>NC_084790.1:23041632-23345560 GCF_028858725.1 Colius striatus
GAGCATGCAGAACATGTCATTGGGCTTTACTGTAAAAGTATGTACCCATAAATTTAGGTATCATAAAATCAATACTCCAACTTATGATAAAATAAGGAAGAACTGTCTTAAAACTAGCGTTTTTATCCCATTTTTCAGTGATGCATTCACTCATTCACATTTCACTTACAAAACTGTTCCTAAATCCTGAAGATAAAAGAAACGACAGAAGCGCTTGGATACAATGAAAGAAAACAGCACATAATACAGTAAATAGCTCATAATTCCCTGGCAAATTTCACAGAGACACTGATCTGCTCAGGAAATCAGTGTAAAAGTGGGGTTTTCTTTTCATCCCTTCCAGAGTTTCAAACCTTTGATACCTCCTGCCAAAGATTCCTTTTGAACAAAGCTATTTTACAGTAATCTGTCAGTCATTCAAGATTTACAGGCAGGAAGTCAAACTTCATAACCTACATAGTCTTTGAAACTTAATTTGGCAAACAAAGTGCTAACTTGTCCTTCTGCAACACCATCTAATATTAGATACCTATGTCTCCTTTCTCGATGCCAGAAGAAGCATTAAGAAGTCTTATGTTGCATTTTCATTTGTAATTTGACAGACACAGCTGATTCCTCATCTTCTACTCAATTTAAAAACGCCATAGTAATTAATTTGTCTTATCAGATACATGATTTCAAATAAAATTTCAGCTCCTATAACTGGATTTGAATAGGGCCTGTGTTGCAGGGTGACATAGTCCATAAGGACTAATGATTTATTGTACTCTATGTTTGCCTATTATTATTCAAACAAATTGGAAACTTGTCTGAGTCTATTTCTACTAACAAAATAACTGAGAGACTGAGTTAGACTGAGATTAGAAAAAAAAATAGTTTAATGTAAGGCAGTGACTGACACCTTAATTGAACAAAGTGTCAGACGCATGGCAAAGGATAAAAACAGCAAAAAGAAACGCAACACAAAGTAGATGCTGTTTGTCTAGTATACCTTATGTGAGAAGGCATACTAGAAGATTGTACATACAAGTCCCAAGAGATGCATTTCCATCTAGCACTGGTTAGGCTGATGGTTGTGTGTAATTACTGACACAGCTATGTCTACCTGCAGACACTTTCTTTACCTGTTTCCCCATTTGTCTCTTTAAACAGTTCCTACATTTTCTCCTGACTGTCAGCTCTCTGTGGCAGGAACTGTTTTTTTCTGCTTGTTTCCATGACCAGTTAAACATCATTTCAGAGTGCCCAAAGTAGAAAGAAGCAGCAAAAGAAAAAATAATACCTGAAAACACAGTCTCCCTCAAATGGTTTGGGTTAATAATAAGATATACACATTAAATAGGTTAATTATTTTCTCTCTTGACATTTTTTTGAACTGTGTTTTAAACATTTGCCTCAGTAAGTACACTGGAAAGTGACAAAGTGCCTTATCTTAACACATAAAGAGACTGAAATTCTTTCTTCCTTTAAATTGTTACAGTCCAATGCAGAAGTCTTTTTTGAAATACACATGAGAAACAACAGTTTAGTTTAGCAGAACTTATCAGGCAATCCAGTTTTTCCACTTAAACCTTATTCATCCACAGTATCAGTCTGTAGGCTGACAATTCAAACTACTTGGCTCACAGTGAGAGTCTAGAGCACAAGAATAGCTGCTCTCTGTTACTCCCTATCAGCACATCATCCACTACAATGCAAGTGCACTATGAGGAAAGCATTACAGTTCTGCAGACATGCTGCCACTCCACTTTAGAGTCTGAAAAACTTCTTCCATGAGTGATGCTGCATCATCATTCACTACTTCTCATTCAGACCTGTGTATCACTCTGTGTAAATAAATACAGGAGACAGCCACCACGAAAATGAAGAACGCCCAGTGTGCTTTGCCATTTTATATACATGTTATTAGGCCAGATCTTTTTTCTTTTACCAAAAAAGAATTACCTGGTGAATGAACTGACACATTGCCTTCTAACAAAGACTAGTTTAGTATGTTTTTAAGTACATGAATTTTTCTGCCATTCTTAAGGGTAGCTTGTGGGGAAGAAATGAGGGAGAAGAGAGGAAAAAAAACATAATCCTCTGTTGCTCTAGGACTAACATTTTTAGTTGTTTGAATTCCTATGAAGTAAATGCAAAATGTCTACTTTGATTTCTCAATGATCCAAATGGATACTGCATGTGTATCAATGCCTGGGCCAATGACGTAACATCAAGTAGGACTCAAGCTGCATCTGAAGGCAGGCTTTTACTAGGAGGTAATTATTCAACCATAATGTTAATTTTGCTGTTCTTATAATGGTGCAAAGAGCTGTACTGTTTCAGTGGAATTTCTGAAAAGTGCTGATTTGAGAAGGTCACACCTATTTTTAGTACAAGTTTGTTTTCAGCAAATACACAGCCTTGGTTGTGCTCCTACTTCGCAACTGTGCTGAAACTACTTTGTATTCAAAAGTGCTTGTGAACACATTGTCTGATGAAGCATGAGTAGCTAGACAGTGACGCCAAGTGAGCACAGGCACTATCTCTGAATAAAGTTTTGCAAACATCACTGGAGAGATCTTTAGTCAATGTAGATCACTGCAGTTCAACCTGGCCTGCAATAAACCATACTGGTTGAAACAGAACCAGCTCTGAGAACTCCACTTCTCTACATTCAAAACATGATTTCCACTCCCACTGAAGGAAGCTAGTGGTGACAAGAAGAATGAGTTTTGATGGTTCTTGTATTAGCAGACACTCTAATAAAATACAGTCCTGCAAATGTCTAAGAGCCTGTTTTATAACCTAATGCAATGACTTGAAGCCATTGAGTTGGTGGAGTAGTTCAGATTTCTTCAAAGCTTTACTAAAACTCCAACTAATCTGCTTCTTGTGTGACCAAGACCAATGCAAATATAAATCTATGGAAGATACTCTCACTCTCTAATTCTTCTTTCTTAAGTTGATGGTTTCAAGTACCCATGCAAGATGTTTTTTTCTGGTTACTTCTGTGTTTCTTCGTTTTTGTAATATTATGATTATGTATACATAAACCATATGATATCTTAATATATATAGAAAGCAGGTTTGCCTTCAAAGGTGGAAAAAGCTTTTCTGTTTGTATGCCATGGCCCAAAGGTGGACCACCTCCAAGAAGGATGTTCAGACACTAGAAGTATATATTTGCTATTACTATTATATTTACTCACTCAAAGCCTACATATACCTATACATACATATATACCCTTTGTACCCACATAGATACTTGATATAGGGCACTACATTTTGTAAAAATAATGCTGCTGGCATGAAGGAGTTTCTGAAGCTAAGGAAGTAATGATCATTCCAAATGAAGGAGAAAACTGATTTTTCTGTACCAAGTGCTCTCCACTATGTCTATGCATGGCTATCTGAGCCAATAAAAAGCCACCATGATGTGCTCTGCTTCTTGCTGTCTGATATTTATAGTATTTAGTGAACAATGCTTGATGTGGAAATGCACATAGAATACCTGCTTTGGTAAGGAAACGATTACACAGCTGCTGCCATAACATGCCACTAACCCGGTTATTGTATCTACAGCTGGTAACTTCAAGAAGGGTCATATAAATGACATAAAAAATCATAAATGGAAGACTTAACTACCATAAATTCCATAAAACTGTAAGGCCATATTTGATCTTCAAAACTAACTCAACAACAACAGCAATGATTATGCAGACACATGTATAAATAACTACTGAAAAGAACACTCTTCCATGTTAGAAAACCTCCCATCTTGTTGCTTTGGCCTCACTGTACATTCAGCTAACCCCAGCAAAATTCTAAGCAGAATTAAAGTATGTAATCATGTTAGAATTTTCCCATGGCACCGTAAGTCTTTCAGTAATGGATAAATCTTATTATATTCATTTATTACAAACCTTCTTTATACCACAGTGGGTAGTGTTCATACATGACAGCTGCACTTTGATACACAAATTATTAAGCTTAACGTGAGAATTACCAGACAAAATCTAATAGTCCGTTTTATGCATGAAGCAAGATCAGGAAACTTAATGGCCACAAAAAGCCCATGACCATCTTCTATTATTTTGTTTCTACAAACATGTAGAAATAACTTATTCTTCAAAAAGGCAGTAAATCTAGTAAGAAGGAACACCATTTAATCAAACAGTGTGGAAACTAAAAACTGAAGTTGGATGAATTTGAATTACTACATAAGGAAAAACACATGACCTGAAGAGTAGCAGCCGCCATGAACTGACCCTGGAAATACTCAGCAAATAGCCCTTCTCATCACATCAGACATTTCTTACCTTCAGAAAGACAAAAGGATCATAAAGAAAAGCAAAAAAGCCAAATTGAGTTGCATAACAGCAGTAACAAAAAGATTTGAGATAAGAGCTTTAAAGGCACATAAGTGAATGAGAAACTCAAGCCCTACTTCAGTGACTCATCCAAAGAAACTTACAGAGAAAGATCTATCTACCAATACATAAAAAAGCAAGCATTGATCTATGCAGCACAAGTTTTGCAACACTGAAGGCAGAAGACAGAAACCAGGCAGCTAATCTGACTGCTTTTCCCTGCTATGGTACAGATTTGCCATGCAATAATGGCAAGCATCCTTCATCTCCTTTCGCTAAGCCTTTGGAAATCTGTTAAGTGGAAGACACCGTTACTGCTATGTACCTCTTTGGATTCACAGTTCCCAGTGAAAGACAAGAGTTCTGTTAAAGTCAGAGAAAGGAATAATGCAAGAAGAAGAAGAGAGGAATACAACCTGAAGGCTCCAGCTTCCAGAAAAGAAGGAAAGTTAGGCTGGCACAGTGGAGCTGTTCAGAAAAGCATCCTTTGTCTACACCAGTTTGGTTGGTGGGCTGGCTGTTGCCTAGCCACCTTGTATGGCTGCACTTGGCAGCAGAAAGGATCATGCAAAATGCCTGGTCCAAATGGTGCCAAGGGGATCAGGCAGATGTGAGAGAACAGAAGCTCAGCAGGTGCTTGGGGAGCTCAAGAGAGAGGAGACACAAGTGGCTATGAGCAAGACACAGCATGGAGTGAGATGCATGACAACTGAATTGGCACATGGCAGGACAGTGCCCAGGATGGACAGCCTTTTTGCTTATGTTGGCCTTACTCTAACAATTGCTGCTCAGTCACCTGAATGATGGTGCAGGTGGCTGCAGAGACTTAATGCCAGCTCTGTGCCCATCATCACTACCAACCTCCAACGTCTTTTTGTGACTGATGGTGTGGCTATCATCATCTTTCCTCTCCTGTCCTGCTCCTGTTGTCTCTACAGCTGGCCATCCATATCATTTGGTCAGAAAAACACTCTAGCACTCTAGGTAGCTGGCCCTTATGCTAACAAAGGTAACAGAAGGTCGCCCCTGAATGCTGGTGAGGGAAGGAAGGCAGTGCTGCTACCTGTCTGGTGTCCCTGTTGATCCTAAATTATGTGTATGAAACACACTCACTCATACCTTTTGTGCATATGAAAAATTTCTCCCTTACCATTAGAAGGAATGTATGGGTGTCCTCTGCTATATACACTTTACTGCCATTTTAATTGGATTCAGTACTGCTTACTCATTGCCCAGCTGCTATGGGCTGCATGCCAGACGTGACGGTTAGGCCCAAAGGAAAGACACCAGTAAGAATGATTTTGCCTCATATAGTAAGCAACAGCATTTACCTTTATTAAAAAGAAAAATACAAACTTGATTACCAGTTTGATGAAACAGACACATTGACTAGATGGAACTTCCCACCAAGACTTGCAAAAATGTATGTCTAAAATAGAATTTCAGCCAAAACACGAAGCACTTTTCATGCAAGTTTCAGGGGTACTTGCTTATTTTGTTCAGGTTTGTGCAAATATTAGCGCTTTCTCCTTCACTCATTTGCAACTTTATAAGGCCATACATCATGCACAATAATGTCAGCTATGAGATGTAACATCACTACTACCTCCTGTTTCAGTAAGTGATAAGCTGAAAAGATTTGGACAACCCTCAGACAGCAGTGATGAGCCTCAGCCTGCCGAACAGTAGTAGCAGGTGTCAAGTCAGTAGGCAAAACTCAGCATGCTTAATGCTGGCAACCTGTCTCATCAAGATCAACATTACTGTGTGATCCAGTGCAGTGCGAAAAGAAAATGTAAAGAACAAATGGAGGCTTGAACAGGAGAAACCTGCTGCTGACCTGAGAGAGACATCCCGGTGACTGCAGTGTTAATAGGATGCTGCTGTTTGGAAAGGGAACAGTCAGATGGAAGATGAACATCTCCCAGATGGAATTAGAAGCATCTCAGGTCTATTGATTTTGGTTGTAACCTTTACTGTAAACAGTCCACGGGGGTCTCATCAGCCACCTGTTCAGTGATATTTGCATTGAAATATAGAGCCAAAGCAAATGAGAAAATGGCCACAGTTCCTTGCTAAAGCATCTGCTCCGTTCCCTCCCTCTGTCTATGCATCTCCAGCAGCAGCTAAAGTACAGATTTTAGAGGAACGGGTAACACAGTGGCAGTATCCCTCTCATAAGGCACCAGAAACAATGAACGCTCCATTTGTCATGATGTTGATGGTGGTGGTAGTGGTATTATATCATGCAATACTTCACTTTCTAATAATTGCTCAGTTTTATACTGAAATCAGGCTTGCCAAAACTGGGAGGAAAGCCATCTGTGCATGGAGGATGACTGCCAGAAACATTTGCAATTTTATTTTGGGGTTATAAACCTGCAGAATAGAACAAAGGCAATGCCTAAATAACCCCTTTCACTCACCACCCCCAACCACACTGAGCAACAGACCTAACTCTGGAACAGCTTTGGTTGGTCATTACAAAGATGTCTTTATTATTTTTAAAAGCCTCACTCATTTAAGAGACAAAAATAGCTCTATTGATTATTAGCGGGACTTCAGCAAACCTCTGTCAAGATTTTGAATTAAGAGCTAAATGTAGTAATCGCTGCCTTTTGACAGGAGAGAACGCCATCTCTAATATATACTTTGCTGCTTCATCTCAGCATGCTTAATAGAAAACTACAAGCAGCACCATTACTCTCCACAACTGTCACTTTGCCTGGGAAATATCAGTGTCAGTCAACTGACTTTCCATTCTCTCATCTGATGGATGGAATAAAAATTATGTAGCTACAGGTGACCCAAAGCTGTAATAGGAAAGAAATGTGACCTCCCCTTTGTGTTCTTCTCCTTTTAGATAACAAAGGCAAAACCTGAACCCTTACATGTTTTCACAACAGTATTGACAATTGTCATGGATTAAAAGTTTTGACACAACTCCGCAGACATTGTTTCAGCTGCCACATGCCTGCTGTAAACATAACATTAGGATCAGGCAGTAATCCTAAAACAATCTGTACAGCTCAGCCAACTCTTCAGGTCAGAGTCCTCTCAGATACTTAGCATTTGCCTCCTTTCACTGCTGGTATATACGTAAACGTATTGCAGACCTTCTTCACCCTCTACCCAGGAGGAAAAACTTAATTTTCAGTCCTCTTGCATCTGTATAACAGGTCAGATCGATAAACAATGGCATAGGTTAACTTTGAAGAAAAAATTAGGATCCCATAGAACATATGTTTAAAATCTCTATATAATCACAATCAATTCTCCTTTACTTTTTGTTAATGTAAGAAATGTTCATGCACTTAATGCACGAAACCTGGCTGTATTCTTCAGGAAATTGTTTTGAAACAAAAGTGTACATTTTTTAAGGTGACAAAACAGTAGAGAAATGAAAATTCTGACATTCAATCTAGATGTTAAGTAATGAGAGCACACTGCTTAGCTTTCATGCAATTTGGCCAGTTCTGACCCGAATTCCTTTAAAGGAAAAAACAAAATTCTTATTAATCTGGCTTCATTTACCTTAAGTGAAATATTAAGTTTGGTCAGAGTACTTTTTCAAAAGGCATCAATCAACTTGTGCATTAAATGGTCTGATACAACGTCAAACTACACCTCTACGCTTAAAAAGTGAATGAAATCTACTGCAACACTGTAAATGCTAAGAACAGATACTACCATTTACTTATTAATTACTCTGTCTGTGGACACCATACTGCCCAAAAGTGCTTTGCCCCAGAAGTCACTCTTGGAGACTTAGTAGTCTACTCATGGCATTAGGAAAACTCAGGCCAAATCTCAGAATTATATTCTGCAGAAGGCTGCTCAGCACAAGGACAAGTGGACACATTGCGGTCCAGGCAACTTATCTCCTAGAGGCGGTAAAAAGAGCAAGGATTTTCTCTCTGGAAATTGGGCAAATTCTTCAGGATATGTGATGTTTGTCTCTGACAGATAAAAAATGCAGGTAAGTAAAGAGCTCTCAATATGTGTTTATCATTTTAACTTCTAGTTTGTTTGTTATATCAGTTTTCTCAAGTTTCTCTGCACCTTGCAGAAGAGCATGAAATAAAGTACAGCAAAAATGAAACATATCTACAAAACAAATGTAATCCTTGAGGGAAATTTATAACATGCCTGTGGTTAAGCACAAGCAAGTATGGGAAACTACTAGAACACTCTGAGTCCTAAGAAAACAATCCAATTAACTGAGAACATAGTCTCTCAGTACTACCTCTGACATATCTCTCCCTCAGACATCCATCCATTCACATGGGCTCATACACTCATAGACATTTACCCAAATTTAAAACGCTCAGACACCACAGTAGAGACGTTTCATAGATCTCTGTCTTTCATGATTTTCTTCATTGCCCAATGGTTTTTGCTGATATTTTTAAAAACTTTAAAGGAGTACAATAAATCTGGCTCTGAGACAGAAAATCCATGTAGTTTGCTTTTCCTCTGAGACAACCATGATGCTTGCAGTAATCCAGTTTCTTAAATTTGATAGTAATTGCTATCTCCAAGTGGCAGACTCTGAGCTTTGCTCTGTCTAGATTCATGCCTAACAAATTCCCAAATTTTACATCATATATAATATAAACAGCTTTGCAGACAAGTTAATACAAGAAAGTACCCTATCCTCAAGAATGACTTTTGAGTAAGGGATCACATCAATATGCCAATATGACACATTTTTCATTCTCCTCTTCATTCCAACACTTGAGGGTTTTGAAGAAAACTGAAGACAAAACAAGAAGCCCATAGATACATAAGAAAAATCCTACTTCCAGGATACTACTGAGATGAACAATATTGTCTGTTAACCTGAACATAAGGTTAATTAGTGTAATGCAGTTTCTTTAAGGGAAAATGCTATATGCAGATATGATCAATTAACTTCTGAATATAGAGATAAAAAATTCTGTAATTAATAGACTGGTGCAAGATCACTTTAATTACTGAGGACCTGTTATTGAGAGAAACATGAACTATTTGACGTGATTTCAAGGGCAAACTTAAAAATGAGGTGGTTATGGATCTGAGAAAGTTAAAAAAAAAAAAAAAGATTACAGTTCGATAGAGATGAGCCCCTGCATCACATAAATACACTACTCTCTTCTCCTGACACACATTCATCTAGATACTGATGAATACAAGCATCCTTACACATTTGTTCACACCTGCTTCTTAGCACAGCATGAAGGAATTACAGCAGCATAGAAAACGAAGTCAAAGCAGCATTGACAAATGACTGTAGTACAAGTTACAAAAGCAATAGCTCTGTTATTATGTGCTTTACTTCTTTGGAAAAGCTGTGGAGAAAAAAGGCTCAGTGTAGCAAGAGAGAACAAACCCACCGAGTATGACTGCCTGAATGGGGCATGATGGATGAGCTTCCTTGTGGATATGAAAAGCCTCTAATCTGTTCTCTGGCTCATTGGTAGAGCAAAGCAAAGTCATTCTCTTCTTCAGGAAATATTCTCTGACTTTCTGATATCACATGCAGGGTTTTTGCAAAGGACAATCCAGACTGTCACCCAGATGGGACAGCAGCCTGTTTACAGGTCCTGTGATAGGTCAGGCTCAGCTACACAGCCCAAAATCCCACAGCAAGACAAAGACTTTTCTATATTGCTCACACTTCCTATAGCTATTTTAGGAATGATTGGCTGCATTCAGGTTCTGACTGCAAATAAAGAGATACATAGGCAGAGAAGTCATTTTCACAGCAGCAGCACATAGCTCATGACTGATGCTGAAAAAATCATTACTAATATTCCAGCTAATTATGTGGAGTTTAAAAAAAACAACATGCTGCAATATACACAATGTAGGCACTGTCCCAGTGTTGAAATAATATCCACTAGCACCAGGACGAGAAGGCTCTTGCTCTGGAGTTCACTGAAGAAAGTTCGGTTCCAATTTAAATACAAAGGGTTTCTCAAACAACCAAAGACCTATTCCCAAACCTTCTCCCCTTTTTCCCCACTCCTTGCAACTTAAAGGTGGGGAATGCAAGAAAAGTAATGGTTCATTAGCTGAGTGCATCTATGCAGATTCAGCAAGATTGCCTGATGAGTAGGCACACTCAGTTATGGGTTTTTAACAAATATGCCAGGTGGTTTTGAATCTGAATGAATCCTTCCTAGCTTGCCTGACAGAACAAAAATTCCTGTGCAGAAATAGTGAAGACATTGTAGCTGGCAAACTGCTGCTGCTATTTCTTGCTTTACAGTTCTGCTGCTTACATGACATATCAAATGCTGCAGAGTTTCCTCTAACTTTGGGTTGACCTCAGTAATGTGGACATTCAGCTGATTATCTGATTCAGCTAATCTACAGTCAAACCCTAAATTTCTGCCAGTAGACAGAAGAGGAAAGAAAAGCTCAAAAGACATTAGGCCAGAAAAACAAATTACTTTTTAATGAGAATGAAGGCTGTATGCACTCAGAAAAGCCTGAAGAGACTCAGGCTGGCATCAAGGTGTGACTTTCTCAATGGGACTCCAATCCAGCAGCCCCATGTCCAGCCTTGCCTATATGTATGGATGACGTCTCAGATTATGCTTCCTTGCACCACAGAACAGTGACTCTCCAGCTTGCAGTGCAGTCACACAGATAGCAGTCACAGCTAAAGGGCATTGGGTTCTTTTTATTTATGCCAGTGGAAATGCTGACACCAGTGTCTGCTAGATGGTGCAGTACTGATTACCAACAGACTTCAGAAAGGCCAGTAGCTGCTCTACAGCTCACCCGATCTGCATCAGCTCATGGGCAATGTTGCTTTACCTACTCATAAGCCTTCCAATCATAGGAAACTGTGTATCTTTAATACTTTCATCCTCACAAAAGTACATGTCCTTATGTACTCAGTTAAATTCTGCTAACTTTATATGGCTTTTGGGCAAAGTCTGCTATCTAATGTGAGGAAATGAAAACACCACATTCAAACTTCCTATGAAATTTGAATTTATATTTAATTTTTTAAAAGAAGAAATTATTCTTTTGAATTTTGAATTCTTGTTTTCTTCAAGTAAGCAAATTAGGTGCTCTTGGACATATTCCATGCTGTATTTCTTCTTTTTAAGATTTTCCTGTGAGCAATTCAAAACAGAATCTCATGAGTATTGTTTTTCTGTGATAAATCTCACTATATCAGCTTTAAATAAGAGACTACTCTTTGAATATGGTCTATATTCAACCAGTGCTTGTCAAAATGTCAATTTTGCTGTGTCTATGATTGTACACATTGATAACTTCTGGTATCCTGAAACACAGGACCAATACCACCTACAAAACAGGCTGTGATGGCTCACTGAGAAAACTTTTTGGAAGAAGACTTCTCTAAATGACCTGCAGCAAATGAGATCCGAAGGATGTCTTTTCAGGAGTTTCCCTTCTACTGCTGGAAAAACCAAACTTTCAAAGAAAGCACTCAATCTACAAAATCTATTCTGGAAGCTCTGAGAGACCCGTTACCTGCTTCACTTCATGGTTTTCAGCAATAGACACCAGCGCAGAGGTACCTCAGTGGGATAGACAGCCCAGAGCTACTCCCTGCTCTCACAAAACTTCCAGAAAAGAGAAAGACCTTTATTTGTTTCACTTATCAGTAAGCTATGCTGTGGAGTCAGAAACATGTGCAGCCACAGAACAAAAGTCACTCCTGGAACACACTGAAGAATAATTTTATTTAAGAAAATTATTGATAATTTACGATTACCTCACTGAATACTGGTGCCTACTACAACTTCCCACTTTAATTTACAGCTAGAAACCATTTTTTTTCCCCTCAGCAAATTACCATACTTTTTGCCCCTGGTGTTGTGAAAGTATTACTTACTGTCCTGGTGAGGAAGAAACAACCTTCACAGGGTCTGCATGGAGGAGCATGCAGCCAGGAGGTGCAACACAAACCTATGACAAGCAAAACAAGGTTGCACGCTGGCAATGATCCACAATAAAGTGCTTTTATAAAGAATGGAATATGTTTGTGCGACTGAAAACTTCAATGCTTCCCTGTTACACACTTAGAAATGCTTGAACACTTCCTTTCTGAATCCTGAGGAGCTCCCCACAATCTCTTCACTTCTCAGCACTTAGATAGAGAGACCCTCTCTCGTAAAAGGACTTGGCTTTCCTCATGCAAAAACAAATTTGGCTTTACTTACATCAGAACAGATTACTCCCTTATTCACACACACCCTTACATTCCCCAAAAGCTGAGAATGTTATTTCTGCTGTGAGCTTGTGGGGACAGATGGTATCTCTCCTCCTTTTTTGGACAGTTTTAAGATGGCTGGTGCTTCACATAAATAAATAACAATAAAAACACCCCCAGTCCTTGATGATCAAAGGATAACTCAGCTTGGAATCTATCTTTTAAATATACATTTTAATAAACCTGACTTGTAATTTTATTTCTCTTAGCTTATGCTATGAAACTCTGAAGGCAGAAGGAAACCAAGATGATGGCTTCTCCCAGGAACTGGACAATGAAGAAGATGGAGAGCAAGCTGCTTTCCCCTGGAGCTCACTAGGCATATTCCTTCTTTTTCCATCATGGAGAAGGATCAGTTGCTGTGCTCATTCTCAATCAACAGAGCTAGGCACCCTCCTTTCCCCTGACCTGCCAAAGACAGAATGAAGTGTGTCGCGCTGCTGCACATTTCCCAGGGGCAGGGCATAGTCATGCTGAAGAATTTTGCCTGACTGGAAACACAAATAAGGCAGAAACCTTTTTATCATAACTTCCACTTCAGACTCTTATCTTGCTACACATGCTTAGAGATACACAAGGTCAAACATATTAGGACAAAAATGCTAAGCCACACATCCTCCACAGAGTCCTCCTGCCTAGCCCTCTCTCAAGTAGGATTAATGAAGCATAAAGCAACACACACAAACTCTATTACAAACTTTCATTTCCAACATGCTGCTTTCAAGGTATTGCCAATGTAAACGTAGACAAATGTATGCTGTCCTTTATGACAGGTCTGAAATAAAGCAGCTCCAATCAGCAAAACCAGATGTGACTTCAGAAGAAACAGTTTTGAATACAAGTGTAAGAAACCTCTCTCTTGAGCTTATTCAGCAGCAAGCAGTCTTACACCTTTCCTCCTCCTTGTACCATTTTCTCTTTGTCTCTGAAAATCTATGAATTGATGATTTCCTACAATAGCAATTTGACTACTGATTGTTACTTTGTCTCAAACTAACTGCACACTATCTACAGCCAACCAATATCCTGCATCAGCTAAACAAAGAAGTGCAGTATGCGGTCCCATCCACACTAACCCTTCTATTGCTATCTGTACTCAACTATGAACTAAAAGACTGCTTTCTGTTGGACACAGGTGCAGTAATAAGGCTATAAACCATATAGGCAAAATACTGCTTGAGATTTAAGCAGTGCTACAAATAGAAAGAAGGGAAAAAAAAGCATGTTACTGCACTGTAGCCCCTTTTGCTTATTTTCTTCAAAACTTTTACTTTGCCCCAAGAATGCTCAGTGCTGTGCAATTTTTGAGAAAAAAAAAAGGCTGTGTCCTGAAATGTTTATAATCCACACATAGAAAACATACATATATGGATGAAGCAGTTTAAATTTTTTTTTACAGGTACAAGTTCTCTAGTTCTCTCATCTCAAATACTCTAGCCTTCTATGGCCCTGTTCTTTCTCAAGCAAACACTTTAATTACTAAGCTGTAAAAACACTGACAGCATTTCTACAGCATAATAGTGTCTTCTATAACTGACTTCCAATATCCTGAAGTGCTCAGATCAACGTTTCAAACAAATGCATACAACTGCTGACCTTCAGTCCAGAACCAAATCCCTAAAAAATGAATCATGGACACATGTACACACATGGGATACACTCCCCAAGATAGATGAGTTATTCCTTGTAGTTTCTGTTTCAGCAAGGACACACAGTTTTGCAGTTCAAGGAGCACAAACATGATGATTGATCTCACTGGAAATACTCAACTGATAATCACACATTTGGTTAGTTTTTCCATCATTACAAACTGGTTAGTCAGAGGTCTTTTTAAAAAAATTATTATTTTCATAGCGGTAGCTACCAAAGTTATCCAAATAACAAAAGAGTTGTTATCAAATCTTTTTCCTAAACAGCAGACTTCAGAAACACTAATATTTGAAACACCCTGGGCAGAGTCTGGGAACAGATCATAGAATTCACTGCTCAGTCTTGCTTCAATAACAAGAGAAATGATGCCCCACATTTTGTCAGTTAAGAAAGTTTCCTTTCATTATGTTTAATCAATCAAATTAAGTTAATTATTATACTCCAACACCTGGACTTAATGGGAATAATCTAATCATCACAAACACACTTAAAAGCAAACCTCAGTCTAAACGTCTTGAATAAATTGAAGGTTTAGCATGCAAATAGTTACCAGGTGATACAACTAAAACAATAAGGTTTCACTCAATAGTTCTTACATTTCAATTCCAGCAGTAATGAAATGGAAGACATTAAATATTATCAGAAAGAAAGAAAAGAAAGAAAGAAAACACAGAAAGAAAAGAAAGAAAGAAAGAAAGGAAAGAAATAAGAAAAGAAAGAAGGAAAGAATTCAGTACTGGAAGACAGCAGTGTCATGAACACCAGGGGCAAAACAGAAGAACCAAACCAGCCATCTCAGCATGTTACAGCTTTCTGCCAAAGCCACAGCCAGATACAGTATAATATACAGCAGCAGCAATTCCATTGAGACTGCAATGCTGTGTGAAGCTACACACAAACCACTTCATTGATGTCTCTTGGGTCCAGAAGAGGCTAAAGGTCTATTTTAGCTAACTAATCCTCCCATTGCCTTCTCCCAAAGCAACACTGAACTTTCCTCTTCAAACAGTGCTATGTATTGCTTTGGATATCTTCTACTTAATAAAACTCTGTAAGTTTGATTTTTAAGTAGAAGATACTAAAAATAAACTTTACAAAGCTTACTAGTCTGTATCTTTGGTACCCAAAAGCAATGAAGGCTCCTGAGAGACTAGCAGCTATTGCTCAAAAAAGAAATAACCACATCTCAGTCTTGCACTGCTTACCATTTACTCCTCACATTACTTAACACTTACTCCTCCCCCTCCCCTTATTTTGCTGACAGCAAGATGGACAATACATGAAAATTTGATTCTTGGTAAGCTGAGTCATGCAAATTAGCTTAATGAAATAGATAACTTTGTTTATGGCCCTTTGATACTGATTAAGCTCAAGTATCCACTCAGCTAATGACTAAAGCAATACCATGAGAGCTCTTGTGAAGGTGTCATAGCTATACTTCTTTTTTTAAACATCTCTTTCCTCAACACTTATTTCTATCTATCTCAGATCCCCCTTCACCAGGAAAACAGGCCAGCTTCTGCAGACAGAAGCAGTTAACAGCTTAAGGCATGACTGACATAACATAAAAAACTGCAGCTACTTTGCACAGCTTGGGCCTCAAAATATAAAGGAAATATGCTTCTGTTCCTCTAGTTTTCCAGCGCGCTGCAAGAGGCTGCTTTGACTCTGTAATTATAGCCATCTTAATAATGATCTGTTCGATGGCTGCCTACCGCTGGTGCCCAGACAGTTTAATCACTACGCATTCAGCTGTAGAGAACTAGTGATCCTTCCTGTCATTTGTAACATGGGACATGTTGTGTGAAGGCGGTGTAAATGAGCTTTCCATGAGCTAGCTGGCTAATATACTTTCAATGTTTAAAGACTAAGTTATAAAATAGATGAATAAAATTGATAATGCATTGTCTCTTACTATGAAAAGATGTTTCACCTCAGCTCCATCAGATGCACAGATACTTCTTTAAAAGTCTATACATATATTATTTATTGAGCACCAGCTCTGTGCTCAGCACTGCACAGACAGAGATGAGCTCCCTACCCCTTGAAAGCTTTTATACTCTAAAGTAAGAGAGCTGGGAATTCATTCTCCATGTAGAAATCCCATTGACTTTACTATAGGGAGCAGTTGCAGAAGTAACTATTAATGCATTTGTACAAGTCTGTATAGTATTAAGTAGTAGGTACTGTGAGAGATAAAATTCACACAGTGCTCCTACATGGACTATGTTTTAGGCCTTGTGGATACTACTGTGAAGACCAACAGAGAAGTATGAATATATCTGAGCGTATGGGAGGTTGCAGAAAGATGACGCAGTGCATCTCTCCATACCCTACTGCTGTGTGGTTGTTCTCTCATATTACGATGCTTTCAAGGCAATACTGATCCAGCATCAACGGATGAAACAAAGTCCAATGTCCTCCAGTGCCAAGGATTTGTTAGGACTCCTAGCTGAACACTGGAAGTAGGCCTAATATGAGAAGGGAGCGTGAATCACTACCACAGCCTCCAAAATATGTTTTATACTTGAGATGAAATACTACTTGCAGATTCCTACAAAGATTTTCCACACTAAAGAACAGAAGTGGCTGAAGGTACAGTTATATTTATGCACAGCTGTTACAAGAACCTGGAAAAGAAATGCGGAAAAGCAAGGCTAAAGTGGGAAAAAAAAAGGAGACCAAACCTGAGTGCAGGTATTGGGAAGTGGAGAACAAAGACAACTGGGAGACAAAGAAAAACGGGAAGCTGGAGTTTCAAACAGGTGAGGCAGGCTGAGAGAGAGATGTCATGGCATCTGTGCATGGAGGGAAAGAAATGATCGGTGAGTGGGAGATAGAGTGAAAAATAAAGAAACAAGAAGGGCATTTCAAAATGAATATAGCTGTAAAGACTCTGAGGCAGAAGGACAGATGCAGACATATGTAAAATATCTTTTAGAAGTAAATATTTTCTTAAATGCACTCTTTCACATCAGCAATCACTGTCTTAGAGACACCTTTTAGTCATAAATGGAAGGGAAGGTAGCTGTTAGATCATGGGTGGGAATGCAGGTGGTTCAACAAACAACAATATAAATCTTGTGAGATCCTAAGTAAAAAAAAAAAAAAAAAAAAAAAAGCCCAGGGACTTACTGAGCCAAGGGAATTTTGCCTGTGTAAGAGAATTGTCCTTTTGTTTCAGAGATGAAGGATTTGGAATCTGGGCCTGGCTCCCTGTGTGTATCCATGTGTGCTTTGATTTATATAGTAATTGTGTCCGTTAGTTGCAGCACAGGGACTTGCTATAGAAACACAGGCAAATGTCCTCATGCTGAGCACTATCATACACCTCAGTCACAGGATACATTGAAGAGAACTAACAAATGTCCCAGAAGTAGAGGAAAAGACTTGTAAGCCTCAAGTTGGAACAGAGGAGGGGCAAGACGGGAAGGATAGAGTTGGGGGAGAAGCACAGGCAGTGGTAAGGGAAACTTCAAGAAATAAGGGAGAGCAAGGATATACACAGAACGCCCAATGGAACATGTACCTAACTTATCTCATGGGAGCTGGGTAGATAAATTTAAGTGGATCTCTATTTTCATACATTTGCAAAGATAAACATCCTTCCCATGAAATCATTTGAGATCCCTCATCTGCTGGGTTGACTTAAAAATTGTAACTCAGCTGTTGCCATTTGTGTTGGACTGGAATTTGGCAGTCCCAGACATAAAATCAAGTCCAAACGAGGCAGTGATCTACAATGCTCCCTTTTACATACTGAAATTATACTTTCAAGGGCTTAAAGTGTTTTCTACATCACTACAAAGTGAAAGACAGACCCGGTTAATTTTTAAATTGAGGGATCAGTTTAGGTCTCCATAGTCAGTGGAAAGATTCCCATTGGATTTAAAGGAAGATGCGCCTTCGGCATTCTTTCTCTCACAACCAATCAACCAACAGCAACAAAAAAAAGGCAAAAAAGCAAGCACCAATATTTAAGTTGAGAACATTTAAGTCCTGAGCACATACAATAGATTCTTGACATTGATATATCACTTAACATCCTGCCATGCTGTTATCCATCACACTGCTGTTGCTTGAATACAGTCACTCACCGATTTCCATGCCTTTTTTTCCTAATATTGTCTTTTTTATTTTAATGGGGCTACATGTCCTGTACAAGGCTCACAATGTTAGTATCCCATATGGCAAAGATCAGGAGCTGTGCACTGTTATACTTTCAGACTGCTAAAAATATACAAACTGTGGGTCTGGATCCTAAAAAATGTAGGCAGACAAAACTGCCATTTAATTTAATAAAGTCAATGGGAGTGTAGCCAGCAAGTCAGACCTTACGAAATTAATGTTCTGCACTAGCTAGTCTGCTAGTTTATGTTATAGGATGTGTTGGCCACTGCGAAATGCAACTTACCAAATTCAGCCTCACACCACTCCACAGCAGGAACATTCTGTTTATTTATATGGAAACGTTACTACTAAACAATCACTGGAACCAGTGAAGCCTGGGTGTTAGGAATTTGTATTTTGATACTGATGTCTTTAAAAGGAGAGTTCCCTGCACACCCTTTGCCTGTCTGAAGTCACACTCTTTCACCTGCTCATCTGGTTTCAGGAGGGACCCTGGAAAACCACTATCTTGCAGCCTGGGATAACTCAACCCAAAAACTAACTCAAATTACTTGTAGCTGACGACTGCCTAAATACAGAAAATATGATCACACAAGTCTTGTTTCTTTATAATGTCAGGCTAAAAATATAGCCATTTGCATTAACTGCTCAGAAGAATTTCAGCCCTGAACTGCAGTGGGAATTGTACCCTCAGTTGCACTGAGACACATTTAGCTCTGGAGGCTGAATGAAGCTTAGCTTATCTCTGACCCTGCTCTCTTCTGAGGATTTCAGGCACTTCCTTCACCCTGTCCTCACATAGTTGTTTGTGCTTAATTGGAAACTGTTGAATTTCCTACTAACTCATAAGCAAACAAAGCACTCTCTCCATGAGCACTGGGATCTCTGCTTGGCTGACTTTAAATAGATGTGGCTGACCACATACTGACCATCAGTTCAGAGAAGAAAAGGCTGCTGTGCAAGAAAGCCATAGGGGGACCTTGGCGGCACAGTGCTGCCATCGCTCATAACAGTCTCACTGTCAGCTGTGGAGAGGTGCATTTGGAAGGCAAGAAGAGTAGATCTTCATCATGCCACTTCCACAGTTATCGTACAAAAACCCCAGAACAGACGCTGGTGGCTGGACAAAAAAATTATTACTTATTTACAAAGATTTTAGAAAGGGAAAGGCGCTGGGGGAGAAAATATCTTGTCTCTCCATGCAGGGATGTAGCAAATCCGCAAGCCTAGCTCCTCCTGAAAAGCTCAGTGTGCCAGCGTTTCCTGCAGGTACTACTTCAGTGTTGACAGCAAGATGTTCCCAGCAGCAGAATAGCAGCTGCACAATACACGCGGCAACTGAATGGTTGAACAGCTCTTTATACACGCATGGTGTGATAAAAACCTGGTGTTCTTTTGTGCTTCACAAAGCCCCTACTTTGCTGACTCCAAGTTCAAATCTCATGGGCTATTAGGAGGAAGAAGGACAATGCATTAACATGCACGGTAGAAAAGAATGTACTTTATTCTGGAAACCAAGCCTGTGCTAGGACCTTGGAGCTGTGTTACATCCTAAATACCAAGCCAGAAGCTGCCTTCATGTCAATTAGAAGGTATGCATTTTGGCATGCAGGGATCAAGCACTCAATCACAGTGAAACTCAAGCCTGGTCTTCACGAGGAGGTGTTAAGTGCAGCATTTTTACCTCACTAGTTGTGTTCCCTGGTAGGGGCAAACATGGAATATATAAAAGTTGTCATCAACTGGTGCTCTTGCAGCTTACCTTTTAAAGGTTGGGAAAGGTACAATTTTTTCCCCAGCTCCAAATATTTTCTCCCCAAGAAAAAATCCTAGTCAAATAAATTAGAGGAGGGAAATTCCCTTTAGACTGCTGAGTCAAACCCTGCTGTTATTAGAGACAGTTAAGACACAGCTAACTCATTTGAATTGCACTGAAGGAACAAGAAAAGAAACAAAGTATCATGGGGGAAAGGCAGAGCATAACTGGAGTGGCTATTAAAAGTGGCAAGCTAGTAGCCAACTGGAATTCCAGGCCTAAAAACTTGTTATTTGGGGGAAGAGATGGTATTATTTAATGCCCACCTCTTGACATTGAAAGCCAGTTCTCTCCAGGAAAGTGATGCCAGGCAGACGTGCCAAATTAAGACTGAGCACTGTTATGAGTGGTTCACTGGTAGGTACCAGTCCATGGCAAATTAGCTTGTCTTTGCTACCCTTTCCCAATCCTCTCTTGAGAATATTTATGACTTTGCTAAGAGTCCTGGGATTTCAAGAGGCCTTTATTCATCTGCAAATCAGTATTGTAATGCAGTACCTGCCTCACAGGGAAGTTATGAGGCTCTGTTAATTCTTATAATGTGCTTCAAGATAATCAAATAAAGGATGCTAAGAAAGTGTATGGTAATGTCATTATTCCTTGGAAATTTGCCCTTCTCCTAGTTGGCACAACTTTCCCTTTTCCCTGCTAATTTTTTTTCTCTCTTAGCCCTTGGTTTACAGCTGATTCCTCTGCTTCTAAATAGAGGCCAAAACCTCTTTGCAAATTAATTTCCACTAGCAACATTGAGTTAGTGTCAGAGTTTTTAGTGTAAACTATAGGAATTAAAACAAACTACACTGACAGTAACATAAAAATTCAGTTCTTTCATCCCCACTGCAAAAGCTCTTTGTAGAGCTTCCTAAATGATGACAAAGTGTTTGAAGGTCAACAACTGGTTTTGTGCTGTATGGGCTGAAGGCTGAATATCTCCCTGAACACTTGCACAGATTTGAGGGTTGAGGGCAGGTGCAGTGTGCAGTAACAAAAAGCCCAGCAGCAAAAGAATGCTTGCATTATATGCTGGCCTTGCTGAAGCAAATTATCATTAATTGGAATTACCTTAGTATAAAAATCCCAAACTTGCTGGAAGTGAGACCAGATAATGCAGTCTTTCCATCTATCAACCTTACAAAAACAATGTGTCCACTTAGAGAAGAACAACTGCAGAGAGATTTCATTTGAAAGTCATGATGTTTTGAATGAGTAAATCATGCAAGAAGGCATACTAAAAATATAGCTGAAGTAACTGCTAAAAAAGAGATTGCCACGGACATAGGAAAGGGTTAATGACTACATACTGCCGACTATAGTCCACCCATGTAACTTTTGTCTGCCAGTACTTAATGTATTATTGTCATTACAGGTTCAAACACTGTAGTGATTCCAGCACACTTGCTGCTATCTTACACACTGCTGGATATCTACGACAGGAAAAAAGCTCTAAGTTCGGTAAGCCTTAAAGAAGATTGACTTAGCCACAGGAGAATTCTCAGGCATACCTGTATCACGTCCTTGTTCACATGTTTTTTGCTTTCTGCAACCCCCATTACTAAATTAGTGCTCTCTTATTTCAGTGAGAAGGAAATTTCCTTCTGCCAGATTTCATAAAATCCCTTCAATCACAAAAACAGCATTCAAAAGTGTGCAGCAAACCCTACACCAGTGGACTGCAGAAAGAACTTCTGAAGGCTCAGAGATTTGGAGGACAACCTCACAGACATTTGTTCAGTGACATGGTGTTCCTTTCAGCAGAACAAAACAAAGTATTTTAAGCTTCATTTTATTAAAAAAAAAATCCCAAATGCATCCTGCTAGCCCCAGCAAAGAATATCACTCTAGCAGTAATGAAAACTACAGAGGAATTCTGGCTGTTTAAATTGTGCTCTGCAGGAAAATTCAACAACAGGTTCCCACTGAAATAAAAGATTCTTACCTAACTGCCACTAGTTTGATTCAATACTCAACAATGATACTGGCTTCAGTGGTGTAATTCCCGACTTCCTTTGCTGTGAGAGAAGGTACAACATGCTTTTTGCTAGAATTCTATAGATGGCTAACCTCTGTGGTTCTCATTAGAAAGCACAAATTTTGCAGTGCTTAGTAACATGGCATTTTGCTAAGCCAGCTTTGAGAGCCTTTCCCCCTGAAATAATAAATAAAATGCACATTGTCTATCGCCCCCATGCTCCAATTTGTTTGCTATTTTTCTCCTTCCCTAATGAACTGGAAAGCCCAGTTTACAAATGACTAAAAAGAATACGTAAGTTCAAGTTTTGTTTTTTTTTTTTCAAAATCTCACTTGTGAAGGCCATGGCTTTTCTCATGTCAAGGAACTTTCTGAATACCTTTTTTAATTTTTTTTTTTCCCTGAGAGGTTTTGAATATAATTCTTTGCTTCTAAAGAAGTTCAGTTCTGCAGTTACGAGGCTCCCTTCTTAAGACTTTCTGCACTCACATTTGTTGACTCTGTTTGTGATGAATAACCAACATGTTAAAGCAAGCTAATAAATCTGAGTTTCCATAAATTTCAGTATTGTGACTAGAGATTTGCTTGAGCTTAAATGGCATTTTTATTTACTTTAAGATTATAAAAAGTCATGCAGATGATACAAGGAGAAAAGCATATGCCTTCACCTTTTAGCAAAACGTTCTTTCTAAGGCAGTGAAGGTGATGACAGGTTTGAGTAAGTGCCAGTTGCAACTGGCTCAACTTTAAAGAGTACTAGAGAGGGTGTACTCATTATTTTTTTCTGGCCAGACCTGAGCAACTGTTGTTAATGTACTGAAACAACTCCCGTCACTAGGGATTCCAGCTGGATTGCTTCTGGGATCCACTTGCAAGCTGAACTTGGGGCATGAAAGGTGATCTGTCTCTTCCCATTTTCCTCATCCACTATTTCTCTTTCCCTTTTGAGAATTTCTTTTCAATCAAAGGATTATCTCCATCACTATTTTCACCTTTGTCCATCATTAAAATCAACAGAACAAATGGCAAGCTATGTATGCATCACAGTTGATGTAAAAATGCTTAAACCACTGCAGGCTTTCAAAATCTGTAAGGAGTATAAATGCACATGCATACACATGCACACCTTACACATGCACACCCCATGTGTGCACTAGTATTTTGTCTGAATTCCAGCTTTCAGAACAGAAGAGAAGGCAGCCTTGATCCAGATGTGAGCAAGAATAGATGGATTTGCACCAAAGGCAGCTCTGACTGTTACCTGTTCAGGAGGCTGGAAGCCCAGATCACTCTGACAGGGACTAATGAAGGGCACCCCAGCTGTTTCATCCCCAGATAAATCCACATATGCTCAGAACAGCCTGGCAAAAGCCTGGAAAAAAATCACAGTTAGTCTGAGTTTTTCCACTGACCTCACAAAAGCAAGTATTTCTGTCTTGCTGTGAGGCTTACACTCACTCTGACGCCAACATGAAAGCACCTATTTTTTATTGAGATGAAGAACAGGAAACCACCCGTTTTTTTTAAGACAGAGATGGATTGGTGGATATATCTGCCCATTTTGTACATAAAGGTTAATAATCCAAACAAAAGCTTAAAAGAGAACAAGTTTTGCACAGACCTGCACACGACTAGTTTCTCTGATACTCAGTCCCAAGCACACATTCTAGCTAACGCTTTCTGCTGCTACAAGGACAGGCATTATTAAAAATTAACTACTGAAACAGCTCTGCTAGTGACAATTGTGTTCACACTAGCAGGTTATTTGTTGGCCAAAGTATTTTCAGTGACATAGAAAAATGAACACAAGTCTTTTCCTTCAATACAAAACTGAATTTTTTGTTTCAGCTAGCAGTAAAATTAAGAGCCATCTGCAACTAGAACTTCAGCTCAAATCCTGTACCCTGTCCACATTTTCTTCACATTTCCGTAAATAATGCTTCATCTCTATGCCAGGCTCACTATTTACAAAGGAAGTATGTTTGTTTATTAATGTAACATGTGGATCAGCAAATACCAAGTTGTCTGCTTCTCAGGGATCTCCTAAATCTCAGATGATTCAGATTTTCCTCAAAGAGTGAAGATACATACAATGCATCAAAGAGCCTCCTGAAATGTTGTCACATACCAGAACACAAGAGCAAACAAACAAGAGGTAAAGAGCCAGAAACTAAGCAAAAGAAAAAATAATACAGAGAGGCAATCACCACTATAGTCAAGAGGTAAAGACAGCTGCAATTACAGAGAAGAAAGCAGAAAGGCTTGAAATATGAATCCTTCAAAGGGAGAAAGGATTTGGCTGAATTGCAGTAAAGATTAGGAGCTTGTCAATACTGGGATGTTGAGGAAAGTCAAGACAATGAAGAATTATGTAAATTTGGAGTTAATTCTTAAAACATACTAATCTTCCAAGGCATGAAGAGCTAAGCTGAGGTAAGGCCACTTCAGAATGAGATCACTCATACAGGGGTCAATGCACTTTAATTAAAGAATAGTTGTAGATAATGAGTCTTACCTATCTACATCCTGCAGAATAAGGACATTGTTGACATACAGATAGGAAGACATGAGAAGATGAACGAGACAGAGAAGAGACCTGAAAAAGTATGGTTGGAAAAAACATTGGTAAGGCTTTTTCCTAGCTGACTATATCTTTGACATCCTCATCTGTACTCAGTTTCTCCAAAACCCTTACACATAGTAGCAATATCTGGCATAAACTGTAAAAGCTTAGCAAGAATTTAGGTCCTAGAAGGTTCCTGTAGATGATGTGAAGATCACATAACCTTTCTGTGGATTATCAGCTGGATATCCTGTCCACTACTACAGGAAAAAATGAAAGCAGCAAAGGCATTTTGAGTAAGAACACAGGATATTTCACCTCCCTTGTTCCTGTTATTTACAAATTTAGTTGAGGCATTAAGAGAACAGGATTTCAACACACATCAGACTGTTCCTTCACACGTGAACCCACTTCCCACTTCAATCCTGCTAGTGGTGGTTTGCAAGTTCCCCTCATTCCTTTCCAGCTACCCATATGACATCTGCATACACAAGGTATTTGTTTTCTTTATTCCTTTCAGACAAAAGCTTTTTGAGATGTTTTTCAACTTTGAACTACAAGAGTTCACTAAACAAATATAATAGAGGTACCTTTTGTTAAGTAACTGTTGTTGAATTCTCTGATAAGGATAAAGCCAATACAAACAATCTCCTGATGTGGGGTAAACTCTTCTCACTGTTCTCAGCCTGCCATGTCTGGAGTCTCTGTTTACTCTGGTCAAAGACGGCTCCAGCTCTATCAATGGAGAATTCAGTCCTGTTGAGTGCAGGTGTAGCACTCCATAAGGCATGCAAAAATGCTGAGGTCTACTGTAATTAGTTTTCAGATTACGTCTGGCAGTTTGGTGTATTTAATGTGCAGTGAGTAACAAAAATAAAACCTGTGTTCTAAAATTAAAGGCAGTTGGAAAAAAAAAAAAAACCAAACCTCAACACTAAAAAATATTTCCTCATCCCTTCTTCTTTCATGATAAAGAACTATTTCTGCTTTTGAACTGCACACATGAACAGCATTTGTTCGGCCAGCTCATAGGAGATGTTTTTCTGGTTCCAACCCTCGCAGTGCTGTCATCCTGGCTTGGAGAGTAAACTGGACACACACCTCTGCAGCTGAGCTACAAAAGCTTTTGACAAAGGAAGTTATCTGATGATGTCATGGAGCTGACAGGTTGTGACATTAACTATTGCTTCCCAAAACAGCACCGTATGTGAAACTAAGAAGGGAATGAAGCCGTGAACAATGCAGCTTTGCGTCCTACTGATATCCAGGAATAGCACGGCCGGCTCCTGGCTATGACATGGTTTTCACACACCTCTCCCCAGCACATCCCCAAGCCAGGCTTTCGTAACCAAGGGCTGCTCTAAAGGCTCACCATGCCACGTGCAGGGTTCCCGCAGGTTTCTGTCACTTTCAGGGATCTTACAAGCTATTAAAGGCAAATGAGTAGTTTCCTCTATAGAATCTGCGGTCATGGTCTATAGCTTCCCCCCCTCTCCTTTCAAACCCTGAAAATCACAGTATTGTTACTTCCCTAAAGCAAGGAGTTTCAAAAAGCTGCAAATTAGCTATGCGAGACTCGGCTGAATAATACCTCCTAACCACTGTGAATTCCAGCAGGAAATTCATTCCCAGTAACTGACTTTATTTCAAAAGTGTTCATATAACATAACAGCTGGCTGAAAATACAGTTACTGCATGAACTGAAGAAGTAGTGTTTTTTCATGACAAGTCATTATCAAATATTTGGTATTTCTGTAAGGAACAGAGATACCACTTAGCATCAATTTAAGATATCTATTTTACCTGAAGACTATACTCTGTTTTTGAAAGCAGCTGCAAAATCTTAATATCCCTAACAATCATAAGACTATCTGATTCATTTGTGACTATGGCCAGAAAATATTTCTGTTAACAAGTTCTATACTCCACTTTCTATACAGCAGTGCACAAGTAGATGTGTTAATTTTCCTGCAATATTCCAAAGGAATTTTATTACCTTGTGTGAGTATATACCGGTACATATACATATACATATATACATATACCGGTAAGGTAAAAACAACAGTGAGCCCATAAGGAAGTGAGTTTATTACAAGACCTTGAAAAACAGTTTGTTCACCCCAGCAGAGTCCTGTGCTGACCAAGCACAAAACCACCAAGCACCAACTGATAAATTTCTGCACACTGAGACATGATGTGCTCCTCCTGTTTCTGCACTACAGTGCTTACATACAGTAGGTTAAAAACCATGTTCTTTGTCAGTTTGCCCTACTAGAGCACCTAGCTGCTGTGAGCACGGGGCTGCTGCAAATCCATTCACCAAACGGTGAAAGTATTTGAAGCAAATTTACCATACCAATTCACATCTCTTTAGTAGATTTTTTTTAATAGGGTCATTGCTAGATGGGCTGGTGACTGTGGAACTACCCTCAGCTTATCCAGAGCGACCTTTGTTTTTCATATTTCTTTTTTTAATTCATCAGCCCTTATTCAGTAGCTTTGGTTCCTACTTTCAAATACAATAGGACTGACAAACAGATAAAAGTTCTGAAAGCTGATTTTTTTTTTTTTTTAAAAAAGATTCTCTGCAGATGATACTTCTTTTACCAGTGACAGACTGATTACTGATGACAGCCTAAATTTACTGTATAAAGTTCAAGAATCAAACTGCAGTGTCACTGCTCTTCATATTCTTCTCGAGTTGTAAAAAATTATTTCCCAAGAGCCATGCTCTTCCCAATTTCATCTTGTGTTGCCCTGGCACTACTGAATTGTTAATGTTATTCTCACTTTCCTCTCAGAAATACATATTCACTGTCTAAAACACCCACAGAACTTGAAATGCTTTTTCTTTTTTTTACTTTGCATTTAAATATGTAAAGCAGATGCAGATTTCTGCTTGCATTTTTTAATTATCTGCTTTAATAACTACAGGATCGATTCTACACTGACCTTACTTTCCAGTCCCAGAGCCTATGAACAAAGCTGTTTACATGACTTACGTCCCATTACTGATTTGCACTGAACAGGTCTGAGTCTAAAGGCACACTGTGAGTTTCACATGCTGTCTGCTCACGGGGGATGACTGCTTGTTTACTCTGACATACCTGACAATGAATGAACAGCAAGACTAAAGTTTATAAATTCGTTATTTATCCATCAATTCATCTTTTGTGTTATAAAGTAGCAGCTGACAAAAACATACACCTTTTCGAAGATAACTTGAGAATCATTCTGAGATCACCTGCCAGCTAATGCAATGCATATTTATACCTTTAAAGAAAAGTTTTCTTGTGTGCCAGTGTTGCTAACTCCTGCAATTACTATTACAAGGCTATATAAGATTGGGTATTTTCTATGACGCTCTGGCTTCTGGAATCACGATATTAAATGAGTCTCCAGGAATACGAGAACTCTTTGGCCCCTCTGGACACATTGCAAGCTTCTTTGAAGACCTGACCAGTGAAGCTTGGAAACATTGTGTCTCTGTACTTCCAGAGACTCCAGAAATACATCACTCTCCTGTGAATGTTACAAAGTGATGTATTTTATTGCACTTGTCAGACCCAGGTGAAGGAATTGAAACCACTGATAAAAATAAGCTTTTTGAATGCCACTTTTGGCAGACAGAGGTGAGCTTGTTCTGGCTGTTGGGCAGAACTGTAGACCCTGGTGAGGGGCAGAGCC
This sequence comes from Colius striatus, assembly GCF_028858725.1. NCBI lineage: Eukaryota > Metazoa > Chordata > Aves > Coliiformes > Coliidae > Colius > Colius striatus. Next base: position 23,070,040 of record NC_084790.1, read on the forward strand.
ATCTCGATGGCTGCACCAGACTGGCTGATGCTAACTGCTTCATGTCACTGGTCCATGGGGATTTTGCATCGCCAGAAGCTGCAGGATCCACTTAAAGAAAAGACCTGTGATGCCTGTTCTTGTAAGCAAAAAGTACAGATCTGTGGCCTGCCCTTGGAAAGCATGCTGCACCTTCCAGTGCCACCGGCTGCACCAGGAAGTCTTGAATATTCATCAGTTCTCAAAGTCATGACATCTCCCTTAAAGCCTCCACAAATGCAAACGAAGCTAAGCCATAAGAGCACACCCCTGGAGAAAATAAAACATTAAAATCTCTTTATTTGTAAGAAAGAGAAAATGATCCCATGCACCTCCAGTAAAACATTCCTGGTAGCATTAACCTTTGTTATTAAGCAAAATAACAAAACTGGTATCTCCTTGGTATTTCCACTAAAAAGAAAGAGTAGGGTAATTAATATTACATCTCTTCATGTTCTTCTATAGAAAATAATATTTCCTTTCTGTTTTGAACAGACTAGACAATTTAGTGCTGTATTTAGTGGTCAGCACCATGTCACGATCACTGGAAAGATCAAAATGAAAATTATCTACAGTGCTTTCCCTGCCAGTGCAACTCTCCCACAAACAGCCTGTAAACAGGCCTCTGATAATTAACTGACAGAATCACAAAATGGTAGAGGCTGGAAGAGAAAACTCACATTCCTCTTCTACACAATTGTAAAAATATTCAACCATATTTTCATTTTATTTTTACAATATCTAGAACAGTTTTCATCTCAAATAGAGAGATCATTCTATATAATCAGCCTGATATTTACTGAGTGGCTGACAAAGCCACTCAGCCAAACACAAAGAACCTGGGAGGTTGCTACAGATTGTTGATGACAACTTCCTGTCACTTGTGGTTGAGGAACCAACATGGAGGAGTGTGCTGCTGGACCTGGTGCCAACAAATAAGGAGGGTCTGTTTGGGGATTTGAAGGTTGGAGGCAACCTCGGCTGCAGCAACCATGAGATGGTAGAGTTCAAGATCCTGTGTGGAAGAAGCAGGACACCAAGCCAGATTGCAACTCTGGACTTAGGTGAGCTGACTTTCGCCTCTTCAAAGACATGCTTAGAGGAATCCCATGGTCTAGGATTCTAGATGGTAGGAATGCACAAGAAAGCTGGTTGATCTACAAGTGCCATTTCCTCTAAGCCCAAGACCAGTGTATCCCCCACAAGTTGGAAATCAGAGAGATGAGGCCTGTGTTGATGAACAAGGAGTTACTGGAGCAACTTCAGGAGAAGAAAGAAGTCGATGGAAGGTGGAAAAAGGGCCTGATTTCTTGGAAAGAATATAGGAATATTGCAAGGAAGGCTAAAGCCCTTTTGGAATTAAACTAGGTAAGGGAAGTAATGGGAAACAAGACGGGCTTCTCCAAGTGGATACCTCACTTTAGTGCTTTAGCTACGTGGTATCTAGCTGCAGAATTGGATAGAGAAAGGAAGAAAAAACAGTAACTAATTAAAATTTATAAACCTTGGAATGACCCAGTCTTTTTTTTTTTAGGTGCATTAATGCTTTACATTCTGATAACTATGAAAGTCACACAACTAGGAGGCCAGTAACATGTTTCTCCTTGGAGGTAAGGGAGCAGAGAGTAAGCAGATACAAATCACCTGGGGGTTCAGCCATCTGCTTCTCCACCCTACCAGATCAGAGGATCTCAGTTTCAAACCTATTTCCTACCTTGGGGGGGAAAAAAAAAAAAAAGTAAAAAAAGTTTTGCCCTTTACCTTCTAGACAGGACACTTTTTGTTCGCTGGGTAAAAAGGCAACCCTCTTACCTGGGCTAGGTTGGTTATTTTTTCCCTTTCAGAAAATGACAGCAGCTGGAAACTCTTCAAGACTGAAATGGCTGAAATAATCTTGAGGGAGGATTAGGAAGCAAAGTGCAAGTAAGGTGGTCAAAAGCGTGTAATAAATGCTATTTAACCTCTGACTGTTACTCATCACAGATGTCACTGAGCATGTGTGGCATACACAAAAACATTAATAAATTTCATAAAAGGCCTTCCCCATGTGGCTTTTTTTGTTTCTAAATCATATATTTTGTCTAGGTTAAGCTTTACTTTATTTTTTAAATTATATTGCATTATCTGGCTTAGGAGGAACAAACCAATATTTTACAAACTTTGAGTGTTGATAAAGCATAATACAAACTCAGCAATTGCTTATCAAGTCTCTTCCCTCAAGACCACCCTGAAACTCTAAACAAGTCAAAAAAGGCCACACTGAGAATAAATATCAAAGACATTGCCAACTTTGTCTTTCTTTTTAATTAGCAGACAAGCTCATTAGCGGAACAGCTGTATAGAAGAGCATGCCTGCAGCCCCTGCTCACATCAAGGACTGCAGAGAAGTAGGTTGCAGTCACACATACAGAGAGCCGCCCAGCGCTGGCAGCAATAGTAGTAGATGACAGAATTGTGGACAGGGAAGGCTGTCCTGTAATGAAGGTGAAACTCCACAGCACACTGTACCATGAAGTGAGATTTGGCATCTTTGGGGAGGAAGCCAAACAACAGATTCAACAGCACAGAGCACAACCAGCAAAGCACATCCTTGCTATGTTAATCTGGTATACTGCCTGTGTGGAGGAGGAGTGGGGTGGGAAAGACAACACTTGCCTTTGGCCTCTGAAAGCTGCCTTGTCCCACAGACCACTGCACCATGAACAAACCAACACAGACACGGGTGGTAAACAAATACTACCATCAGAAGACATATGCAGTAGATGCGTGTCTGTCCCCAGTCTGCACAGGGTGCGTGGTGCAATTCACAATGCAGCCATGGCAGTCTGCTTCTGGTTTCAAGCAGTCTGTCACTGAGCAGCACCATTTAGAACTTAAACAAGACTTTAGTACTTGTTCAGCATGCAGCAACTAATACAAAGTTCTCCAGGAACTGAAAAGACTGTTTGTCTGAACAAAAGGCAGTGCCTTGCAGCCTCTCCAAGCAGAGCATGTCTACCTAATTATTGCTGAGATATTATCATGCACATTTTAGCTTAAAATACAAACAACATCTTAATTTGCAATGACTTGAAGACTTTTTCATCTCTTTTCTATTGAGAAAATAAAATTTGTGGGACTGGAGGAGTTACAGCTGTTACTAATCAAATTTATTTAAGAGAGTAACGTGAAACAGCATGTTTGCAAAAGTTCATAATCACAGCAGAATTAAATCATTTTTACAGAGCATTTATTTGAAAAGTTTTGTACACAAATTCTGAATATGGCAGAGAGTATTTCCCTCGCAGTTTAGGTTTGATTTCATTCCTGGAAACCTCTATAAAAATCCTGCTCACTTGCAGCAGAGCTACACCAGATTGATCACATTCATCTCAGTGCAGGCTAAGCAGAGCCACAACACCTACTGCCCTGCCTCCTGGTACTACCCGCTCAGCAGGCTGCACTCCTAGCTCGCTCTAGAGCAGCTTTTCCTCTGTGGACATACAGGTACAGAGCTGGAAAAGGGCCTTTGAACTTCACACCCCTTCTAGCACATGAGCAGCTATGGCCACAGCATGGCAGCCACACCTTAAAATGACGATCCTTGCGCTGATATAAATCTTTGCCTACTACAAAGACCAACCTTACACTGCATTGCCTGCACAAGGCAGACCCTGCTTATCTCAGAAAGAGACTGCAGTCCAGAAAAGACCTGGAGGCCTCTTGCCTCCAGAGCCACCAGCTTCTCCTTCTCCACTCACAAAACCCTTCTGTTCAAAAACCCAGGCTGTGTTTTTTGGTTTTTCGTTTTTTTTTTTTTTTTTTTTTTTTAAAAAAAGGTATAATGTATCAGAATATAACTTTTAGGCATTTTAACCTCTGTGTTGAGCTTCCCTGCTACTGACAATTTTCCTAAACAGTGCCAGGTGCAGGGATTTTTTTTTAAAGGAAGTTTTACTTGTTCAGTGGAAACTGGCCAAAAGCCATGAACTTGTTCCAGACAGCTGACCAGCCAGCTGCAAAGGGTAATGCCAATGCCCTTCTTTCATGTCTGCAAACGCATCAAATCACTATTGGCCAGGCAGCAAAGAGATCATACAGCCCATTAGCAGCTTCCCTCAAAATGCACATATTGTAAAACCTCTTTCCACCCCTTTGCCCAAGATTTATTACAACAAAATTGCTTACTGTACTTTCCAGTGCCTCTTCTCTCTACACCACTATATCAATCTCTCCTCCTCAGAGAAAAAAACCCGCCTTTCCAAGCCTGTCACTCGAGATGCTCAGCAACAATGGAAAACCTTCTTTGTTCTACCAATAGCTTCTGAGAGAAGTCAAGGGAGTCTCATGAGATTTCGCAGGGTAAGGAAGAAGATGTGGGGATGGAGGAGAGTCCCATCTGGGCTTTTTTCTTACCCCACCTACCAAATTCTGTATGAAGGTTAATGGAATCAGGCAGAGAGACAAATAATGTCACTTACATCTCCTGTGTGCCATCTGGTTTTTCCACTCCAAGCTTCCTATATACTTTAGATGATGACAGCTCATCAGAAAGGAATCGTCCCACAGCATACTGCTGGTTGCAAAGGTACAGAGTGCAATGAAATACAGCACTTACCTTCATCCTGCCCTCCCCACCCATATCTTGTTGCTTCAGCTATCCCTCTGTACCAGTGTGGATATGTAATTACAGCTATTCTGTTAATACTTATTTTTCTAGTAATCTTCTATCCCTCAGAGCCTTGACTTTACAGCTACTTTCCTTACTCCCTAGAAATAACTCTTTCCTTAAAAGTTACTCTACGTATCTGTGTTTGTCTAACCACTTGTGAAGGTAGTTGGGATCCAGCAAGAGCAGTTTGGTACCACTCCTCATTTCAAAGTTTATGGGTTTCTTGTTGACTTAGTCACTATGTTGTCTTTCCAAAGACAATGTTTTTGATAGATTACATATGCCAACAGCACTGATATGCCTCCATAACTTTAACTTCAACTTAATCAATGGGGGAGCACTTATCAGAAACATTTTTCCATTAAAATATTTTGAGTGAAGCTTCAGTCAAAAAAAAAGCGGTCAAGATAAAGTAATACTCAGCCTGGACCTGGTAAATAAATTCTCTGCTACTTACCCTTCTTCAACATATCCTTCAGCAAAACAATATAGCTTCACATCATTTGCCCGATGAGCTAAGGATGAAAACATGTGCTAGGTATGAAGTACTTGGTTCAAGAACAGCAAGGATTTTTCCTGCAGTTAAGGGAGACAACTTATTCTTAATTTGCCATTTTTTCTTTTGCAGGTTCCGGAAACATGTTTAATCTTCTTATAGCTCACACTATAACATGAAGTTGCAATGGAGTTTGAAGCAGAGGATGGTAGCAGTGACTTTAAGATGCCCTAGTGTTTTCTAAGCCAAAGCCAAGGCCAATGACACTGTTGTTACTTCACATCTGTTGATGTCAATGGAAACACTGCGTATGTTCACAGACCGCAGGTTTCATCAGGGGAGTGTAACATAATATTTCACACCTATTTCTAAAAAGATAATCTATCTAGTTAGCATGAGCTACCTTATCACATGAGCTACCTTTGTTTCATCCTAGCTGGTTTCACAGTAGAGTAGCAGCCACCTTTCCTTGTCTGAATGAGCAAGACCTGAGCAGGAGCTGGCAGTGTATCTACAGGGCCAGGGCTGCTGAGGTAAGCTGCAAGCTGGCATGGTGCTGCAACACATTCTCCATCTCTTTGCACCTTGTGTTGGCTGTACTGAAAATTCCCTTTAATGTATGATCTCCCTATTTTCCAGGCTATTCAGAGGGTATTGAGATGTGTTTGGGTACCTACAGTGTCTGTGATCTATACTGAGAATTGGAGGCTTCCACTCTTAAGTACTCCAAACCTGAAGTTACTAGCTCACATGAAGTAGAAACTCAAATAAACAAGTACCTGATCTGACAAGTTTGGTTCACCAGTAGGTAACAGGTGTGAGTGAAGCAATCAGGCAACATCTTTATTAGCAGATGAATTTCCATGCATCACCAATGTACTTCCAGTGGATCACCTTCACAATGTACACAAAAAGAGAAGGCTTGGAATCTTTCACAATTCTTTTGGCATGTCTGATTTACATAAGTGATGTTCTAAGCCTCCAGATATTTTAGCCAAGACACATTTTAAACAGATAAAACTTTTTTTTTTTTTTTTTTTTCAAAAGTCAGACTTGATCACATGAGGCTGAAGAACTGTTTTCTTTGTGAACACATTGCTTTTCTTCTACACAAAATACCATCAGCTTGACAGCAGCTTTCTATCCAAGGCTCTAAGACCATCTGTGAGCTTGTAGATCTAAGACTGAGGTGTGGATCAAGCAGAGGGCAAAGGTGTGAAAAGGGGTCAGAAACAAGCATTTGTCTGTCGGGCAGTTGCAGGATGCAAATACAAAGACACCAGCTTTTCAGAAAGGTCTTCCCCAGGTGGGAGACCACTGTGTGTGGTCAGTGTACCCTGGAAAAGTGGATCTGGGGGAAGCACAAATTTAAAGCCACAAAAGAAGTCAAGAGGCACAAAACCAGCACGTGAGCATAGCCATCTTGATCAGCCAGCCGAGCCTTTCTCCCGATTTCTCAGACTATGTGGATCTTAAGCAATCAGCAGGAATGGGAGCAGAACTACTTCAAAACATATACAATTCTCTCCATGGGTATTTTGCTTTGAAGTGAACAAAAAAGTAGACCAACTAACCCAAAATATTCTGATCCCTGGAAGTTCTTTTTGTTAAGACTTGAGCACTTGGACTTGAGTCCTTAATGCAAAAGGAAGTTTTGGATTGCCACAAGAACCACTTACAGATTCTCCACTTCACCTGTTAAGAGATGTGTAATGTGACTGTTCCTAAGAAAATTAAGGCTGAAAAATGCTGTGTCTCAAGCAAGACACAAACAAAATGGTTTAAAATAAGCACTGAGTTCACATGGAACCGACCTGAAGCAAAATTCAAATCCAAATGCACACTACTTATAGGGGTCAAAAAAACTGATTGGAAAATTGATTAGGAAAATGAAAATAAAAATAGTCTTTCATTTATGGGTCAAACCCATTTCCAGCTAATTTCTAAGTAATTTTAAAAATAAAGAACTACTTGATATTTGTTTATTCTTCTAAACACTGGGAAAGAATACAGCTGCTGCACTCTGTTTTTTGCATTTTGTAAAAACTTTATATAATACTAAACTTTGGAAGCTTTTTAAACATAAGAGAGTATTTAAATATTCTTGAGCAACAGAAAATATGCTTAACACAAGCAAGGGGAAGTGCTAGAACTGCTGCCAGAAACTATTTAATAGCTTGAAGCAATTTCTACTCTCCCATTTGCACAGAAGAAAAAAAATATTGTTTAATGGGCATAGAATCTCTTTCTATCTCTGTTTCTCTCTCAAAAATCCAACTAATTTGCCTTAATCTGTCCTTTTAGCCTCCTTTCCCTGTTATTATTGAAGAACTAATCAGTAAGAGAACAAGAGCTCAAGACAGACCAAGCAAATGTTAACCTGGGACGCTGCTGTGCTAATACGCACAGCCACTGTTTCTGCACAGCGCAAATTGTATTATTTTCTGTTCAACCGGTTGCACTTGTATAGTTTGATTGTCTTATCTATCCTGTAGGGCCGAGCAAAACCGTACAACTGCTGAAATTAAACATGAATTTATTTTCTATAATAGCAGGGCTGAGACATGGAAGCCGTGAAAGAATCTTGTTAGCAATTCCTTGTGTAGGCAGCATGTCTCACTTTAATCATATGCATTACGGCCTTTAACCATCATAGCAAATTCACTCCTAGAGCTTTTTTGCACATCAGTTTGGCTAACCCACTTTCTAACGTCCCTGTATAAGAAAGCTGAAAACTACATTGCTTCTTACATTGCAAACAGCAAGACAACACAGACATAGAGACAAAATCAGTGCCTTTGAAGGGCACAGCTTGTGTCCATCATTGTTTGTTTCTCTTCCACTTTTTTCACCACCCTCATTATCATCTGGACGCCTGAAGAGTCTGTACTGAGATTCTGGAACACAAGAGGGCAGCTGCCTGCAAAGGAAAAGCACAGTACATGTCCCTGTTGGTTTTCACAAGGTAAACAGTCCAGTTGAACAGGCGAGTGGAAAACTTCAAAACAGAAGCACTTCTCACTTTCCACAGTGAGAAGTGACCAGGCTCTTCTCTTTCTCTGGACAGTGTACTATTAACTGTTGCTGCACCTCTGCCTTTAGAAACTGTCTTTTCCTTTTGAAGTCTGTAGCAATTTCTAAGGATGCTATCTAATGTAGGAAAAGTTACTTGCCCCCTTTCCAGGATTTGACATGCAATCTAATGAAAATGCAATTCATCCTCTTCCATCTGTTGAAATCTTTAAGGCCTTCCCCCCATAACTGTGTTGTGTTCATTCTTACACAACCCTGTGTTTTAAAGAGGGTAGCTGTTCAAGCAGGCTGTCATACGATGGATGTCTAGATGTAGGCAGCACAGTTGCAAAGTAGCACTCCAGCCCCCCTACTAACACCTTCTCTGCTGCTTCACTGTTAAAAAATTTCCAGTACTAGGCTCTTTGCAGCTAAAATACCACTTCAGTGTACAGATGCCATTACAGTACAGTGCCTTCTTGATGGTTTTGATGTTAATTTGCTCATGAGTGAAGTTCCTCCTTAAATTTCAAATTTCATCAATTAATGACTCCTACTGAACTTGGCAAGGTTTATGTCACCAATATGCATGAGTTAGAGGTTAGCTTTTCTACACAAAGCATGGACATGCAATTGGAAGCAAAACTGTGCCCTCATTTTTCTGTTTGATCTTAACAGATCAAAAGTTAGATCCCGCTGACCCATATTTTTGTGCCTCAGCCCTGCTCATCTGTGCTTACCTACACAAGCAATGTAATTAGTTCTAATGATGTACTCATATAAGCTAAGACAAACAAAGAGGTTTGCAGATGGAAATACAGATATTTGGATCTTGGCACAAAGAAGGAGGTCAGGATTGGACCTTCTAAAAAAACCCCAAGCAAACCACAGTGTAAGCATCCATGTAGATGCTCTGCGTTTTGAAAAGTTCTCTAAGTTCTTTGACTGTGACAACAATAAATTACTTCATCCGTTTCAAATTGAAGCAAATTACTGACCATTTATGGAAAAAAAAGTTTTAAGAACTGGTTTGCTATTCAAGGTAAATCAATGCAAGCATTCTTACAGACAGCTTCTCCAACAATAGCAGTCATTACACAGCCTACATTTTTCCACCCTTCTGTAGCACACCACCAGCATTCAGTTACACCAACATGCCACCAGAAAGGGCCTGGCCTAATTGCTTCTCTCACATGAACAACATTTGAGTTGGGTGCTATTTGGGTTTTTTTGGCTACCCCTGGGATTTCTGCTATGCAACAGAGCTTATGCTGAATGAACACAAACAAAAACAGCTGGTGAAAAATGTCAAGGGTGCACCAAAAAGGAATTTTCTATTTCAGAGAATTTACTCCATTCCATACTTTCTCTTTTATGTTCAAAGTTTTTCTTTGTAAGACATTTTAACATATGCATATATTACACTAAGAACAATGTTTTGACAAATCAAAACTGCATTATCCTCACAGTCGTCCAGCCACCAGCCTTCATCTCATCAGGCTATTAGCACCAGGTTGGCTAAATTTGCCATTTGGACTACACCTGCTCTTGAAGAACAGGATTTTTTTTTTTTTTTTTTTATCTTGGGAAAGGAAGTGTTCTGGCAGTATCTCTAGGTCTTACGCTTAGAACAGGATAAAGCAAAAAACGACGACACCACCCTACAACATACGCATCTCGTGACAGAATTAATCAGTGTATCTGAACATGCTGAACTTCCCTACAACAGAATTAAAAGGAAATACCTTGCAGATAATAATGAAAAAGTATAGCAGCTCATGTAAAAATCTTTCCTCTTCCCACAGCTCTTTAAGGATTTGGTTTTTCATTTCTTTTCAAAGAAAAACAAATTTCTATTAAAATTCAAGAATAATTTCAATGAGTGAGGATAGAAAGCATCTCAAAGAGTTGCTAAAAAAAAGTTTGTCTTCTTCACAATACCCGAAAAGACTTTCCTCTGCAATTCCTTCCCAAGAACAAAATTAATTCCGCACAATGTACTTCCATAAAAGAAAGTCTCACTGCACGTACATAATTGTTAAAAAATGTTCTACAATCATCCTCCTATAGCAGTCTATGGGAAATTTTAAAATCAATTTAACTGTGGTAATTTCTGATTAATGTGTAAGAATTAGTGAGTTGTAAGTACAAAAGCTATGCATTTCTATTTCATAAATACCAATTATTTAGAAGCTGGATGGGTTTAGCACTATTAGTAAAGTTTACACATATAGTACCAAATTCTGTTCATAGACAAAACTAAATTCAAGGGTTGATTTTAATACATGATGCCCTTTCATTAGAGAGATATGAAGAAAAGTTAGTGTTATAAAGATCAAGACCCAAGGTTCAAGATTGCAGTTAAGCAGCTTGTGATCCTCTCTATATAATAAAAAAGGCTTTTGAGCAAATACCAGGCTGTATTAAGCCATGTTCATGACATGAAGTACTACTCAAGAGAGCAGACTCCTGAGAGACTTGACCTCTACTTTGTCATCAGCCATTGGGCTGTCCATTGTGTGTAGAGTAAGTGTAAGAAAAGTATCGCCAGATGGCACAAAGGCATCCCACCCCATCTTTTCCCTTGATCTGAGTTCTGGAACAAGATGCAGCAGCGTCTTCCTGTGCTGTGCTGATTGCTGCAGCACTTCCCATGCAGATCTAGGTACAGGGGTCAGGGCTCTGGCCACCCTCCCATCACTCCACTCTCTCCAGAGGACCATCAGACAGGAGTGTACCCTGACCACACAAAGGGAACAGCTGCAGGCACCAGGAAGCTCTGAGGCTGAAAAGGGTACAACCTTCCTCTCTCTTTCGTAAGCATGTGGCCCAAGCCAAGCTTTAGCCTTCCAGGAATACCCAGGCAGTAAGATGCTATTCAACACGTGTAACACTTGAAAAACAAATGCTGTGACACTACTAAAAAGACACAAATGTAACAACGACCTTCTCATAAATTACTATTTTCTTTCCTTGATGGGATTAGTAAATTAAAAGTAAGTTAAAATCCATCTGCTTGCAGATTTGGAAGAACTTTTTTTTTATGACCAACCAGAAATAAACTGAAGGAACTACACTGAAATGGAGCAAAGGCTTGCTTGATGCTGAGGTGTTTAAGTAGAAACTTGTTTAGTCTCCAACTTTTCCTATTGAGAGACTATACAATCAGTTATCACACACTTCTGTGTTTCTTGAAGGTAAAAAATAAGTAATAAGCAATAAAAATCATTAATTAATATCAAAGAAAGTACAAATATGCCTTACAGAATTGCCTACACCAATTTCGATACAAAGTGACTCTATGCCTAACCTGAAATGGAGTACACTAAATTCAAAGAAAAACACAATTGAGTTTGTAGGACTACAGCTTTTGACCTCAGATATTTTCTCTCTGTACCAATTTTATTATGCAATCACCAGTTCCCTTCCAAAGGGAACCACAAAATGATCAGGGTGTGTTATTGTGTTCTATCAGATTGTCAATCTGCTAGATACATGCACATAGTGAGTTTAACAGTAAAAAGGCTGGAATTAATTTCATGTAAAATATGCGTACACAACTGACTATATGCAAAAGCCAGACTATAAACCAGAAACTTGCATACTATGTCAGAGTATAGAATTACAAATACAGATTTTCTAGCAAACAAAATTTTGTTGTCTTTAAAATTCATGTGAAATTTTTGGACTTCAATTTATTCAGTTAGTAGGACTCCTGCGGGTGGATTACAAATAACAGACACATGTTCTCAATCTGTTTGTTGATCTCAACTACAAGATTGGGTAGTAAAGTCCCAAGATGATGCGTTAAAACTCACCTTTGAATTCAAGCTAACCATCTGAAAGTTAAAAAGTGACTAATTTTCCAGGTTAGTTCCAATTATATTGAATTCTTTAATCTAAACTGCACAGCTTTTAACATGATTCTTTGCTTGGTGTGAATATTCAAGAAGCTTCCCCCTCTCCCACTTTGAACAAAGATACCTATCAAGCTTATCTGTGCAAGAAACAAATTGCTTTATTGGAATTGGACGGAAATCACTTAATTCTGGAGACACTGTAATGCAAAGTGCAAAAGAAATGGTATTTTAAATATCTGCTAAAACATGTGGCTTACTCTTGCTCATACAGAAATGATGAAAACGTTTTCTCAACAGGGAAAGAAAAAGGAGACCATGATTTGCTTAGTGAAAGATGTTTGCATATAATTTATATTATGCATAACTGACAAAACAATTAATATTCAGCACTACATTGAGAAGCCAGTCTTCCAGCTACTTTCCTGTTAGACCTATTCACCACCTTACCATTTTTCTCATTTGTCAAAAAAGCTATTTCTGACTACTCACAGCTTTGCATTTCTGAAAGTATGCATGTTTTAACACTGAATTTGTAAACAGATATTGAAACATTATTAAAGAAAAAATACTGCCAATGCCAACACAATGCTGAAAGAGCACTTGTAGTTCTATCTGAAAAGTTTATTTATTCTTTTCTACTTTGTAATTTAAGCTGCTCTGCAGCTAACAAAATACTCATTGTCATTTTATTAATAAACAATAAACAGTAACTCAGTCTCAAACATGATGTCTTGCTGTATGTAACTATGTTAAAAGAGAATGTAAAAGAAATTACCCGGATTTCTTAGGAAATCCTAAATGCCCTACATTACATTATCAGTAGAACTAATGAAAAGCCTTTTTTTCTCTTACAACAGATAAAGGTCGGCATTAGTCTCTGAAGTGTACAATTTTACCAGCAAGACAAAACAAAAAGCAAATCTTGGGAGTAAATATCAGCTGGACATTCACATAACAAGGTCCACAGAGACATATCCATAAGTTTCCTCTTTTAATCCAACTTTGAATAATGTTGGATGCAGTTCTCTGTTCCTTCAGAGCTCTTCTACTGCCAAAATAACTGCAAGGCTTGCAAGTCCGAGTATATCTCAAGCCTTTCCCAAGGCACCCCAACACTATCTGAGGCACTGAAACTATGGCAACCGAATAAGAAAGCAGCTTCCATGATTAATAGATGAAGATCCCAGACAGTGCCTAGCTAGGTCGTAATTCAGGAATGCAGAAGGAATTAGCATAGAATCCATCTCAATCTACCAATAAAAAGTAAATTTTGAACAGAACAGCATTTTTTTCTGCTAAAAAATACTATAGAACTATAAACTGTTCAAATTCTCATTAACATTTCAATGAACGGCTGCCTTGAGTGCAAGTAATGGATAAATGTTCACGAACAATGGTGAAGGAATGAACATAGCAGATTTCCCATATGACTATCAAAGCTATACATGGGTATACTCAATATATAGAACATCTGAGTGAAGCTGAGAAGAGGTAAGAAAGTAGAAATAATGTTTACTGCAGTCAGGAATGTATTTGGACAGAGTTTTTCCCATTGTGTTGAGAATTCATATGAGAGAATACTTCTTCTAACCACTGAACTGGAACATCGGACCATATCTGTTATATTCTCCACACTTTTCATTATTAGAAGGCACTGTGAGTCTGTCAGGGTCATTGCAAAATTGATGAGGGATAGGAATACCTTTTTTTTCCAAACATATAATCAAATAAGGGGAATTATCCCCAGTAAAAATACTCGTATTATAGTCCTCATCCACTAGATAGTCTCAGACTAAGGTGAAGCAGCAAAATAAAAATATTCCTTATTTCTTTACAAACACAAACATTAAGTTTTCACTAAAGGCAACTGGCTACAGAGACCACAAAAGTAGAGGAATTATCTTTTTTTCCCCATATAGCACAAAGGGTATAATGCTGCAGCCAAGGCTCAGCTTCACCTAGGGAGGGTATGGGAGATGGAGACAAAGGCTTGCCACACATACATGCTGCCATGTCACACGATGTGCTGCAATGCTGTACAACTGCCTCTGGAAACTCTTTCATTTCAACATTACATGAATGCTGTAAAACTATGTTTATGTAGAAAGTTCCTTGATAGCAATTTTGTTGGTAACTAAAAAAACCCTGAAAAAAATGGCATGGGGTAGTCCATGATATGTGAATTTCAAGTATCTAGTATAAATACTCTATATAGAAATGCCTATTATTAACAACACTTTCAAAGGAAAGGTCACCACAGAATGTAGTGAATTACCATATGTCTTCACTCTAGAGATACAGCAACTGGCAGTTCTGTTAATAGCTGGTTTATCTACTTCATTTTACATCTCTATTTCAGACACTAAAGAAACACTTTGGGGCTTGAGGAAAAATTCTTTTAATAAAAAAATGACTCTGTATTCACATGGAGCCTAAATGAAGTACACTCTTCCTTTTGGACGATAAATAACTACAGGTCTATACTGGGAAAGACTTTAAGAGGTTTGGCGGCAAACTATGGGATAATCCATGTTGGGTTTTTCACATTTTCTTCTTCCTCCAGTGATAGATACTTCCTCTCTTTATTAATTATAGCTGGAGAGAAACTTTAGATTTCAATAGGCATAAGCCTGGCAGCCAATTTTTTATGTTCACCTTGTGCATGAAGGCTGAGAATATGATTATTTTGTGGGTGGAGGCATAGACCTCTCATCCCTTTCCCTGTCTCTGTGGCCCTGCTATTAACTGTTAGCAGCCTTTTTAAGTCTGAAGTGACAAAACCCACAAACGCCTCTATTCTTGTCTTTCAATGAACACCCTCCTAAGACTTCCAGAATACCCTGATGCTGGAGATGCCTACCTCTTTCCTTCTAGATGTTTTTTCTCCCTCAGTCCTCACACCATATTTAATTTTCAATCCTTTGGCATCTTCCAGCTGCTAAAACAGGATACACAAAGGAGCAGAAGACAGGCAGGACATGCAACATATATATAATTGTAACACAGCAGGTGGCACTCTTCCCTTTAAATCCTAAAGCAGTGCCTTGGAGCTCTGCTGCCATACTTGCCATGTTGCAAGCAAGACCCAAAACTGAATCACTGTTCACCACAGATGGTGAAAGATGCTATAACACTGTATAAATGTGAACATTCAGTTATTTCTATGGCCATAGGTAATGGCTTAATTGCATCACAAGACAGTACATAAAGCAAACAAAGACATGTAAACGCCCCTCTGTCAGGTTTGCACTTGAATTATGTAAGTACAAGCTGCCTTCACAGACCCTACACTTATCTCAAGCTGTTGCTCACTCCAAAGACTGGTGCAACAGGCCTAAAATAAAAATATTCCTATAGTAAGGTGTAAGGCTCAGACCTAGGCTTTCCCCCAGCTGCATGCTTCTGCCTTTGAACATGGTTCACGGTTGCTGTATGCTGGTGCTCAGCAACTGGACTCCACTCTGCTACTGACTCCGCTCTGCTTACTGCCAAAATCATCTCTTGTGTATGCCTCATCTGCCTCAGAGTAATCCTGATACACAGACTTAGTGAGCATAAAATGCTGAAATATCACCAGTAAAAAGCACTGCTTACTCCTTTTATTTTTGTGTTGCCCTGTCAAAACAAAGCTTCTCATGATTTGTCAGACCTGACTTGCTCTGTAACATGGAGACCAAGATCTGACTTAACACTGAAAGCTGATAGAGAGTAAATGTACTCGCATCATAGTTCCAAGTCCTCACCAGGTATTGATTCCTAACAGAGACAGTATTTTCAGATAGGGGCCTAAATGTGAAAAAATGACTCCATTTGAGGAGTATTTAAGCAACTGCCTTTCCTCTCAGAAATTTACTTAGGTAAGCAAGGCTTTGCTAGTTGTGCAAAGTGAATGAGATCGGGAAGGACCAGGCTAAAGACTTACTTCTTCAATAAATTAATAGTGTAGGTGAAATACCACAGCACCTATTTCAAATCAGGACAGTGAAAATTTCTGTTTTAATCGGTTCAACTTCTCTCCGGTGTATGCTGACTCTATTCAAGTCAAATGCTATTTTCCAGAATTTACCCAGCTGTTTGTTCTCAGAACTCTGATACAGTATGTGGGAATCAGGTACTACACCCAAAACATTTGAGTAATGTAACAATGTGTTCTTACAAACAAGTTGGATGCAAGGCATGTATTAGCTCAGGTCAATTTAATCCTAAAACATTTTATGCCTCCCTGCTGTAAACCATGTGAACTCCTTTCATGGGTATTTATGTATGACTCTTCAAAACAAGGTGACAAATTTCCCCTTCCCTTCACAAATTGTGCACAAGCAAGTTCACAATCATCTACTTCCTTTTTAATGCAAACAGCTCTAGTCTGGATTTATCACAGGTCATTAATTTGATCTCTCTCCTTTTCTTTTTCTTTTCAAAAATTCAAGGAAGGCAACTCCTCATCCTTTGCCTGACCTATCTCCTTCTTCAGTCTTAAACTCTAATAACTATGATCATCCATTTATAAACATTAAGAAGGAACTATGGCTAATATTCACTTTTATCTTCAAGTAGCTAGAGATGTTAGATAGCAATGTTTTTCATAGATGTTAGTGCTCAATTATTAATTTTTGTTCAGGTAGTACGAGTTCAGTTGGCAAGAGTGGTTTTGCCATTAATAATATACAGTTTTAACAGAGCCTAATTGAGAATATATACAACATTTGTGACCATAGGATTCACCTTCCCTCAAAGTATCCATCCATGCTTCAAACATTTTATTCTTATTACATGAAAAGCAAATGTTGTAAATATAGTTCTATGGTATCACTTAGTATTTTAAAATTCATTTAGCAGTCAGACAGAAACCTCATATGGGCATTCTGCTACTGAACTAAACTTCCATGAAAGCCAGGGATTTTTCTCCAGTGATGAGTGGTGGAGAATGGAGGTCAGCGTTTTTAGGCATAGGAAAATATTTGGCTTTAAAAGGCATTAGTATATATCCTCTTTATCTTATACCTTAGGTAAAGCTACCATATTAAAACCGAGCTCCTTTTAGATAAAATTATACCCTAAAAAGTGAAATGCCTTGGCAACTGTACTTTTTTAAGAGTGACAAACCTTTCCAATCTTACTTAGCTCTCAACTGCTTATGAGACAATTCCATGAAGAGGAATTGGATTTTCTGGAGCAGACCCAAATTTCCTCACAATACACTAGATTGGTCTCATTAAAAACAGAACAAAACCAAACCAACCCTCTGAAGTTAACCAGAGCAAGATCATTTTGCTTTTCTAGTCTGAAAACAAATGGCAAAGGAAGCCCTTAACATGATAACAGCTAAACCTTACTCTGAGAGAAATGCCACAAACTTCTCAAAATCTCCATGAGTTCTGTGACTAAAAGAGCCTGACTCTGCTGGGCTTTCTCACGTTGATACCAAACGACTTGCCCGCCAAATAAAGATTACTTAGATAAGACTGGCTCATTATATGACAAATGAATGTAGAACAAAAGCAGTCACTGCACTAATTTTTACAGAGACAGGGAAAATCACACCTCTAGATACTGTCTTTGAGGTTAACTTAACAACCACTATAATTGCTGGACGACACTAAACAAGTTAGCAGAATCTATGTCAAATAATATGCCACTGCATACAGTCCTGTGACAGAAAATGGTTGTGGACATTTATCTCTTAATTTACTACACCTGCAAGCCGCGTGTGCTCCTGATCAGTCACCTCGCAGTTCAGGAATTAGCATCTTCTGCGATTTATTATTGAGCTAAAACCTTTATTTTTGCCATTCTGATAGTGAAATAATAACCTGTCTACAGCAGCTAGAAATCCGCGCTGCACAGGCGCTGCCAGCACAAGCGCGCATGTTTACAAACTTCAAAAGCAGCAATTAGCTCCAGAGAGGAACAGGAGAACAAATCTCCCTCTCAACAAACGGTCAAGGTTAGAAAAAATAGAGACAGACCCATTTGCCCGAAGAAAACCCAGTAGCTATCGCCTTGCGACTCACCCTGGGAAGAGCAGAGCAGGACGCAGACACTGAGAGCGGACAGAAGGGCATCTCCGCTGCAACTGACCGCGCGGCAGACACAGCCCCGCTTCCCTCGACAATCCCCCGCCCCGAGCCACCCCCGGGAAACGCCTCCCTCGGCCAGGATGGAAGGGGACAGCCGAACCCTCGCTAGGAGCCGGTACTTTCTTCACGCGGGAAGGAGACGCAAACTTTTCACCGCCCTCCCCGGCGGCGGAGCGCAGGGCGGTGCTGACCCTCCGGCGGCCCCAGGGTCTGGCCAAGCCTCCCCCTACCCTTCTCCGGCTCTGCACCCCCATGCACCGCAGGCCAGAGCACGGCCCGAAGGAACCTCGTGGAGAGCTTCAGTCACAGCTTCGAGCGTGTCTTGCCGTCAGCTGGCAGCTTTCCCTGCCCGCGCGTATACAGGGACAAGTTGTGTGTGGTGTGTAGGGGGAAAACCCCTCCTCGGCAGCATCTCCCCCCCCGCCCCCCAGCATCAGCCACACGAAGGCGTCCCTCTCCTCGGTGGGGTCGGGTGTGTGAGGGGCGCCGCGACGCCCGCCCGCAGCCCCTCTGGGAGGTCTGAGCGGACAGTAACTCCTTTGTACCAGCTGACCCTGTTTTTCGCCTTAGAAAAAACTTTCTCTTTTCTGCCGTTTCTCCCGGCTTCCCCGGGGCCGGAGGGACGAGAGGGGCTGACGGGGAGCAGGCGAGGTTGCGGTCGAAGGGAGAGACGCTGGGACACCCCATTATGCTCTCCCCCAGGCCAAGCCGCCCCGTGGGGTCCGGTCTCTCCCCGGATCGGCGCTGGCGCCAGCCCGCCTGCCCTGCGCTCGCCAGCCGGGGAGAAGCAACTGGCACTGCCGCCGGCCCGCGGGGGAGAGGCTGGAGACGCTCGGCAGAAAGGGTCGGGAAGCAGTCCTGCCCAAGAGGCGAGTCCTGCCGAGGCGGAGGGGCAGGAGTCCGCCGCCCGCGGGGAGCGGGCGGGAAGAGGAGCTCGCAGCCGCAGCCCACGGTCGTGAACAAAGCCCGCCGGCAACGCCGCGGAAGAAGTTTCCTCGCTTCCCGTCCCCTTCTCGCGAAATGCAGCCTTAACCTTGAAAAAACCGACTCAACCAAAAAAACCATCCGCCATCCAACTGCCTCGTACGGGAGAGCGGAGACCGCGGGGTTACGCCTCTGCATGGAGAGCCCACATTGTCCCTGTAACAAAGATCCCCCCCCCCCCTTCCCCGCAACGCCAGAATCACACGACCCCCGGCGGTGCCGGATTGAGCGGGTGGCGGCTCTGGTGTCCCGGCAGCCGCGACCCGCTGCGAGCAAGGAACGGGGCTGGGCAGCCGGAGAGGAGCCCAAGCAGCGCGCATGCAAGCCGTGCCGAGGGGCTAGCGCAGGACTGTCTAACTCATTCAGCAGTTTGGGTTTTTTGTTGGGTTTTTTTTTTTTTTTTTTTTTTTTTTTGGGGGGGGGGGGGGAGCTAGAAAAAGAAGAAAAAAGGCGAAGCCACGAGATGCCTGGAAAGTGGCAACAGCAAGCGCAGCCTGTGCACTTGCAGGCGGCTCTTTTTCCCTCCCTAGGCACTGCAAACGCTATCGAGACAGAAAGCAGCAACCAGGCTTATAACAGACACCATCCTCGCTCCTCCCGAGTCTGTCGGTGCGACCCGGGAGCCTTCCTTTCCGACCAACCCCAAAACATCAATTAAGGATACGGACGGGGGGAGTACTGTACCTTTTCGGTGCATGTATCTAGGCAGCTAGAGAACAGAACTAGCTGATGTAGTGTCCCATTTAGTAATCCATTTAGGGGGATCTCTCTGGGAAACTGGAGCCACTCTCTCCTTTGCAATCCTTTGTCATTACTACATGTGTGCTTCTCGGGGGATGGAGTATTTAATATTTCTACTTTCTGAATTGCAAATGCAATTAGTTCATTTCCAATGATGGGCGAAAAGCGGGGAGGGAACAGGGAGAAGAAGGGGGGAAAAAAAAAAAGGGAAAAAAAAACCCCCAAGCGTTAGCAACTCTTCTCCAGACCCAAATTCCACTACGGTTCCACTCCAGTAAGTCCCATTCAATCGCGCCTCGGGAGGTAAGTCATTGCGGAGTCTCCTCCTGCTCCCTCTCTACCAAAAGTGCTCCCGGTGTGACGGCTGCTTCAGGAAAACTCCTAGGCTGGAGCCACTCTCCGTGCCACGGCAGGAAAGCGCAGTCGCTCCTCGCCCCAGGCTACCGCGCATTGGACTGCGCGCGGCGCGGTCCGGTGAGCCGCTGTCTCCCGCCGCCGCTGCCCTGTCTCCCGCCTCCTGCCGCCCGCGCTCCTGCCCCTGGGACGCGGCTCTGTCGGCGGAGGCGGAGACAAAGCCCGGACTGGACCACAGCGGGCGGGCGGACGGGTGCGCCCTACTCCCCGCCGCGTCCCAAGCCCCGTCCCTGGTGGGCGGTGCTTCGGGTGGTAGGATGGGGCCTCGGCCGGGGCGGGGCGGTACAGCCCGGGGCGGAAGGGGCAGGCGGCGGTGGAGTCGAGCTGTCGCGTACCCGTCCAGCGGCGGGCGGTGCGCCAGTGGTGGTTTCTTCTTCTACTAGTCTCTAGCGGCGACGCTCCTATCCGTGACACCTCATCGCCGGTGCCGGGCGTTAAAGGGCTCCTGCTGAGCAGGTGCAGTCGGAGGGGATCCGCGGCTTGCAGCTGCGGCCCATCCCCCCGGAACTGCCGCCGCCTCCGACCATCATGGTCGTTCCGCTGCTCGGGGGTACGGCGACGCCCACGACTGGATGGAGTGGCCTGGACACTGCTCCCCCGGGAGCACGGTGCTGAGGCGGCGTTCGCGGTTCTCGGGGCTCCGCGGCTTCTCTCCGGGCGCGGCAGCAGAGGCCGCTGCGGGGTCCCGGGCGGCGGCAGCAGTTCGGCCACCTGGCAGAGGGCGCAGGGCTCGCCCCGGCCCGGCCGTGTTCCCGGTATCCCTGTGGGGAGCGAGGCCCGCCGATAACCCAGGTCTCGGCCGTGCTCTTGTCTTCCTTTCCCTCCTTCCGCTCAAATCCCGCCCCAGTGGTCGCTCGCTGCCTTGATGCGCGTCTCGGAGCCGATCCAGTCCGGAGCGGGAGCGAGCGGCGCTAATAACATTAATTAACCTTTCCTGGCCTCGCGCCGGGGTTGGCAGGGGCAGCGCCCTCCCGGGCCGGCCCCGATGCGGCGGGGTGATGCGGGGCCGCACCGGTGACCACTTGCTCGTCCGCCGCCCTGTGGGGGCTGAGCCGCCCGCAGCGGCTCCCGCGCCTTCCCCCGCCCGGCCGCTGGGGCCCTGGCACGGCGTTCCCGAGAGCGGCGAAGTCGTGGAACCCCAGCCGCCCACTCGTGGGTCTGGGCGTGGGCGCCTCCCTGCGCCCCGCTGACCTCTCGGAGTAACAGGGCTGAGACGGCCATGGAGCGGGAGTGGGCTGCGATATAAACCCGACAAAATAGCCCGAAGTCGGCGACCGGAAAATCTGCCTGCTCGTTTCTTTGGTGGTGGCATGCGGTCTCTGCAGAGTTTAAGCAGTAATTTCTACCCTCTAGACCCCGCCGCAGTAATGCTGTGAGGAGATCCTCCAGTTATTTCAGTGCAAAGGTATCTAGTTTCCAGAGGATTCATTTACATGTGCAATTGCTTTACCACGATTTATATTTCCTCCACGTCCCCGCCAACGAGATAAGGGACAAACAGCAACTAGGGGATTTGCTGTCAGGCCACAAAGTGTGGCATTAAAATACTTGTTTATGAGAGCTGTTTTTCTGCCTTTTATTTTCAGATAATGAAAGGACTCTGAGAAATTGGTTTGCAGTCAGTATTTGATTTGGGAACTAAAATTACACACAAATTCATTCAATTTCTACTCGCTAGATTGCAAGGGAAAGCTTTCATCTGTATAAAGGAAAAGTTTCTTCTTTCAGACATTAAACTGAATGTATACTTAGGGTAATTTTCTAACCAAAGGGCCTGAGACTTAATATGTATTTTCTTTCCCCAAAAATCTAAAACAGAAGTGAGTTCTGCACCATACAGTATAATTACTGGGGACAGATAAATTTTAGTGAAACAAACTTACCCTAGATCTGAAAGCAATTAGAGAAACTGAACAAATAATTTCTGGTTACCCAAGCATGTGTCAGAGGGGTAAACCAAATGAATGCACCTTGATTTGCCAAACAACCCCTAACCCTATTTCCACGAAGACGCTTCCAGTCTTCTCATGCTACTTCTCTCTGTTGGGAAATGAGAACAGACTGCGGTCACAGTATGATTTGTGGGAGATACTCATTCAAACAATACCAAAGGCTGATGTTCAATCATTACATGATGCTCAATCACTATATAGGTTTTCAAATGTTCAGAACTTCCACCGACTTTGTTATGGGTTTAAACAGATCTAGACTGAGCCCTTGCTTTGTGCTTCAGATACTTTACCGGTATTTCTGCAATACCACTTGCATTTGTTTGTTTGTCAGAGACGTTCTAACAGGGAACAACTTTCCCCCTCTGACATTTAGGGTTTTGAAGAATACAGGCCACATATCATGAACATTCTGTAAGAAGCAGAAAGCACTGAAAAATCTCATTTTCCCAACAGTGGTACTAGCTAAGGCATCAGTTGCTAGAAGTTTTATATTCCATTTTCTCTCCCTGTCTTCAGTTTGTAAGCCTGCACTGCTTAATTTCTTCACTTAACATATTGTAGCCCTTTTTCATCTAGCCTTCTGCCAAGGCAAAAGTCAGCTCCTCTGCCCTTCATTCCTTTACTTCTCAATTTGCTCTTAACTTACTAGAATTGATCTGGAAAGTCGGATGTATCTTCATGGTTTAAAAAAAAACCAACCCTTTTGACTTCACTCCCTGTTCCCCTTCTCCCTCTGTACCAAATCCAGTAAACTATTCTCCTCATCTTTCCTATCCCACAAAGTTTTTTAGTCTGTTTTTGTGGAACTTTAATATCAATCTCAATTCTCCATGCTGTCAGATTTTCTGAAAACAGAGACAACCTTATTTGTTTTGCCTAGACTAGTTAACAACTGTGGGCTACTCACACTGGCTTGAGGAAGGGAATTACTACCCTTATTGATGGGAAGAGACATATTTTTTCACTGCCTGCTTTTTGGCAGCTGCAGAGATGGAGAGTAGTGGTTTTTCCAGTCAGGAATACTTGGTGAGGTTTCCATGGAGCTGTGCATTTTAAAAGCCTTATCTGAACAATTCACAGGAGCTACAGAGAAGTTCTCCAGCTCATTCCAACCCCTCTTCAGAGCAGGTCTCTACCAAAGGTTGAACTTGAGTTCATATGAAAATGTTGCCGTTACCACTCCTTCCTAATCACATACAAAGTAAATTGACTTGAAGTCTATGGGATACCTGGCCTGTAGGAGGGCGACCTGAGTCCCCTTCGCTGTCAGTAGCTGACTTTTAGCTGGGTTGCGTGAAGTTTGATGCCAGTTGTACTGAGCCCCACACTGTGTACATACATATTTTCTACTCTAGCAACTTTCCAGAGGCACGTGATGGTAGAAGCAGCATACCATTAGGTAGAGTTCTGAGGAACTGGGATGCTGCAGGGGAAAATGGTGCCTTGTTGTTGAACACATCCCAGTTCATTATCTTCCCAGGTCAGAATAACCTGTGCAATGTTTCCCAGTTTCTGTATCAGTTGTTATGGTTAGATTATGTCCAGTACATTCTTTCCTCTATTTCAAAGACTGAAAGTGCAGCAGAGTTTTTATCTTGACAGGAAACAAGAGTGAGTGGCAGGGTGTAAGACCTTGATAGCTGTCTGGGAAACACTAGGATGGTAGAAGATAGTTTTGATGTCCAAGAGGCATTCAAAGCCAGTAACCTTAGGAGAGGTTGGAACTGCTTTTTTCCCTCTCCCATTCTGGCACCAGAGGAGATGCCTTGACCTGTGGGCATGTATCTCACCAGAAATAAAACCAAAATGTTCCATACAGAGACAGCTTAATACAAAGAAGTGTTGAGTTCTCTTTCACTTCAGCAATAATGAAAGCTCATCAAACTGTAAATATTATTTTTTCAAGGCAATAGTATTGAATGCCTGGCAAAGTAATTACCCCTACACAGAGAAAAATAAGATCTTTCTTTTAATCACTCTAGAGGAGTTCACCAAACTCAGCTATACTTTGAAATGTGGTTGAAAGTGGGCAGGTTTCTTAGTGCATAGCTGTTCATGGGCACATTGCAGCTATAGGAAAGAAGACTCATAAAAACAACATGGACCCCTTTCTCATTCTCTTGATGCAATATGACAATGGGTCTTGTGCCCAGCTGACTCCTGCAGAGTCAGGCTCATAGTTTAAAATTCTGAGTGCTAGATGTTTTACAGACCACTGTAAGATGTAAAATGAGATCAGGTTAAAGACAGGCAGGATGTGAGTTTTCTCCATGAATGTGATTTTTAATGACTGGTGAATCCCTGCAAAATTGGTTCCATTAACTGAGGATCTCACTAGGCATGCCACATATTTAGGTTGCTGGGTGACATGTATGGGTTTGTTTTTCTTAATCACTTTGTTTAGACATCTTCCAAATGGATACTTGGCTGACTGTAGGCTGACCTGGGGTGTGCTCAGTAAGGCAACCCAAAGTATCCGAAATCCAGGAAAATAGTTCAAAATATTATCTGCAAATACCAGGGACTCCACTGAAATATTTACCTCTGCCTGGGAACCCAAAGGGCGTCTCTCTGTGCCAATTCTGTGCAGGTTGGTCTTTACAGCTATGGAGGATTTTGGAAGGCAAACAAGGCTGTGGAGCAGATGTTTTATACAGGAGACTGCCGTGGTCAGCCCCCGCTGTACTGTGCCAGAAAAATCAGCAGAAATTCATGTTGCACTGTGAGCAACATTCACATGTCACTGTGTCATCTGGTTCCCAGAAGAGAGTGTTACATGATGGTGAAATAAGCAGAGAATACTGTGGATAGCAGCTGGACCATATGGTGAAGGGAGTGGTTCTCTGTTAAAAAAACAGAACAACAGAACATAGAAGATCAGTATGAGAAAGTGATGTGGAATTTAGCAGTTGTTAAGGCCAACAGAAATTTGCAGAGGTTTGTTATCAAATTACTCTAAACACACATGGGCCAGACCCATCTCTGGTGTAAATTAACATAATCTCATTAACGTTAGCGCATCTGTATTGATTTCACCTGCTGATGATCTGTTTTACAAAATTTCACCAGGAAGCAAACATATGGTATTTTTTAACTAGTTTATAGAGCTCCACAACAGGAATATAACTGATCTATTGTATTCCATAGACAACTGTTTTAAGTCACTAAAAAAATTATTTGCTCTTGAACTCTATTGGATTTTCTATAAAGGGAATCTACTTTCTTTACACATTGGTTGTTGATGATCTCACATTAGTCTCTTCTATTTAGAGTCTCTGAGAGGAAAATTAATCAGAAACTAAAGAGAGCATCTGAAGAGATTTTTTTTTCCAGATTTTCTTTCTCATCAATTTTATTAAGGGAGAGGACTATATGCTCCCCAGCTACTTCACGGTTGTTTAGTTTCGAGTGTTATGCTCTATGTTTTCAATCCACTATTTCAGAAATCCATCCCCCAGCACCAGCTTTTTCAGCATTGCCCTTTTCATGTTGCATCCTTTTTGAGTGCAGTGAGTAGTAGCATGTCCAAAGAAGGGCAACAAAGCCGATGAAGGATCTAGAGCACAAGCCTTATGAAAAGCAGTTGAGGGAACTGAGTGGTTGTTTATCCTGGAGAACAGGAAGCTGAAGGAGAAACCTTATCACTCTCTACAACTACCTGAAAGGAGATTGCAGTGCAGGTTGGTCTCTTCTCTCAAGTAACAAGTGATTGGATGAGAGGAAATGGCCTCAGGTTGTATCAGGGGAGATTTAGACTGGATATTAGGAAAATTTATTACACCAAAAGGGTTGTCAAGCATTGTCAAGCATTGGAACAGGCTGCCCAGGGAAGTGGTGGAGTCACCATCTCTGGAGTACTTAAAGGACATGTAGGCACAGAGCTGAGGGATGTGGTTTAGTAGTGAACTTGGCACTGCTGAGTTAATAATTGGATTTGGTGGTCTGAAAGATCTTTTTCAACCTAAATGATTCTGTGGTTCTTATGAACTGAATGGAATAAAATATGTCTCTCGGCTGCTGATTCTCTTTATGATTAGGGTTTGGCACTAACTACTGAGTTGTTTGGGTAGCAAGTGAAGAGGTGTAGAGAGATTCTCTGAAAACAGTCAAAATATATTTTGATTGGAGAGTTAAATTCATACAGTTTTCTTGAGGTAAGTCCTCTGTTCTTATCAGGACTCTGTAAAATCAGGGACTTGATCAAGAGCTTAAGGAAAACAGTGAGAAAAGATATTTAGTTTGGCTTTCCCTGTGTCTTGCAGTGGATAAATATGGTCCAAGTGAACCATTGTAGTGACTCCCAAAAAAGCAATGAACATTTCAGATATAAATGGGGGAACTAAGTGTAAAATTATCATAATTGAAAAGACAGCACTGACATAAGTCAATATTATAGTAAAAATGTTTAAAATATCAAACAAAGAGCAAATCCAATTTTAAGTAATTGGAAGTGGTTTGTTTTATAAGCCAAAAACATTGCTTTCAGTGTCTCTTCAGCTGAATTGAGCCCTTAGGAACACTCAGTAAGTGGAATTGCCAGGCAATACAATATTACCAAAGTAAACCTTTAATGGTTTCAGTATCTGAAATAAAGAGGCTTTATTCCATCCTCCTCCCCAACACACACACTTTAGTTCATAACATAAAATCTCATCCAGCTGATTCCTTTTTTTTTTTAACTCTCAAATTAATGTCAATGGAAAGAAAAAGGGGTCTGCAACAGACAGAGAAAAAAAAAAAGAGGAAGGAGAAGAGCAAAGGGGAAAAGACCAGCCAGGACAGGACAGAATGGAAGAAAGGAGGAGAAAACTCCATCTGAGAAAATTTATAAAGCAGAGTGTGCAGTGGGGGAGAGGGAGAGAAACCAAGAAGTAGTGATGGGAAGAAGAAAGGAAGAAAGAACCAAAGAGAGAGGAAAGGGAATAGCGTGTATGTGAAGTAAAAAATTAGCAACATATTGCAAAGCAATGTAGGAAGCTGGGATTGGTTAAACCTTAACAAATCAGCAGCCAATGGAAAGTGATCTTTCAGTCAGATTTTGTCCTTTGATCCTGTGGGATTACTAAATTTGAACAACAAGAAATATGAGGCAGAGTTGCTTTAGGTTTGCACTTGCTTTTAAAGAATATGAGTATTTTTACATACTAAAGGAGAAATTAATGTCAAACACATTATGCCCTGCTAAGATACAGGAGAGTGACTAAAAATGTGTTGAAAGACACACAAAGTATTTGGGAAGCAAAGAACATGTCCAGCTTTTGGCAAAGCAGTTTTGATTAGTGTCAGTCACCTTCCCAGACAGCCTAGTGAGCTATTTCAACCTGATTCTGTGTGGAAAAAATGACACAATATAGCCAGGAAAAAACAGCGCTCCAGGACACAGGTTGGATGGTGAATCACTCTAGAAAGGCACTGGGGTAACCAGTGGCTGTACCCAGATGGGCTGGCTGGAATTCATCTCCTCTTGGCTCACACCTGTGAGTAAAGTGAAAACAGGAGGCGAGTGGAAACACATCTCTCCCATTCTCCCCCTAATAGTGCCCTCACCAAAAGCCAGTAAAGGCCTGGTGTCTCATGGGGAAGAGCAGAAGATGATTCCTCTGCAAGGGAGAATGTAGAATGAGCTGTCAGTTTTAGCACACTTTTATGGGTATGGTGAGAAATTGGGGAATTCACAGGGTCTCTTCAATGACTTCTAAGTATGCTTTATCTAGGAAAGATGTTATTCAGGAAAAAGAGCTGAAATATCTTAATTATCCTTTATCTTTTTCCTAGGAGGAAAACTGACAGGATGGTGTTTTCAGCTCTAATTCCAGTAACTGGTATAGAAAGGGCTCTCTTTGTGCTTTTCCCTGTGTTGCATTAGGTCAGGAAAAGTAATAATAAAATACTAGACATGCAAATTTGGTAGCTTTTTATTTTTCCAGGTAGCTATCTGTACTCTGCCAGTGATACTGTTATTTCAAAGGTTTTTACTTCACAAGATGTTGCACTGAAGCTAGTAGAGCTAGCTGTGGAGTTACATGTCTCTTACTGTGTAAAGAGCCCCATCTGAGAATGATAATGACAACAGTATTACTGCCAGGTACAACCCGCCTCTCTCTCTTAACTGGTTGTAAGTCTGGAGTTTCCTGGTTATTAGAGCTGAAAACCATGTGTTAATGAAGCTTGCACTATTACCAGAGAATGAGGGAAGGGAAGCAGAGCCTTCCAGTGTCTGCTTGTTACTGGCAATCATTAGGTAGCCCATGCCCCTGGGTGTGACTGTCCCAGGTAAATCACTGCCTAGACATTCCAGCTCTTAAGTCAATCACTCCAATGTACCTGATACTCTGCATCAAACTCGAGAGGAAATGAGCAAAAGAAAGCTATTTCGAAGGTTTGTCACTGATCCAATAGAAAGGGCAGGAGACCAGGCAGAAACTAACAGCTAGGAGAAGCATGTTTTACTCACCATGAAAGGAAGGTTTCCATTGCTTGGGGACACATACTTGATTTATGACTCAAACCACTGTTGTTTCCTTAAAGGAAACAACCATTGCATGTTTGAAAGTTTAGTAGATAAGGAGGATACCTCATAGGTGCAGAAGTGGCAAGACTATGTATAAAGAGGAAGAAATATGGAGGAAAACTTCAGTTTGCATGAAACAAACTACAACGTGTTCATTTCTGTGCCATTAGTGATGAAAATCCCACTAGCTGAAAAATAAATTCACATATTATTGCCCAGATGCAAATTACAGCAGTATTCATGGTCTTTATTTGGTCTGTCTTGCAGGCAGCATTATTCCTCACCTTTGGCAGTGGCTTCCTATGGAGATTGCTTGGATTGTACATTCAACCTTGTGTGGACTATGAGTTAATGTTCACAGGAAATCATCAGAAAATGTATACGTGTTTTAATATCTATTTACATACTATATCAAAGACACAAAACACGATTTAAAAGTATTAAGTTTTGTCTTGGGTCTATATTCTATCGAAATCTTTAATTTGGGTGTTCAGTTGAATAAAAAAACAAAGTAGATTTACAAATGAGCAGTGTTTGATGTAGGCTGAAGTCCTTGGGCTAAAGAAGTGGCCTTACAGAAGTCTTTGGGAGTTTTGTCAGGGAGTTTTGTGGGATCAGAACAGCTCCCAGGATGCAAAATCTGTAACATTAGCCAGTTTGTAATTATGCCTCTTAACTCTGTGAAACCAGAAAAATAAGAATGCCATAACTGTAAAATAAAGAAATAAAACAGGCATTAAACAGGAAAATCTGGTTAAATTCTTGGTCTCACTGGAGTCAGTGGCAAAACTGACTCTATCCTCAGTGTGGCAATATGCCAATTTTCAAGTCCAAATCCAGATTTTGGCATGGTCTTTGTGTGTCATGTAAGACAGACAAGAGCCACTTTTTTTCACAGACTACTTCATACTGCTGAATTGAATATCCTGTTCTTACCTTTCGGGAATAGGCTTCACAGTGATTTCACCTGTACTGTTTGCTCTCAGAGAAGTGTCTGACTCCAACAAATTGATGTTGTTGTTTGTGGTTTGGGTTTTTTTTAATGGTATTTATGTTACTCTTTTTGTTTAGTCCTGTCCAGAATTTAAACATAGGCAAGATTACTGCAAAAAGTTATCCTTAGTTAGCCTTAAATTTTCCAGGAGAGTTATAAAACCTTGTAAGTGGGGGACTTATAATGAAAACTCTATAGTGACCATAATGATGGTGGCAGATAAAATATCCAGATTGCTAAAATGTCTAGTTAATGAGTGTCAGTAGGATTAGAAAATTATGAGGGTATTTTTTAAGCTTGCCATGCTGTGATAGATTTCTGTCACTAATAACAATGAAAGGTGAACAGGAATCTATGAATGCTGCTTCTTTCCTCCAGAAATCAGCACCATATCTTATTAATTAAATTGAATACAGAACAATATAAATCTCCCAGTGCTTACTCCCCTCATTTCATACATACTAATGAGGATGAGCTTCTGAAGCTGGTGGTTGGGATCATTTATTCAGCAGTGGGAAAAATAACATCAGGATTCAGACCTCCTGCTGACTTTGCACACTGTTGTGCTAGATTTATATTGGTCTACTAATAAGTAACTGAATACATTAAACAAGGCTCTCATCACTGCAAGGGTTACAAGGGACTCCTTGTTTTAGTTCCTTGTGTATTCTTTGGTGAGGAGATTAGGGGAGATGGGCCCATTATGTAAGTCTCTTCGTATTTCATCCACCAGTTCAAAGCCCTCTTTTCCAAACAGAAACTATGCCAAAGCTCTCATCAATCATTAAAAGTCCCAGCAGTTACAAACTCGCTGATTTTGATGTGAAGTGCAACAGTCCTGTCTTTTTTTTCACATAAGAAAGTGAATCACAGTATGCTTAGCAGTTCAAACTCTACA
The DNA here is from genome assembly GCF_028858725.1 of Colius striatus. Classification (NCBI taxonomy): domain Eukaryota; kingdom Metazoa; phylum Chordata; class Aves; order Coliiformes; family Coliidae; genus Colius; species Colius striatus. The sequence goes on from NC_084790.1 coordinate 23,100,651, forward strand.
TCACACAGTATGCATGATTAGTGAAGAGAGAAAATACGGGGCATTCAGCAGCCAAAGAAATGTCCCTTTAGAGCTTCTCTTTGGGAGGAAACACAATGGAACCAGCAAGCTGGATATTCCAGTGCTGCATATATGCCTGCAAAAAAACCTGGAAGAGTCCTGTATGTCCACATTTAGTTTTGAGCTGATACACTCAACTTCTCAGCCTTTTAGATTTAGGATGAGGAAATACTGACACTGTGCTGCCAGACTTGTGTTACAAAATACAACACTATTACCACACCGTATAGCGAATGCCTTGTGTTTGTGTGTGGAAGTTTGGTGTGGAAGCTTTCAAAACAGTACTGTATGGCAATGGGTAATAAACAAAGACTTTTACGAATCTGTGACTGCTGTGTTTTCTCTGTCCACTAGTTGTTAACAAGACAGGCAAAATGCACCAGCTATTTAGATCAACAGACTGATCCCTTCCACAGATGAGTTTACTCTGTGATATGGGAAACTCAATTAGTCTTTTTAGGTCAGCTTGTATAACTGCACAGGTAATTGAGGGTGACTATCTATTTGAAAAGCCCCAGCTACACTATTTGGCTGTACACAAGAGTGGGAGGTACTTTTAACCTGTTTGCAAGCAAACTAATGGCAATCAGGCAACAATTTTTTAGGAACAGACAACAAATTGGGTGCAGATTTGTGCAAATGGGCTTCCTAGGTAACCAGTGTCTCCAAACTGGCTAAACAATTAACCATTTTGTGGATGAGTTGAAGAGAGAGCTCCAGATCACAGCTTTAGTTATGTGACTGGATGATTAAGGCTGATTTTTAGAATGGTGGGGATTAAATACAGTCTCTTTTTTATTTGTATTGTGTGAGGCAATATGTAGGTGAAGCTTTGTAAGAGATTTTAATATCACAGAATCAGAGAATCACAGAATGGTAGGGTTTAGAAGGGAGTTTTAAAGATCATCCAGTTCAACCCTCCTGCTCAAGCAAGTCTACCTAGATCAGATTACTCATATGTTCCAGTTAACTTTGCACTGTGAGTAACACCCTCTGAAAAAAAAAAGTTTCTGTAATATTTGCATGTTTTGTTTTTTGCTTTGTTTTAAACTAAAATTTCTGTATCCAGTTTTAGAAAAACAAGGCTATAACATTTTCCAGAACAGGTAGAGGCTCTCCTTTGTATATCATGAAAGAGATCTCAGTAAATTTACTTTCTATTTTTCCATACATCTTGGTTGTTGCATTTTCTTCCACCTGGCGGCTCTTCTTGGTAACCTATTTTGTGAATGGAGCTGCTCTTTCCTTTGAAGTTGTAATTTGTCTTGGAAGAACTACCTAGGAAGCGTTCTTTTGTTGTTAGACCTTGAAGCAGAGTGGAGATTGTTAGTCACCTCTGAGTATGAGAGTAAATCACAAATAGTATCTTGGACCTTAGAAACTCAGTTTTACGTTATAATTTTTCCCTTGAGAGGTAATGCTCTTGCACACCCTTTCTTGTTTAGGGAACTTAATATTCCAACATCAGTGTCAAATATTGTTAATTTATAACATATAGCATGTCAAATGCTAGTGTGTGTAAATAGTAAGTGTGAAATCAAACAACATTTGGAAGAATTAGGTGAAATATAGGCAAGAGTCAAAATAATTTTGAGATACTGGTAGGAGAAAGATGTAGAGTTGAGGTTTTTTTTGTATAAAGCAGAATTTACCTCTGTTATCTCAATACTGGCTTTTTTTTTGTTATTGCTACATCTTAGAATCAGAGGTTTTCTGTATGTGTAATTATATAGAGGAAGTACTTAGCAATAAATGACTTTTCAAAACCATGACCTTTTTGTTCTGGCTCCAGCAGCTGTAGGACAAAGGTTTTATAATGCATCAGTTATATGCCTATGAGAAAAGAAACAAAAGAAAGTCTAGAAACCTCTGTTACTTGAGGTATGTGTACTGACTATGGAAATAGAGCCTTAATATCTTTTAGTTCACCAATTCTTTCTTTGCAATCTTAAGAATTCAGTTGCCGTATGTATTTACTAGAAGTATCTGTGAGTGCATCCTCAAAATATGGGGCAGTCAGGTCTGTGGATGAGATGGAGATGGAAGTTGCTATGGTAAGTCTATAAGAAGTTGTAGGAGCCTCAAAATCTTCTCTGGATGATATCCAGTCCTGGGATGCAAATTTTCCTGGCTGCAGTTTACAGCACTCAGAGTCTAAAATTATGTCAGATACTTGTTACTTTAAGCTACTTCCAATTCTACCATTGCATGCTGAAGATTATAATCCATTCTCCATTAAAATGAGTCCCATTAAAACTACATGTGTTATCATTAATCACTTATTCTTGTAAGTCTTCTGCATCTGTGCACTATTTACTTTTTGCATTACAAATATAATGAGAAAAATGATGTGTAGGGATTTGCTTGGCAAAATATCCTATGTGAATGGTACACAGTACACGTAGGGCAGTCAGGTGGAGGTGGATCCAGAAAGAGATGTAGGTATCCATTATGCAATTAAATTGCCATATCCTCACTGTAATGTATATTTGTGACTCTGCATCTAAAGCAAAGGACTTAACTAGCCATAGGGATGCTATTGACAGTTACGTCAACCCTGTCAAAGCTAGGATTTAACATACAGTTTCGCTGGACTAACAAATCACTCATGAGAGGAATCATACCTAAACATGTAAACTTATAAACTCTAAAATTATGCATTTTAGATCATGACCACTATAAAAGAACCACCAAGCAGCAAAGCTGAGCCCAGATCCAATGCAAATTTCCTTAAAACAATAAGCCTATCCAGATGAACAGCTTAGAACAATTTATGCAACTTACTATGTTATCATTGTTATCAAACCTGTTTTTTTCCATTTCAATTCCTTTGCATTATTCCTGCTTTACACTTCTACATTATATTATTAGTATCTCATATTCAACAAATGCTCAGTTCTCTCTGCCTCCAATTTTATCTATATGCCTACATTAAATGACATCCAGGAGATGTCTTCTTGTCTACGACTGATAGAAATTTTTAATGCACTACAGCATGCCCGAATTCACTTGTTTTTTCACACAGCAACAAATGTCATTTTGCAGGTTTAAGTCGCTTCCCTTGGCTCTTATTTTCTGCCCTTTTAACACTCATATACCTCCTGGAAGGATGAGATAGGCAGCTCCTCTCTTGACCCTAATCTGATTTCTCATTTTATTAGGAAGCAGTAAGGAAAGAAAGAGTCTGTGTGCATAATCAATAGGCCTTGCGGGAGCTTAGGTGTTTAATCTGCATGATGTATGTCATCTTAAGCAGTCCTAGGAGCTGGAATGCTGGGGCTGTTCCTAACACTGGTCATTTGGATTTGACCACAAGGTAAGCAGACTGGACTGAGCTCCATAAAATAATTTTAAAATGCAGCTAGTAGCAAAACACTGTCAAAGTTTCAAAGAATTTTGCAACATTTTGGTAGGAAACTTTCCATGTGTCTTGTTAAACATGCCCACCTAGTTCCAGAGACATTCGTATCCCAGGTCTGCAATGTTTGGTTACACTTCTGCTGTTTGAGGTAGAGCCTTAGATCTTTAATTCATAGGCAATTCAGTGTTCACTGAGACAATGGCAGGATCTACTCAGCATTTTGGCAGCTTGTGAAACTCAGATAAACTCTAACCTTTGCCAAATATAAATGATGATAAAAGCAGAAGTTGCTCTTTCCAGCTGAATTAAAATAAACTACCAATGACTTTGTAGTCCTCATCTTTTTTGCTGCTTTAGTGTGGTAACCTTCAGCTGGCATTGCATGGTACCTATAAAATACCCACTGTAGAATTAATAAGTAGGGCTGCAGTACCAAGCAAGAAACCATAGACGTGAGTCTGCCCTCAACTACTTTTCATCCATTAGATTCAAAGCAAAACATAAGTTGATAGATTTATCTAGGCTGTCCCTGGCAATAGGTAAGGAGTTTGGCAGTTTACCTTAAAATGCCTTTGAGTTCAGTGGGGCAGGATTTCACTGAGGCTGTTAACTGGGAGCAGACTAATATAGCGTCACCTTTTCATGTGCATATCTCAAGGCTTAGATGTGAAAAAGCCAAGTACAAAACAGTATGAAATTCTGTTTTCCTATAAAATTATTTTCAAATTAAGAGCTCACTGTTTTTTGCAAAGAAGATTAAATGCAAGGTTATTCTTTACGCAGGAGTCAGTAGACAGCACAGAGGCAGGGAAAAAAAAAAGAATCCAACCTAAAAGCAAAAACAAAGGCCTAAAGTACAGCTGAGGGGTTTTGTTTTGCATCTTATGAAAACCACTGTGTGTGATTTGACAATTTATGACTACATCTGAAGACTGAGATCTTGTCCTGTGTAAAACAGGGCAGCATATTTACGACTAGTTTTCCCTCATTTTAGCAAACATGGGGGGAAAAAAGAAGTTCCCATGACATGCTATTTTTAGTAACTCACAAAGTCACAGTGGTTCTACATTTCTCCTTCACAGTACAAGGCCTACTTTGTCTCTGAAATATTTTCAGGGAGAATAGGTGTGAAATGTCCTTGTGTGCCTGTTTAAACAGTATTTTATCTGACTTTAAGAATTCAAGTGGTAGGGTTTTGCCAGCCTGACATGTTCAGATTAAAATGTATTAAAAAGAATCACACAAACAGCTCCTCTGACAGGTCGAAGAGTGACAATCCAGGCGAGCTGGCCTCAGAGAGCTGGGGTGGCAGTGGGTAATGGAGTTTTTAAGAGATCAAGTGATTAACCATGGTCATGCAGGACTGTACATCCAAAGGTTAACACAGTGTGGGTTACAGCCTATGTAAGCAGGCCGAGGGTTGAAGAGAGGAAAAGTTCACATGCTCGGCTTTAAGTTGAGCGGAGTCTCCTTTTATTGGGAGAGATTTTAGTAGCAATATGTTGGCTTCGATGTGTTTGCAGTGCCAGCTTCATCAATCCATTAATCTGAGGACATACAAGCTTCAATCCTGTTCTCTGCCTGAGAAGACTCAGAGCTTGGAAGCCCCAGGGGAGCACCGCTGCTGCTGCTGCAATACTAGGTGTGTAAGGCTGAATAACTCACAAGCCTCCTTTATGGCCCTATTACACTTCATGTGACTGATCTGAAGGGCAGTCACACTGAGACAGCAGTGAGACTGACAAGATATGAACAGGGAGATTGATCATCCTGGAATAAACTTTGGCATGTTGATAGAGGCAGAGTGCTGCAAGAGATGTCAGCTGAAATCCCCATCAAGGGGATGAGGGAGCTGATCTTGGATGAGTACACATATCACTAGCCCATGAGATGAAAAGAGGCATAAGTAGCATCGATATATCTTCCTCTGTTTTCTGAAGCCTACTTTGAAGATTACTTTCTGTTTTTCTTTTTTTTTTTTTTAAAGTAAAAATGATTTAGCAAGTTTGTAACTAGGTTCAAGACAACTAAGCAAGGGTTATGGTTTAAATAAATGGCCTCGTAACTGATTTAAAAAGAAAAAAAAATCTGGATATAGTTCTGTTACTGTCTAATTCCTGTTATGTGATCTCATCAGAAATCATGCTACACGGAAAACAGATTAGACATATAGCTTGTACTGAGTTATTTCACTGCAGGCACATAAAGTCAAATGGAGGCATTTATGAAAAAATATTTCAAGATTACTTTTCCTCATTGTATGTATACTAGGTAGCTATTGCACCCCTAGTGATCTTAAAGAAGTACTGGCAGGAATGGGATGAAGTTCACATAATGTATCTGTGATCAGAGGAGATGGTGCCAGTTAAATCATCAGCCATTTAATGCTGTTAACTTTTCCTCTGTTGATTTGCTGCTTTAATTTCCTAAATTTAACTTCTCCAGCAATTTAAAATTCACTCCTCTTCAACTCAAAAAAGGGGCCAGATTGTCAAGCTTTCAAGTGAGTTTGCTGACCAGAAGAATCTCTTAAGAGTCTTACAGTAAATCCAGTGGAACAGTGCATTTTGTTTAAGTGCTTGTCATTAAAGGTTGGAGTGCACAGTAGACTTGAAAAGAGTTTGGAAGACTAATTCAAGTAGCAGCATTATTTTCACATGAGTGCATCAAGAAAGAGTGTAAAGGGTTATAAGAAAAAATTGCAGCCATGGAAAACAATCGATTCACATTCTCATCTCTTTTTAATTAACCTGACTTCTTTTTAGCCTTTGTCATTTACACATATCTAGTAAGGCATACCTTGGGTCTCACTGCTTTGACAAATAGAAGGAGGAATTATTTTATAGTGGTTATTCTGCCTATACAATAATTATGTCACCGAAACAGGAAAAAAAATCCATGAAGTCTTGGACAACAAGGAAAATAATTCATCTAGAATAAGCAAGAAGATATTGCTGATTGACTGACATGAACATGTTTGACATCCACTGAATCTCTTTTTTCTTTTAATTTATGGTGTCTGAAATTCATCACTGAGCACCATGTTTTCAGCTTCTTTCTTAAGAAATCTTTATGGCAAAGCTGTGAAGTCTCTGATATAAAGCTTTACTCAGAACTAGCACAAATCCTCCCATCTAACATCATGCACTTTGACTGACACTGACATTTTCTGGCACAAACCTAGGTACCTGAGAAACCGTAACTCACGGCACAGCACAGCACAGCACAGCACAGCACAGCACATTCTGCTGGGGTGGTTGGAAGAGCTTAAGCTGTTGCTCTGGTGATTTAAACGATGGAGTTTCTAGTGAACAGGCTTGACATCCTCACAGGCAAGAATCTGCTTTGCCTTCTCAGTCCACAGGTTATCTGACTGGTTTTTCACTTCTACCCAATGGTACTGTAAAGCCTGTCTTCTCCTTCAGGCTTGTGGGAGTGATAGATGTGAGTAGCACAAGTAACCTCAGTAGAGGCAGAACCACATAAAAACTGACACCGCAGTCAGTGGTTTTCACAATAATGTCTTCAGGCTGGCTTCTTTGTCTCCCCAGTGGAGCTCCTCATAGGTGACTGCTGCTAATGTTGCTTTCAGCCCTGTTCCTCCCATACTTTGAACAACCACTGTTTCCTCCTTTTCTCCCTCCTCTCCCTGTTATTCTTATTCCATTGCTGTCTTTCCTGCTCACATTCTCTTGACCTGCGGAACAAATTCTATAACACGGTTAAGGGTTATAAAGCAGGTATGTATTGTGCTGGAGGGTGCGAGGGAGATAATTCTTCCCAGCTCGAACACCTCATTGTCTAACAAAGGGCCACTTATAGGGTATTGTATTGTAATACAAAGTCCTCTTCCAGTTTACACTTGTACAGTGTCTCTGGTAGATTTCCATGCCACAGAGCAGGATGCAAACAACTCTGTTTTTCACATTCCAAGTCGTCCTTATCTGCAGCTGTCTGTACACGAGCTTCTTAGTTCAGCATTCAGGGTCTTCAAAGCCCTTACTAACTAGCGGTTTGAATTCCAGTGAGCTGAGGTTTCTTATCATGGTGTTAGTTTACAGTGAATCATGTTGCATAGACATACCAGCAAGAAAAGTATGGTACATCTCTGGCTGCACAAATAAACAATCTTCCATTGCACCACCTCTTACCTACCTTTCTCTAATGGTGTGTGTTATTGCTGCTTCTGGCCTTCAGCCTGGCAGTAACCACAGGGATTAAATGAAAGGCATTCTAGTTAATATGAAAGACGTAAAATATTTCCCTATCAGTACAGCATCTCGTTCAGTAGAACCCTACAGTTGATGGGAAACAGCAAAGCAATGGGTAACAAATTTTATATATTTGTGTACATATTTATACAGTGACTATTATGGAATTAAAAGATTGTTGCCTCGTGTCCAGATGCATAAACTGAATGATACTTCAGATTATGAACCTTTATGCCAAAATGTGAAGAGCTTGAAGACTGCAAAAAGGGTAGATTTGTAAATAAAAAAGATATAAATTTGCCTCAACAGGTTCACAATCCTGAAAGGCTGCAGGAACTGGGGCTGTTTAGACTAGAAAAGAGTAGACTGAGAGGGGATTTCAATATTTACAAATAACTAAATGGTGGGTGTCAGGAGGTTGGGGCATCCCTTTTTTCTATTGTATCTAGCAACAGGACAAGGGGTAATGGGATGAAGCTGGAACACAAAAAGTTCCACTTAAACGTAAGAAAAAACTAAGAAAAAAACACAGGCTGCCCAGAGGGGTTGTGGAGGCTCCTTCCTTGGAGGTCTTCAAGACCCACCTGGACATGTTCCTATACGACCTGATCTAGGTGGACCTGCTTCTGCAGGGGGGTTGGACTAGATGATTTCTAAAGATCCCTTCCAACCCCTACCATTCTATGATTCTATGATTGTTAGGACTATTTCCCAAAAGTGAAAGTTAGAATGGAGGTACATTCACAACAGAATGGATTATGAAGAGAAAAGACGTGTAAACTGTATACTTCCACATTATGGTTTAAAAAAAAATCCCTCATAACTTGATAGCTTAATGATTCAGGATCTGAAAATCAGGTACTTTTATTCTCTTCTTCATGAACAAGCATTATCCAAAGGATCTAAATATATCTTAAGAAAACCATTTTTAGTTTCAGATATTATCTTTAAAAGGTAGAGGTATTTATATTAAAAAGTCATTGCTTTTTCATAGATAAAAATTTTTGAGCACTCTAAGGACTATAAAAACATACCATAAAAGAACTCATAAAAGAACTGTCTTTTATCTGTCAGAAGTCTTAGCTCTGAATTTTAATAATCATCACCACAACTTCAATTTGCTGAATAACAATCATGTGTTTCCCATTCCAAAATCCTTATTTAGTTTTACTTACAATCTTATATGTGAAAGAGTCTGAATGATCTTGATTTAAGACCAAAAGATGGCTTGGCTGTCAACTGTAAGAGGAAAAAAATTAAGGACAGGCTCTATGGGGAGAGATGTGAACACAGGCGTGAGACCAAGTGGCTCACCCAGAATTATGGAGCATCCTGCAATGTGGTAAACTTATGCTGGGGGTTTCCCAGGATGAACACCTGTGATTAGTTAAGAGCCCTGGTGGTTATAGCTCAGACCTCTGAATTTCAATCCCCTCTTCTAAAAATGTAGATGTTTCACAAATGTTTGTGTTGAAACAAGGTAAAACAATGCATTTGTGGAAGAAAACCTGCCTTTCGCATTCAAATGACACAAAGAGGCTGCTGTTGCTGTGCCACATATTCCAGTGAGAGCTGACCTAACAGAAATACTAGGTATCAAAGATGCATCTCTGCCAGCTTAACTCATATGAAATTGTTCCCCAGAGTCTGCCCAAGCTTCCCTATCAATATTTTCTTCCCTGCTAGCTGCTGTCCTTGTAAGTCTGTGCTTGCTGAGGACCACGGAAGACAACAATGAACATGTCTTTGCAACAGAGGCCTTCACAGAGCACCGGAAGAAGGCTTGCCTAAGCAAGTCATAGTTTTGTGTGGAGCCATTCCTGGTAATGGGGAAGGGGCTGTAAAGATAGTTGTAAAGTTACTCAAAACTCTCCCCAGCTCTGAGTCAGACCTACTTCTGAGTCTGAGCCAATTAGATGCCTCCATGATCACTTTTTAAGAAGAAGAAGCCAGAAGAGGAGGATTCTTCCGATTCCTCTTCTTCTGGCTGGTGGTGGTGAAAGGAGCTGGAAGAGAGAGAGAAGCGACCATGCAGACTCCAAGGTCAGTGAGGGAAGAGAGGAGGAGGTGTGCTGGAGCAAGAATTTCCCTGCATCCTGTGGAGAGGACTGGTGAAGCATTGATTTGTTTGCACTTCATAAAAGACCCTGTACTAGGGGCAATGACTATGGCCAGAAGAGGTCATGTCCCATGGGAGGGACCCCTTATTCACAGAAGTCACAGCTGCTGGTGTCGTGGTTTTGCCCAGCCGGAGCAAAGGGGAAGAAAACCGCGACTCCTCCCCCTCCCCCTCCCGACGGAATGCGGAGGGGATCGGAGAGGGACAGAAAAAGTAAAAGAGCTCGCATAAGTTGAAATAAGAACAGTTTACTGGGGAAAAATGAAGAGGAACAACTATAACAACGACAAGGGGATATTACAAAGAAAACTGGTGAGTGATGCAGTTGCTCACCACCTGGGACCCGACGTGAGCGACCGCTCCGGACCGGCGACCGAGAGCCCGCGCCCCCGGAAGAGCTTCTTCCGGCCAGCCCCCACCTGCACCCTGGGCATGACGTTAGGATGGTATCGAGTACCTGCTGGCCAGCCTGGGTCAGCTGTTCAGGCTGTGCCCCTTCCTGGTTCCTCACGGGAATTAACTGTAGCCTGGCTCAAACCAGGACAGCTGGGAAGAACTCACACCAGGGAAGTTCGTTAAGGACGGTGTCCCGTGGGAGGGACCCTGTCTTGGAGCAGGGGAAGAATGGAAGGAGTCGTCCTCCTCTGAGAAGAGAGAGGCGGCAGAGCCCATCTGTGAGAGACTGACCACGTCCCCCATTCCCTATTTCCCCCTGCCCTGAGCTGTTGAGGGGGAAGGAGGTAGAGATATCAGGACCAGTGGGCTGGGAAGAAAGGAGGGATGGGGGAGATCTTAGACTGCTGGCTGTAATTTTCTCACCATCTGCCATTTTTGCTTCTTTTAGTGTTCTATTTCTAGTAGATAGTAGAATAGACTTTACTTGCTTTCCTCTCTGAGACAAGCAGTGGAGTCTGTTTTGCCTAGAACCATAACTGACAGCGAGCCCTCCCTGCTCTTGTCTTGATCCACAACATTCTTGATTACCCTTTTTTTATCTCCCATCTCACTGAGGCCTTCACTGTCCTAGGGATGGTGGGGGTGGATGAGGGGCAGTGAGCAAGAGGCTGTCATGGTGCTTCATTGCTGGCTGGGAAAAACCACGACAGCATCCTCCTTATTTCTAGACATGGACCTATCAGCAAACCCTCACTGCATTCTCATAGTGCATGCACGCATGTACAACACAAAAGCTCTGTTGCAACAGTTGGTCTTGAAGATGATTACTGTGGAATATGAAAGGAAGGACAATTTATTGGACTATTTGGAACTACAGGAATACAAATCTTAAAAAACCAGAATAATATGAAGGAGATAGTCTTGCATTCACAGCTCTGCAGACCACAAACACGATATCACCAGATTTAATAAAGCAGGCAGTGTATTAAGGTGATTGTTAAAAAAAAAAAAACAACTCCTAACAAGTGTGTTCAAAATTCTAGGGTTCGGAGCTCCTGAGTTAAAAAATATTAGAAATCTCTTGATTCCCCTGACCGTTCCAGAAAGCATTCTCACTGTCTGCCTAACACCACAGATGATCTTACCCTATTATAAGCCTTCCACTGATTCAGTCAAAGAGCTGAACAATAGCATGAGAGTAAGAAGATTGTTTCAACAATGAACAGGGATAAAGGTATTCTTTCAAAAGTTTTGACAGGAGACAGCTGCAAAAGGTTCACATATCTTGTAAGAAACTTTGTGTTTCATGTAAAATATCTGAAAAAAATTGGTACTTACAGTTGTGTAAATCAGACAAACATTTTGAAGTTGTCTATCCCTATAACATCTGTGCTTTTCTTTTGGGAGGGGGAGGGATGTGGTGGTGGTGGCAGTGGAGCGGGGGAGGGGGAAAAGAGTGTCTGCTTTTAAATTTGTGGAATGAGAAAGTTTGCACGATATACTGTGAAACATAAGAGCCAAGTGATATTTTTTGAAACAAATAGGTTAGATGCAATCTCCCAGCACAATATATATTACTAATTAACAACAGAGTTAGATCATGCCAAATAATTTGTTTATCTTTAATTTGCAGCATTACTCAGGTCCACTTATTGTTTAGGAGACAGTGAGGCTCATAAGTTTCTATACATATGCACATAAAGAAAAAAAAAAACCCAAACCACTTAAATCACTAGGCAAATAGGTTTCACTAAGAATAAGATGAACACCAGCTCTTTTTTTAGTGGATTTTGTTCAAAATTAGCAGACAAAGCTGGTGTAATTTGCTATCTGCAGAAGCAGTGAAGCTAGTCACAGGAAATGACCAAGTGCTTGACAGTTTCTGTTGGCTGCATCAGGTTGTCTTCCTGTAGGATGCAGCTGTTCACGTTTTCTTTAGCAAAGCAGACGGAAAATTCATGTAGCTAATTGGTACTACTGACACAGGAGTCAAGGAAATGTTGTTACTTTTTTATTATCGCTTTGACTTCCTTCTCTTCATGCCAAATATTAACGTTCCAGATGGGGAACATAAAATTATGTAGAATTTCAAACAGAAAGTTGATAAAAAGTGCCCAGAAAATAAGTAAACCCCGCTGAAGTGAAGACACATGGTATCTATTGCTTCAATTAGCAGTAAAATCCTTGTGGTATTCTTAAGGATCCCTGGGAGCTCTGACTGAAACATTCGTTATTTTTCAGGATATTGCTCTTGGATAAAGGGAAAACAAAATTCCCAGATGGAGCTGTGGAAAGATGCTGCTTTGTAGATGCAGAGGTGCTGGTAGCGAAGCTCTATATAAATACGTTTAATGAAATATTTGTAACATTCTTTCTTGATAAATGTTAATCTGCAGATTAACATGATTATGTTAATCTGCTGAGTTGACAGATCACTCAGTTGCACTTACAGAGAAAATATGAATTTATAAAAAAAATAAACTTTGTAAGTGTGCAGTGTCTATCACTTATTTATAACACCTTCCTCAGCTCAAATATTCTAGAAATAAATTTATGATTCTAGAAATAAAGTTACATGACTAGTCTACCTTTCCATATTACTTAAATACTCAGAAAGTATTTTGTGTTCTCACAATGCCTAGGGTTTTTCCATATACTCCTACAAACAGAAATTTGTTGAAAACTTAAGACCCAACAAAGGCTGATAACAACTGAATAATGAAGATAACAAATTTCAGTGTAAATTCGGTCTTAGCTAAAAGTGCTGGAAATGGATAGACATATGAGATTTCCTTTCTTTAACAACCATTTTCCCTTTTGCTAAAGCCTAGAGAGAAAAGCTACACAACCTCACTTTTCAACAAAGCACCTTATAAAATTATTAGCTTTGCTTACATGCTGTATACGTCTTCTAATTACTTGGAATCACCATCCAAAACATAGAGGTATTTTAGGAACCGTAATACATTTACAATGAGGGTCTGGATTGTTCCCCTGAGAAGTAATGAAGTGACCTGAGTTAGTTTGTTTGGTTTTTTTTTTAAATCTTGATGAAGGAGGATCTTAATCTCCTTCCCTGGCCTCCCCTCACCAAATCTGTTGGAGATCTCTCTGCAAGAGAGGAGAGTAATAACAAGGCAGGACAAGGCAACAAATAGGAATGACAACATTTTTTTTGCTAGGGTTTTCTTGGACTGCAGCTATTCTTAAAAAATATATTGTACAGCCTAGCCTTACATTATTTTGAAATATTCCTGGGAATAAAGGAGCAATTCCAAAGTTACATTTCTGAGGACTAAGAGAATGTAAAGAATAAATTGCTGGGAGATCTCTAGGCAAACGTATATCTTATTGGAGACATATACAGATCTTGGAGAGTGGTTTAGTGATGGTTTTCTGCAGGTGGGTAAGCCGTGTGTTGTGAAAGCCTTGGTAAGAGCAGGCCAGCAGAACCACAGAGGCGACTAACTGATGTAAAATCAGAGTGAACTTCTCTGGTGTCTTAATGCAATGCTGGTAATCTTGAAATTCGTCATTGCTTGGCACAAAGCTTTAGTAGAGCTTTGTGTTTCATTTCAAATTTCAATCAAGCTTGCCCAAATGTCTTTGGATGGGAAACAGGCCTGTACATTTCTGGAACTGTAGCTGCACTAAAGACTTTTGTCTTTTGCAGTATTTTACTGTGTGCATTGGCTGGAATTAGAAAGAAAGCAGGGCACTAAAAGAAAGGAAAAAAAGGAACCAAAGCAAGGAATCCTGCAACAGGAACCCACTTTTGTGGAAAAAGAGATAGTGAACTGAGTTAAGTAAAACCAACCACACTCCCACTCTCACAACACATGGACTTTTGATGAAAGATAGGAATCATCAGCCATCAAATTAGGACTGTTTTTTAACTAAACATTCATTCAGCTCCATTAAAAAGTGAAAGTCTTCCTTCTGCCCCCTCCTTTTCTCTTGGTCTCTTTTGCTCACTCTTCCTTTCCCTCTTTCTCTCTTTCCTTCTCTCTCTCTCTCCCATCCCTGCTTTCTTTCCTACTCTTCCTTTTTCTCTCCCTTCCTCTTTGTGTCTCTCTGCCTGTTTTTTAATCTTCCTCTTCCCCAATGTTATTTGCAGACTATTTTTTATTTTATCTTTTCTTTAAAAAATAGACAATTTCATATTATTACTCAATCTGGAGGAGAAGGAAGACTTCAGGGAACACCTAAAAAGTGAAGATTTTGAATATCACATCTGTTTTCAGGGAGGTAGTGCCTTAATTGTTAGACAGCTTCTATGGACTAGATATAAATGAAGCTGTCTGTCATAGAGCTTAATATGCTTATGCTCAAAGCAATGCTCAGACACACCGTAGAGATCATTTTCATCCAGTCTGCTTTGGGGAAGGTATTACAGAGTGGATTACTTTTGTAATAACAGTCCAGTACTTTCTTATGGAGATTTAGAGATAAGTGTGCATTATTAAAACATTTAAAATTATTTTCTCATACTATATGCTGGCTATCATAGAATCATAGAATCATAGAATCATAGAATGGCAGGGATTGGAAGGGATCTTTAGAAATCATCTAGTCCAACTCCCCTGCAGAAGCAGGTCCACCTAGATCAGGTCGTATAGGAACATGTCCAGGTGGGTCTTGAAGACCTCCAAGGAAGGAGACTCCACACCATCCCTGGGCAGCCTGTGCCAGGGCTCCGTCACCCTCACAGTAAAATACCTTTTACTTATATTTAAATGGAACTTTTTGTGTTCCAGCTTCAATCCATCACCCCTTGTCCTGTTGCTAGATACAATAGAAAAAGGGGATGCCCCAACCTACTGACACCCACCATTTAGTTATTTGTAAATATTGAAATCCCTTTTCAGTCTCCTCTTTTCTAGACTAAACAGCCCCAGTTCCTGCAGCCTTTCCTTGTATGAAAGATGTTCCAGTCCCCTGGCCATCTTTGTGGCCCTGTGCTGGACTCTCTCCAGAAGTTCTCTGTCCCTCTTGAGCTGGAGAGCACAGAACTGGACACAGGACTCCAGATGAGGCCTCACCAGGGCAGAGGAGAGAGGGAGAAGGAACTCCAGCAACCTGCTGGCCACACTCTTCTTGATTCATCCCAGGATGCCATTGGCCTTCTTGGTCATGAGGGCACATTGTTGGCTCATGATTAGTTTATTATCAATCAGGACTCCCAGGTCTCTCTCTGTAGAGCTACTCTCCAGGAGTTCGACTCCCAGCCTGTACTGGTGCATGGGGTTGTTCCTTCCCAGATGCAGGATTCTGCACTTGTCCTTGTTGAACCTCATGAGGTTTCTCTCTGCCCAACTCTCAAGCCTGTCAAGATCCTGCTGAATGGCAGCACAGCCTTCTGGGGAATCAGCCAGTCCTCCCAGTTTGGTGTCATCAGGGAATTTGCTGAGGGTACACTCTGTCCTCTCAGCCAGGTTGTTGATGAAGATGTTGAACAAGATATCATGTTAGTAATTTTCAGGTTTTGTGCTACGTGCATGTTTCATGAAAACTTAAAAGAGGAACTTATACACTGAGCCACGCTCAACTTGAAATACCAGTTGAAACTGAAAAACTTTCAGAACCATTTCTTTGCTCCACTCACTCCTGCTGAATAATATAATATTAGTGTGAAAAATGTGTATATCTCTCAAAGTGCATCAGTGATTTTTGGAGGACTCATCTGACAATGACCTCAACTGACAGTTTAAAAAGCATGAGCATACTGTGGTAAAGAATAGCTTCCAAACAGTGAAGGGATTAATAAGTTCACCCAATACTTCTCATTCCATAGGTACTTCCTGGAATGATTCAGGAGCAACTTCAAGGTTGTTTAAGGAGGATCTTCCAAGGGCATTAGTGTGGAGCAGTTAGGTGAAGTAGTTTGCTTCATACGTCTTCATAAGATGTAATGCATGCTTGTGTTAGTATAGGGAGAAAAACAGTTGCGTTTTAGCTATGATGCTTGTAACACATTCCCTTTCATACTATAGGTAGAATCACAGAATCATTATGGTTGGTGAAGGTCTTTAAGATCATCTAGTCCAACCACTAACCTCAGACTATCAGGCCCATCCCTAAACTAAAACATATGAAGGACCTTGGTATTTGATGAACTATTTGGGAGTTTTCTTATAAAAACCTTTTGAACATCCCACCCTTTAATCAATGAGTTACCATCAGGAAATATACTGAAGTTTCCTGCCTTGCAGTTTTTTACATTAAAGAATTCTTCAATACTTATTCTGAAGTTAGGGATAGAAACTGTTTGCTGAGGTGACTGTTCTTGAACCTTCTTGAGCACAAGTGCTGAGCAGTGTGGTTTTATGGATTCTGGAGCACCCTACAACAGCAACATTGTTAAGCTCTCACGTTCCCTTTCTGTAGTTGAAGCTCATTTTTCATCTGTTATGCTGAAGGTCTTCCATTTTTTTTAAGGTGAAAGAAATTTTTTGTTCACAGAAGATGTGCAGGGATAGGTGAAGTAGAGACCTTGTGGATCTATGTGATTTCAAAATCTCTTCCATACTTGTGTATACTTGATGACCAAAACAATCCTTTCTCAGTTCTGTGTTTCTGTGCAAAACTTGGCTGGGCATCTTCTTTAACATGCTAAGATGGGAAATCCTAGCAAGTCCCTCCATGCTCACATAGCAAGGTCCATATCAACTATTTGACATTCTTCTGGTTAGAGCTGTCTGAAAGCTGAAATGAAGCAGGTACAAACTAAAGCCTTCTGTATGGGAGCTATCACTTGCATCTCTTACCTTCAGACTTTTGTCTAACTTTGATTTTAACTCCTGAATGGAACATTTCTTCTAAGCTTCTGAAGACATGCAGGTTTCACGCTTCTCTCTCATCCTCATCTTTGGCCTAATTAATGGAGACCTTACTCATGTTTCTCACATTAAAGCGGGCCTACCTTATCTGGAAAGATGAAACACACAGATATCACATAACCTTGCTTGTTTTCTTATATTTTTAGCCAGTTTTAGGCTGTTTGTTGCTTTTTTTTTTTTTTTCCATTTAGTATTTGAATTTTAGAACAGGAGAATATACCAAATGACATTAGCGAATCCTGGGTCCCATGACAATGCATTTCAGCTATATTCAGCTAAACAACCAAACTTGCAAATATTTGTTCTAATACAAATCTTCAATGAGAAATTCTCATCTCATATTTTATTGCACTTTTGCAAGCTCATCTGCAAAGAAGGACCCCAGTACTCACCGGAGATCAATTGGTCTAAGAGACCCCTTGGACCTGCTTGCCAAATGACAGCCCCACTTAGAAATTAAACTGTTTCAGAGACAAAACTATATTCCATGGCATTATATGGTATTAAGTTATTAACACAGAAACACTGCATCTGGAATTTAAGAAGTAATCCAACCTTACTGTTTCCACTTTTAGAATTACAATCTATATTTAAAACTAGAAAGTAGTTTGCCATCAAAACCAATATGCCAATACCTAGTCTGTTTTGCTCTATTTAAACAATTGACAGTTTTTCTTAAAAGCCTGCCAAATTGATCATCCTTTACTTTCTGGAAAAAATACAGCCGCTTTCCCACCTTTGAATACCCCAGTATGTGACAAGCTGTGGGAAACTAATTTTTGAAATGTGTTTTTCAATCCCTGTCCAAGGCAAGCATAATTGTTAATTCCTCTGCAGTATTGTTCCTTATTTTAGTTGGTTTTGCACCTTTTTCCCAAGGTGTTTTGCAATTGTCTACTATATGTATCTTTATTTCAAGACCATTAAGACCATGTAAGGAGAGGACATATACAGACCTGCCTCTAAGAACTGACAGCTTTACTGATGTATTAGCATATGTTGATGACCCAGCTGTCTTCCTTCTCATTTATAGCAGGCTGTTTCTTGCCTGACTATGAACTGGTAACTTCCCTTTTAGTCCAGACTTTACAAGAAATAACACTAAAAATCAACCCCACTGCTTTTAAAGACAGACTCTCTCCTGAAGGCTATCATTATGTGCTGCTATTGATGCCAGCAAAGGAAAGCAAAGAATAAGATTCTAAAATAAGTTCATCTGTTTGCAGGGTCCGGTTATTTATGTAGATCAAAAAATAGGCAGTTTTTATACCTGAAAGTTAGTCTTTCAAACAGGTTAAAATTAGAGTCTATGAACAGGGAGATAGTTGCATCTGGGCTTGCAGCTCCTCTCTCATCTCTGTTTTCCTTGGCTCATACTAGACAGATTTTACTTGATAATGAAACTGAACTCCCAAAATGTTGTTTATTTGTTTTGAAGCAGCAAAGAAGGTACCTTCATAAAAGTGGCACTCAGTACAGAGCTGCTGTTCCATTTGGGGGTAATGCACTCCCTATTATGCTTATTGTTCTGCATTTATCCTATTGCCTGGTACTGTAATACACTGCTCTTAGTATGCTAATGTGATTTCATGGGGCTGCCACCACCAGTTTGATTTGTAACAGGAAGCCAGGACAATAAAGGCTTTGAGAAGATTAATGTGAGAAATGCATGCTTCTGTAGAGGGGCATCAATGCAAAATGAAAAACAACACTGTCTTCCATTGCTTGTTACTACCATCTCATTTTTTCCAGTAAATAAGTAGTGCATTTCTCTCCACAATGAACACCAACAAAAGGAAGACAGCTTTTATCAACAATGGACATAACATAGGAAGGGACAGAGACAGCAGCATTCCTCTCAGGCATTTCATATAGTCACCAATCATTCCTCACTGGCCCTAAGACCACAGTGTTTAAAGAAGCTCCCTCGAATTTACCTCACTAACATCTCCTAACAACCTGTAACTTTCTATCAGAAAGTTCAGAATGGGTTAACAAAGGTTCTGGCAGTTTAGGAACAGGTTTTGACAATCTGGTCATGAACACACCCTAGTGAATCTATTTTCTCTGCTACCATAGCTTAAATGATAAACTGGATTTGGTGGCACAGAGAGCAGAACTGTCCTGTTGACTTAAAAAGAGCCAGTCAGCAGCAAAGTAAGGTGGCCTGAGGAAATGGTTTCTTAATTTTCACTGGACATACGTTATCATTACACACACTGACCAAATTAATTCCCTGCTTTCTGAGTCACACAGAGATCTTTCAATAACTTGGAAATTCAAAGAACTAAAAGAAGATAGATGGTTTTATTAATTTCTATCTTACCTATTTGCATTTCAATTACGTTGCTATTTCAGGGTGAAAACTACAAAAGGGGATGGAAAAAAACCAGGAAGAATGATTAATATCCATTTATTTGACTTCTTGAAGGCCAGATTACTCTTTCAGGAGGCTTTGGCAGACCACAGGTCAGGTGCCATCTGAAAACATGAAAAAAGAACAAGCTAGTATGGTAGGCATGCACAGGCAGTGTAGAATGCTGCAGGCTGCCAGGAGAAGGTTGCCTCAATGAACAGAAACTAACATATCCTGGACCAATCACTCCAGAGGTTAAGTAGCCATGAAATCTTTTACTCTCCCTCTTGGAGTCCCACAGCTTTGGGGTAGTGCAACAATGGCTGTGGTGCAAACCAATTTACCTGGACTACAGCTGCTCATGTTAAAGTCTCTCCACAGCTATCTCCATGCCTGATTATGTCCAGGTTGTGTGTTTTTCTGCTTTCAGAGACATTTTTAGATTGCTGTTTCGATGAAAGTTTACTATTTAGCTTCAGAATTTCTTAGCTTATATATCTTCTATGTAATTTATCTACTTCTGTCTACATGTGCTGACTTTGGGAAGCTCAAAGAGCCCTGAGTTAGCAGGAGGCAGCAATTGTATCTTGTTTAGATCCTCCTGGCTTCCATGTGTCTAGCAGTGTCAGAATTTATTCATCCAAGACACACAGCTCACAGGCTAGCTCAAGTTTTCTAGATGAAGGACTTGACTGTGATAAATACACAGCATTTTTTAACAGTGCCTGTCTGTCAATAAATTATCATGTAAATAAATAAAAAAGTAATGAGGAACTGGGAGAACATTTCTGCCTCCCTTCACAATAAAGCATACTGGAAGACTGTTGTGGGTCCATTTACTATTTCTGGTAACAATGCAATGTGTTGAGGTGTCACGTTTCTCATGTACCCTGGACAAGTATGCATGGTAGTAACACCTGTAATCTACTATAGTAGCTCTGCTATGAAGGTAATAACAAACAGGCTACTTTGTGATATATTTCTTCCCTTAAGTCTGCTAGAGAGGTTCTAAATTGATATAAGTGTGACTTAGTTAAACTGAATTAAAGTCTACATTAAAATACAGTCAACTGATGTACCTTTCAGGATTTTTACTTTATGAACAGAAGTGTGCTTTAGAGATGACTTTTCCCAAAAGATTGATTTTGTCTCATTTTGACCTTGTCAGCCTCCTGCAATCTAGACTCAAATGAATGCATAAGCAAATAATTAAAACCTGTGGCTGTTTTGCTGTTCTCCTCCATAGCTCTGATATCTCTGTAGCTTCTCTGCTTTTGCTGCTTGGACATGCAGATGAGTGTGGCAATTGTTTGCCACAGATCTAGGTTACTTTTTTAATTTGTTGAGGGTAAATAGAGAGATGACAAAGTTTACTTACAAAACCAAGTTGCTGAGGGTAGTAGTGATGGACCTGCATGTGCAGAATTGCAGAAGAACTCTATGGAACTTTGTACTTGGAGATTAAAATGGTAGAAGATATTTAATGACATAGAGTGATGCATGCAGGATCTCACCTTGCTCTCCCTTCTCCCATAAGTTTGTGGGGAAAATATAAAATATATGGTCTATGAGCTGACTGAAATGAGTCAGAAATGAGGTCTTGAGTTTATATCAGACAATTTCATGACAATGTTGTCTTAATGGTCAAAAAAGCACAGTCACTGTTAGGAATTATTAGTAAAGAAGTAGAAAAGAATACAGAATAGAGTTTTACCACTATATTAATCTATAGTGAGTCCTATAGTTTTTGCTCTCAAAAAGATTGCCATAGATTTAGAAAATGTCCAGAGAAAGACAAGACAGGAAAATCAGAGGAGGTGGATCTTACACACACAATAGATAATTACATGGTGGAAATTCTTCACAGCAGGATGCTGTGAAACCTCATTTCACATGGGGTCAAATGAAAATTGAACCAGCTACTGGAAGACAAGTACCTGAGCCTTCTAAAGATGTGAAAAATCACCTCTGACTCAGGAACACTACAGGCTGCAAATTCTAGGAAGCAAGAGAAAATTTAGGGGAAGTCTAACTATATCCTTGCTTTGTTCTGAAGGCACTTCTCTGGGAAATCACTTTTGAATTTTCTTAATGTATTAGGCTGGAAGTTCTTACTCACTCAGACAATTCTTAAAATCATGTAATGTAAAATACCCTAATAATCCTTCCAAAGTTCCTCCAGATGAGAATGGCAGAAAATTAACAGGAAAGCTCAGAGTCCTACACTTCTGGCTGTGATAAGGCTCTGAACATGCATAAAGAGTAAAATTCAAACTAGTCATAAACCAGTGCTAACCTTTGAGGTTCTTTAGGCTAAAATTTCCCTGAGAGAGAAATGTTGCTTGGATATTGCAATTCTTGGTTGGAGTTTTGGATCTTCTATAATCAAAACATTTATTTTTGAAAATATTAAGTCATCCCAGAAGACAAAACTAATAAGGATTTTTCAAGTGATTATCTTCAAATAGGGAAAAAAAACCCCACATGATGAAGAATAACCATGTTGAAAGGAGGAATTTTGAGCCTTTTTAACCATGCATTGTTAAAATGAACTCAAAGTTGGGTTAATTTCATTGTCTCATGGTTGTACTTACAGGGAGCTTTGGTTTTCTGCCAATTTCTTTCCAAGTGTTATTTGATGTGTTCCTGGTGAGGAAGTATTAACAAATAGGGCCCCAGTGATTGTATGTTCTTGTTTTGTTTTGTTTTTTTTTATTAATCACATATTCATGGGAAACTTATTTTTAGTCTACTAATAATTATTTACATAGCTTCTATTTTTCTCTATATATAACATTTTGCTCCAAGACTGCAAAATTTATAATACTGAGGTCCTGAAAATAATAGTTTGAATAAAACTGAGGAGGGAAATTAAAGAGTTCTGTTAGTGCAGAACACTTTTATGCTCCCTTCTCTGATTTTTTAAGAGATAAAGAATATTTACTTATATATTTCTATTTTGATATGGACACTTTCTTCATTGAATATCCATCAATGAATATCTCACCATTTTGGAAAATCAATGGCTTGTAACATCACCAAGATGTCAAATGGTACTTTGTCCTAGACACCTTGGTAGGATTAAGTGCACATATAAAATGTAAATCTACTATGAACATGGCATATTCCACTCAACTTTTTTTAGTCTTACTTTTAACAGACCGAACATCTGGGATCACACCTCAGACATCTGGAAAAATCAGTAATCCCCTAATTTATGTCAAGATGAAAGCATGAATTGTACAAAATAAAGCACTTTGATAGCTAAACTAGAACTTGAGTGTAACTGTGGCATTAAAGTGTAAAACTGGGGTTCATACCTGTTCCATTTGCTGTTTAGCCTTCAGCAACCTTATTCCTTTATTTCAGGTGCCTGGTGTGCCCACAGTTCTGCTTCAGAGATCCTCATGCAGCTGTCAGTGCAGCTGAGCTCCTTGTCTCTGCCTAATATAACACAGGACTCTATCCAGTTGCTGTCCTCCAAATATATGTGACTGCTTATCGGCAGGATCAGATTCTCATCCAAATGCTGATGCAATCAATTGTTTTGTCTCAGGAGAGAAAGGACCAGCCACTGCTCATTAGATTACAAAAGCAGTCGGCCAAGCAGGCTCAGTTCAGTCCTCCTCTCAGCCTGAGAAAGCTAGTATGTCCTTTACCACTCCTGCATATCTAAAGCAAGAATCGAAATTGCTGACTATCCTCATCATCTTCTATTCTTTTACTCAAGAGAGAGCAGGCTGCAGCAGCAAAGTGCTGTGCCTGGTTAAAGCATGGAGTCCCTCTCTGCATAGGAGCATGTTGTCTCTCTGACAGCTGGGGCACTCAGCAGTTTAACAAAAGTGTGACACTATGGTGAGAAGTTTCCGTATTATTCTAAGGAGTAGGAAACAAGAAGTTACAGAGGGAGGAGGAGCTTGCTCATCCATCCCTCTCACTTTGCTTTGTCTCTCAGTAAACCACAAATATACTTTTAGTCACATACTAAAGCCAACTGGAGCATGCAGAGCAGCATGTGTGCAGCCCTGCCTCTGACATTTGCATCTGGATCAGCTGAAGTTTCAGGCACACTAATTCCTAATAGCTTACTCAATGTAAGAGATGTTCAGATTGTACTCCGGAGGAGATTCAGTCTCCCTTGGTGGTATGTCTGGAGCATAAAGCACCTAATTCAGAATTCCAGACTCCACTCCAGAGGCCTGCTTGTTTAATATAATTTATTACATTTAATTGTACATGGCCTTATTTGGTGTTTTGTCACTATATTGTATAAACTTGGGTTTTCTGAAAGCTCTCAAATGAAATGCAGCTTTACACTCTGCTCTGCTATGTGGACAATGTGTTACTATTGTGGGACATGCATGACAAATTAACGAATTGTTATTTTTTTATTAAAACTACATGACAGAGTAATTGTAATGAAAATTAACTTAAAATAGAAAAAGCTAGTAAACAATGATCATTTTGTGTACCATAATACAGCAATTGTGCCTCTAATCTACCAAAGGGATGATTTACACCAAAAGTGTTTGGTTAAACAGCAATTTTAAAGTCTACAGATTATTTATATCTATGGAATTGACTCTTCTTTCACTTATGTTAGTAAGAATTTGAACTCTATTGACATACAGAAATGTAAAACCAGTAAAAAAAGAAATAAAGTTCATACATATCTACACATATTGACAATTACATTGGATTTAACGTATGATTCAGATACAAGACTGAGTTACTGAGGCTAACGTGCACCACATAGCTGTGACAGATGATTATATGTGCAGTTATTTAAACAATGACGTAAAATATGTTCTGCCTCATGAGAGCTGAAATTATGGCATTTTACTGCATATTTGAGACAGGGTATGAGTGTGTACGTGGTCAGTTTTCCTAATGTGAGTTACGCTTAGTTCAATGTAAGTGTAACATGGTCTGTCAGTGTTGTGGTTTGGCCCAGCTAGCACAGCAGCACCATGACAGTCTCTTGCTTGGTGCCCTCATTCACCACGACCCTTGTTAAGATGGCAGAAGCCCCAGCGAAAGGGAGTAAAAAGATAAGCAAGGTGGTTGTGGATTAAAACAAGGCCAGGGAGGGCTCGCTGCCAGTTATGGTTCCGGGAAAAACAGGCTCCAGTACTGGACTTAGAGAGGAAAGTAGGAAGTTTATTCTACAAGAAACAAAACAGAATAAAAGCAAAAAAGGAGTAGGATGATGAGAAAAGTACAACCAGCACTTTAAGATCTCCCCCATCCCTCTTTTTTTTCCCAGGCCCGGCTCACTGCTCCCCATATCTCTTCCTCCTCCTCCCACAACAGCTCAGAGGGGCAGGGAATGGGGGATGTGGTCAGTCTCTCATAGATGGGCTCTGCAGCATCCCTCTTCTCAGATGAGGATGACTTCGTGCATTCTTCCGCTGCTCTGATACATGATCCTTCACATGGGACGCAGTCTTTAGTGAATATCTCTGGTGTGGATTCTATGCCATAGTTGCAGTTTCTGCAGTTACAGGGTCCCTCTCTCGGGACATGGCCTCTTCTGGACGCAAGTTTAATGAGCTGCTTTGTTGTGGGTTCCTCCCCACAGTTACAACTCCTGTGAATATTGAGTGCCTCCCTTGGGACACAGCCTGCTCTGGCCATAGTTTTAATTAAGAGAATCACCGCCCCTGGCTCAGGGTCTGTAGTGAAGTGATTGGGTCCCTCCCACAGGACATGGCCTCCTCTGACCATAGTTACTGACTCTGTCTCGGGGTTCTTAGCAAAATGACTTTCTGCCCCTGATTTGGGGTTTCTAGCAAAATGAGTCTCTGCCTCTGATACGGGATCATTATCAACATGAGTTTCTACCGCTGATGGGGAATCTTTAAAGAAGTGCAAACAAATTACTGCTTCACCAGTCCTTTCCATAGAATGCAGGGGAGTCTCTGCTCCAGCACATCTCCTCCTCTCTTTCATCACTGACCTTGAAGTCCACATGGTTGTTTCTCTCTCTCTTCCCACTCCTTGCACCACCACTAGCCAGAAGAGAGGAAGGGACAGAAGAAGGAAGAAACAGGAAGAAAAAGGAGGAAGAAACATCCTCTTCTGGCTTCTTCTTAGAGGTGTCTTCTTGAAGGCGTCCAATTGACTGAGCCTCAGATGTGGGTCTGGCTCAGAGCTGGGGAGAGTTTCAGACAACTTCTTAAAGGAGCCATCTTTACAGTCCTTTCCCCCTTACCAGAAAAGGCTGTCATGTCAAACCATGACAGTGGGCCATCTATGACCTCATTCCTACTGTTGTGCTGGGATATCTTGAGAGGAAGCTGGACTCATTTTGCAGAAAACTTGGAGCACCTTCTCTTCTTTGCTACTTAGATGTTGCAAGAATGATGTCCAGTACAGCCATCACCTACATCTCCTTCTCTGTTTTTCTTACTCAGGGCATATTAAGGGTAGGGAAAGGTAACTAAAAAGAATGACTAGAAAGGCATTTTCACTTGCTAAGTATAGCTCCATATCCAGAGTAGCTATGACTCTAGAAACTGCCTCAGGGTATAGACAAAAGTAAACACCAGGCTACCTCTCTGGTGCTCAGCAGGGGTTTACAGGCTGTATCTATTTAATAGACAGTCTTTGAAACACCTAAAGTAAAGTGAAATTAGAGAAATCTCAAACCCTACAGTTCTGTCATTATAAATGCTAGTTCCTTCTTAATTTCAGATATATGAAGAGTATCATTGTAAGAGACAAAGCCCAGTAATGTAACACCCTTCCCAAAATTTTTCTTTAAGTAGTAAAAGTCTTGATGTGGGACTGCCTGCTCCATATTGGTGGGAAATCAGTGTTCTCTGTTGTAGCTGCTTTAATCCTTGTGAAGTACCCAGCAAATAACTATTTCTGACTGTTACACATCTTTCCAGAAAATCTCCACTCCATTAAATTTGTTTGTGTATCTGCATGATCAGCACAAAGCACTTGTGCATCCACTGCTCTAGGAACAGTCTCTTGCAGTGAGTTCTGCCACTGCCATGCTGCTTTTTGGGTTCTAATTGAATAGTGCTAGATATATTAGTACAGAGGAATTAGAGGACATTTTGGGATTATGAAATCTAATGACAAAACTAATTTATCACTTTGGTGCTTGTGCTTGAAAAAAAAAATCCCTTCTGAAAGGTTTGCAAATGTTTGGCAGAGGAAGATGCTTCTTTACAGAGCTATTTGTACAGGTACAGAGTCTTTTATCTGTGTTATGCTGAGTGGCATTCTATTGTTTGAGATGGTTATTTAACACATTAGATGTGTTATTTAACACATCTAATACAATAGTAGACAAAGTCATGGGAGAATCTGTCCTTTAACACTACTCTGTGATGTTGGCCTTGGCTGGTCATCAGATGACCACCAAACTGCCCTACTACTTCCATCAATACGATGGGGCTATAAAGGCTTGTGGGTCAAAATAAGGACAGGAAAGTCACTTACCAAGTACCATCACAGGTAAGACAGACTCTACTTGGGTAAATTAGTTTGCTTTCTTGACAGTAATGGAAACAGAGTAGGATAGTGAGAAATAGGAATAAAACTGAAAGTCCTTCTCCCACCTCTCCCTTCTTCCCAGACTTAGCTTCACTCCCTCTTCTTCTACCTCCTCCGCTCAAGTGGTGCATGGAAATGGGGAATGGTGGTTGGAGTCAGTTCATAACACTCAGTCTCTGCTACCATTTCCTCCTCTTGCTCTTCCCTGTGAGGTCCCTGCCACGGCATATGGCCCTTTGCAAACTACTCCAGGGTTTGTGAGCTGATAGGCTGCAGTGTATCAAAAGCTTCTCCTGCACCAGTCCTCTCCATGGGGTGCAGTTATTCAGGAATGGTTTTCTCCATTGTAGGTCTTCTAAGGCGTCACAATTCCTACCAGAAAACTTGATCCTACATCCCTTCCATGAGCTGCAGCTTCCTTCAGGGCATATCCACCTGCTCTGGCATAGGGTCCTTTGTGAGCTGCAGGTGGATTTCTGCTCCACTGTGGTTGTCCATAGGCTGCAAGGGCAGCAACCTGCCCCATCATAGTCTTCTTCAGAGGCTGCAAGGGAACTTCTGCTCCAGTACCTGGAGCACCTTCTCCCCCTCCTTCTTCATTGACCTTAGTGTCTGCAGGGCTGTGTCTCTTGCATTTTCTCACTTCTGTCTCCCAGCTACTCTTATACAGTAGTTTTTACTCTTCCTCAACACCTCAGAGAGGTACTACCAGCCTTATTAACAGACTCAGCTTTGGCCAGCAGCAGATCTGTCTTGGAGTTGTCTGGAAATGGCTCTGGCCAATATGGGGACTGCTTCTGGTGCCTTCTCACTGAAGGCACCCCTGCAGCAACCTTGCTACTAAAAACTTGTAAACCCACTAGAATCTAACATATGAATATACCATTGAGGTTAAAGGAAGTGAAACAGCGTAAAGTCAAGCGTTGTACTTGGAGGATGGCCATTTGTCCTATAACAGTGGCTGTCATTTTGCTTTTCACAGTGACAACCCAGCCTTTGCAGGAACCACTTCTGGACTGAAGTTCAGACGTCACATTTTCCTCAGAGGACAAAAAGAATGTGCCCTACACATTTTACCAACTCATCTTACAAAGCAGATGATGTTATGACAGATATTGGCAATACTTGTAATTCACATAAAAAGAAATGGTCTGTAATCTATTATCCATTCCAGGAGCCACATTGTCCTTCCATGACAAAGAATTTCCACACAGACTTCGTTCTGTGCATATATGCAGCATAGAATGTATATTCCATATTAGATTTTAGCTCTGTCTATCCAATACATCTGCAGAGCTTATGTTCTCACTTTGTGAAACAGTGAATACGTTATAGATGGATCCCCTGTCTCAAATCAAGCTCCTACAAGGATTCCAGCAAAACTTGTTTGCTGACTATCATGTGTGTTACTTTCCACCTTCCTAAAGTCACCTAATTGTCATGAATTACCAAATGAACATGTAGAGAGCTTAGCAATTGAACATGACTTTCAGTTCAGATTCCTTCCTGCTGTTTAGTTCCTAAATTTTTAATACATCATTTCTTGCTTGAACAGAAAGATTTAATCTTTCTCATCCAAGACACTTGTGGCATTTTACAATTTGTGTTTCCCTCCCACCCCACACAATTATCCCTTGTGTAAACTAGGTGAAATACTATTTTTTTTTCCCCTTGACAAATGACACACATTGCAGAACTGGAGGCACTTGAAGTATGTGTTGGGCTATATTTTTGGTGAGGGTACTGTTTTATTTCAAGCCTGCTTTCTGCACAGTATTTTCACTGGTTTAATTGCATAGAGTGGTGATCTGCTGGCATATTCTCCCATGGATAATGTTATGGTAAGGTATAAAAGTACTTTATGTACCTTTAGCTTACTGCTATTCTCTTACAAGACAGAATTCCTTGGTTTTACATACTTTTATATCAAGCTAGATGCATCTGTCCTTGAGGGCAATGTTGCACTTTATAGTATGGTTAAACACTGCAACTTTCATGTGTAGACAAACCCTCAGGGCTCAGACAGATGCTAAAGTTACTGCAGATCAACAAGTTAGTATATATCAGCAGAACCACAGTAACCAATCATATACATACACTTAGTCTATCCCAAATGTGAGGTAAATCATAAGTACTTAAACTTGGCTTGCTGAGTCAGTCATTTTTTTTCTTACTCAGCCAATACTAAAAGTGAGAATAACTTCTCTACAAACAAGAGATAGACTGAATCCATAACACAAAGTAGATCACTTTTATAAAAGCTGTAGGGGACAGAAGCTCCATGGGACAGAACAGCTCTATTTAAAAAGAGATACTGGAGGAAAATAACTAGAATGGAAGTTGTCTTTAAAATGAGTTTACTGACCTTTCCCTCCTGACGGTAATTGATTTTAAACTCTGGGTCTGGAATGCACAGAAGTTACAACATGAGAATGCTGTGACTCCAACCTCCACTTTTTTGAGATTGTAGACCTCTCATGTTGTGCCTAGGGTTACATGGAGAGACAAATGCTTCTCCAGTTTGTTCCCCAACCATGTAAATCATCAAAGCAATTTTAAAATCAATTTAAACTCTGAAAATGATCCAGTGTCATTCCCTCAAGATTAGTGTCACATGCTGAGACTTCTCACTTTAAGACTCTGAACAGCAGCACTTTAAACATGTAACACAGAACGCCATAAAGTAAAGCAGGACAGTAGTTTTTCTGACAGGTCATAACTATGTGGGCACCATCCATTTGTGTGCTGGTAGTGACACACCAGATAGACAGGCTGAGTGTAACCTTGCCTCCTCTTTGCAGATAGAAGGGATAATCTGCTCATATGTAACACACTGAGAAAGAGCTTCTCTGCAGTGACTCAAAACAGGATGCAGAAAAAATTAACAGCAGTTGAAGCACTATTTTTTTCTGAGACTTAGAGTGATCCTGACAGAGAAATGATTTGGATAAATAAACCACTGTGCTGGTAGCAACCTGCCCTTAGGCTGGTATGAGACCAATTCTGGCCCTGCAGGACCTGGATATCCCTCTAGCTGGCCCAAGTACTACATTAACCTTTCTCAAACCGAAGCCTATTTGTGCTTAGAAAAAAGACACTTCCACAAAATGTTGTTTTTACACTGTCTACTTCTGCTTCATGTCCTGCACTGCGATTGTGCTTAAAGGAAGCAGTGCAGATTATAATTACCACTTGTAGTAAAATCAAAACTGTGGGCTGCAGTTTGTTTTTTTCCCTGTGTCTACTAGCAAAGCCTGTTCTACACATTCTAGGAGGATCCTTTAATAATATACATTAAGAGCTGCTGACAGTTTCAGACTGATATGGGGTAAAAAGTAGTGGCACATCTTCAGTGTGCTACTGTACATTACTGCTACCGTACATTCTCAATGTACAATGTGGAAATTTGTATCCATATTTTTCAATCAGCTGAGCCTATTTAAAAAACACTTTAATTTTTCATCTGTGATCTTTTTAATATTTATAAATTCAGACATTCTCAGGTACTAAAGCTTGATGATACATATTCATATGGCAATGCTAAGCATGGTGGCTTGTTTGGAAATTGAGAAATAGAATTTTGAGACTGAATTATCAGTGTTATTCAGAAAATTACTTAAAGATGTTATTCAAGACTGGCACAGCATAGTTTGTTATTCTTGCAGAGACATAAGCCATGTTAATAGCAACATTTGGTACTTCTAATTTTTTTCAGGGAACAGTTTCTTGCAATATAACTGAGCTGGAGTAAAGACAAGGTAAATATGGTAGAATGAAAATGTCATAGAGATTGACTATGTGTACGGGTCTGCATAGTTGGAAACAACAATCAAAACCATTTTAATACTATCAAGCATGTCTTCTGGATGTCATGGAGAATAAAGGAGTGGAGCATCTCCCTTAAGATGAAAGGCTGAGGGAGT
Organism: Colius striatus; assembly: GCF_028858725.1. NCBI lineage: Eukaryota > Metazoa > Chordata > Aves > Coliiformes > Coliidae > Colius > Colius striatus. The sequence continues at coordinate 23,131,428 of NC_084790.1, forward strand.
TGGGGGTCTTTAGCTTGGAGGAGACTGAGGAGTGATCTCATTAATGTTTACAAATATGAAAAGAGTGGGTGTCAGGAGGATGGAGCCAGGCTCTTCTCAATGATGTCCAATGATAGGACAAGGGGCAATGGGTATAAGCTGGAACATAAGAGGTTCCAAAGAAACATAAGGAAAAACTTCTTCACTGTGAGGGTGACAGAACACTGGAATGGGCTGCCCGGATGGATTGTGGAGTCTCCTTCTCTGGAGACATTCAAAACCCACCTGGATGAGTTCCTGTGTGACCTACTCTAGGTGGTGCTTCTCTGGCAGAGGGATTGGACTAGATGATCCTCTGAGGTTCCTTCCAGACCTTAAGATTCTGTGATTCTGTGACTCTTGTGTGTAAAGTTAGGCCTTTCCACAGACCGTGTGAAGTGTCTTCAAAATGAATTTGTGTCGGTGTCACCATGGAAGCTGAAATGCAACGATAGCAAAAGAATAGGAGACTCTATAGTTTGCATAAAGAATAAAATCTGATCATTCTCATATAAGCCTAAATGACTTCAGGCAGGATTGTCATGGTTATGGGAACAAGAAAGAATTAATATTCCAAATTACATGGGGGCATGTGGGGATTATTTTGCAATAAAAATAATTTAAATATATTAAAAAATTATAGGCATGAGAAACATTCAAAGCTAATGACAATCATTACTGGAAAAAATGTAGATGTTGATTTAGAGTGAAATCATTTAAGTGTAGTATATATTTACTTAATCAACATCACAGTAATCTAAATTATTATTAAATATTAAGGTGGAAGCTTGAGGTCACAGAGGGCTCTGTTATGTTCTCTTTCTAGAACTCAAGGGACAAATAGGGAAAATTATAGCAGATAGAGTCATGTACTGCTTCCTTTCTCTCCTCCCCTTCCCACGTCTCAATATTCCCCTTGAGGACTCTTCCCAAAGAAAAACAGCATGACAGGTGCTCTCCACATTGCTCCTCCGATTGCTATGATCTCCAAGGTAGCAAGCATAAGGCAGACCAGGTGGCAGCACTGAATGGAGCACCCAGATGCCCATTGCCTCTGGGCTGTAAGGAAGGAAGAGCTTATCTGAAGCTCAGGCAGAGAAGAAACAAATGCTGAATTTCCCGGATTTTAAAGTCAGAGGAATCTTTTTTTTTTTTTTTTTTTTTTTTTTGCTAATCACAGCATTCAGTGATGATAGGAAACAAAAGTCTGAGGGTCACATGAGGGAGAAAACATGCCCCTATAGAATTGCACAGGATAAAAATAAGGGCTTGAATTTGAAACTCTGTCTCTTTTTCCTTTTTTCCTACCTCCCATGGAGAAACGGGTAAAACACAGTGAACAGAGTGAGTCTATTGGCTGTTGCCACCAGAGAGTTGCCAGATGTCTGCCTCACAATTGGAAAAAAAGTTAAAGAAAAAACAGCAACAACCCAACCCAGAAACAAGGGGGGTGGTGGAATTTGATAGTTAGTATCAGAACCCGAGGAAAATTAGCTAATGTGTGTGTCGGAACAAGAAATCCTCCATTCATTGCAATTACTCAAAATCTTGGCTTGCCATTGAGAACGTGTTTTAGAGCCTGGCGTAATTAAATCGGGAGCAGGAGCCAAAAGGGAAATTGCAAACTCATGAAAAGGAGAGTTAAGAGACTAAAATAGTACTTTTTTTACATATTTTGCCATAATTTCAGCAAGATTAGCCAAATTGTATCAGGCCATGTTAGCGATGTTAAGCAGCAGCATTTTTACTGGTTTGAAAAGTTATTCAGGACTTGTGTTGTAAAACTGAGACCAGAGTTTGCCCTAGTATTTGAAAAGTGCTTTGATCATACATCATTTACCTGGTATTACAGTTTGTGGCTGAGCCATCTTCCAGACTGCTGCCCCTGAAGGGAGAAGCTATTCATTCAGCAAGTGTAGCTTGACTTCACCCGGCTTTTTCTCCTGCCTGGTGGCTATTACACCAGCTCCAGAAGTAAAGAGTGACCCTACTTCAGGTCTGTATTTTGCTGACTTTTAATTTTATCTTGCTAACTCGTAGGCTAGTGCAGGCACTTGGAGGGCAGTGCAGTGCATCTGCATCTAATCCTGACACTTTGTCTGGGAGAAAGGAGGAGGGGACTGGGCTCCCCAGGGCTTCAAGAAGACTTCCATCTGCTTTGAGTTCTGCATTTAGCAAAGAGGACTTGGCAGAGACAAAACCTAGAGAAACTGCAGACTTGGGGTGAATCTGACCCCAACTTTACTTTCATAAATTTGACTCCAAAGCTGGCCAGAAAGCAGCTGCTTTACCAATGCTTAGCCACGAGATTTGGGGATTTCTCTGAAACTCTCACAAACATTAAAAAAGTGCCTAGCAACTCCTGCAAGCTAGAAGCCTAGCATTTCACATGGCTTCATTTCAAAGTCACTCTGAAGGACCAAATTGCATGCTTGCTACAAAGAACAGGCTTCTTTATACTATTGCACTGAAAAGGTTAAGAAAAAAAAAACCAAACCTTAACTAGGTGTTTTGCATTATGGAAGACTTAATCTTCACTCACTGATGGTTATAGCAGCTGAGAGTTAAATGTAAAGTTTACTACTGATATTTTTTCATTGCTGTTTTCAGTGCTAGGTTTTGATTTCTTTCTGGCTTAACAGCCTTTTATATTTGTTTATAGAACTGGGAAGGGAAGTAACTTTCTAAATATTATAAATAGTTAACTCATTGCATAGTGTATATTTTCCAGGCCCTCTGCATGTTGCTGAGCATTGAAAAGACACTACAACTGACAGAGCTGTCTCCTCTTCCAGAAACAAAACAACTTAATAAAAATGAGAAAAAAATAGCCTGTTTTGTGAGCATCTTAGAAGGAGAGGGGAAGGGATAGGCAAGTGGTCACATCAAGAACAGAGTATAGGCAGAAAGAATAAGATGCATTTTTATAACACATAATGAAAGCTCTCCATTCCCACACAGTATTTATTGTTTGTGTTACTGCTAGCTAAATCAACTGCTAATTTTTCCTGCTTCTAGTCTGTATCCACTGAATTGTTATTTTTGTTCAGCTGCAGCTTCAGAACATTTGGTGATTAAATCTCCCCTAAGGTTTTGTTTTTGCAAAGCCTAGCAGTCTATGCCATCTTTCCTTATAGATCTGATATACTTTGGTTGTGGCTAGGCTAATGGTAGGGATGCTTTTGTATTATTTTACATATTAAAGAACATGTAAAGAACTCTCCAGGCTGGAGTGTTAGTCAGGGAACTATTTTAGTTAAGGTACAACTACTGTAATAAAAACTTTTGAGCCTGGGACCTAACCATGTAGCATTTAGTCTGCAGTCATGACACAATCATCTGTATTAAAGCAATAATAGTGTAGAAAAGCTGGGAACAAAAAAGAGGTTGGAGTGTGGTCCAGCATGGATGTGAGACAACACCCATGTACGGAAGGCCTCCATCTTGACAGACAAAAAACATCACTAGACCTTCACCCTCACAGGCAGAGGAGAGATGGAGACTATGCCATGTTTTAAGGTCCCAAAATTATCCCTTCATTTTGGGGCACTCCAGCTAATTACAGACAAATCTGGGGAGTAGGCAGGCAAAGACAAACCCCCAGAAATATAGGAAAGCACTATTTCCACTGTCATTCATAAAAGCAATTTATAAATATTCAGAGTATACAACTGCTTGGTGTTTGCTGCATACTCAGGGATACCAAGAAACCCTCTGTCTCAAGTGATTGCCACAGCTGGGCAATCAGCCTTCTTCCTTAAAGTTTATACTTGTGCTTGTTCACAAATGTCATCTGCTGCTGCTGGTTAAGAGAGAAAGCTCTGTGAAGTAGATCTCTGCACCTTCTACTCCCATTAATGCACTGACCTATGAGAAAAGAGCTTCAGCATCATTCAGATAATTACAAAAAGGTTTTCTATAATTCAGTTATAATACAACATGCAAACATGTGAGTCAAATGATGCTATTTCATTTGAATGTGTAAAATTTCTCAAGTAATAACTCTGATGAAATAGAACCAACTGTAGGTTAGTAACCTAAATCTGTATTAACGACAACATTTTTCATGGTTCCTTTAACCAATGCTTGTAAAACTCAGTGCTGTTCAGGAGACAGTGTGCCTGAATACTGACCAGAATTCCTGTACAGCTTTCTGTACCATCCCTCTTTCTCAGGACAGTTGCCAAGATATACTGCTTACTATTAGGTTTTCTGCAGAAGTGGAAACTTCAGTGTATGAGGCCCTTTTCATTCAGATTTCGTGGAAACAAAAACCATGAAAAGATACACTATGCAGGACCAGATCTTTCTGGATATATATTGTCATAGTTTTTCTGCAGGATCAGTCCCAAACTCTGTGGGATTCACATTAATTTTCGCAGCTCAAGGAAGATAATCTCCTTGGCTTGGCTTTAAACTGATAGTGAGGTACCTCTCATCTATGAGTTTATTGATTGGTTGAGTTTGCTGTGACCTGTGTCTAAGCTTTAAGCCTGGTATTCTTTTCTGTAGAAGCACAACCAGAAGCTTTGGAGACTGAGATAACATACATTTGGGACAAGCAATGGGATGTTTCAGCATTTAAGTTCTCGTGAGGCCCATAATTAGATCTAGCCTTGCCTTCTCTCAAGTGAGAGATAGACGTTTACAAGCAGTGATTGAATAATGCTCTAAATTGCTCTCTGGAAGACCTCTGTCTCTACTGAAAATCTCTGACTGTGTGCTACTTGGTCATTTCTACCTTCAGCACTGACAGATTTTAGTTCGTGCAAAGTCAGGCAACAAGGATCACTTGACCTGATACATGGTGAAGAAAAATGAGGGAAGCAGAAGTGCAAGGAACAGAGCAGCTCAGGTCCTCAGCCATGTTCAGCAGATGCTCATCCACACCTGCCAAAGAAAAGCTCCCAAGAGGAATGTGGATGAACAGGATAGTCAGAAACAGTGGGTGTGTGTGACAAGTCAGTCTAGAACCTGTTGTATTACCACAGCAACTAGGGAAAGGCATACTTGCATTGGAAAGAAATATCCTTCCATACTAGCATCTTTTAATTGCTAACTCGGCTCTGTGGTCGAAGGCAACTGAACCTAGTTTTAGTGAAATGGGCCAGCACAAGGCTGGTGTTGGCCGTGGGCTGGCTGTGCAGCTGACACAGACAGGACACCCCCAGCAGATAGCTCAGGGGACAGAGAGTGTCACACTGAGGAGCAGCAATGGACTTGGTGTCCATGCAATGACTGCTCCCTACTGCTGAATATACTTCCTTCTCCACCAACCATTCTCCTCCCCACTTGGGGTGGCTTTTAGCAATGGCTGGATCAAGCTGATGTCACTGGATGAAAACAAACAGAAGGCTGCTGAGCCCTCTCTTTAAAAATGGGACTTGTGGAGGAGGCAAGGAGGTGGTGACGACTTTCCCACCTGTCATCCTTGCTTGAGTGTCTCTTGAGTTCACAGCTTAGGGAAAGGCAAAATCCATCCACTCTGGTTAGATAGCTTATCTCAGGCCCCTCAGAGGAATAAGGGCTCCATTAAACCTGGGCAAACAGAGGACCTGTCCAGAGTAGTGAGTTGCTTGCCATCTGCATATCAGCATAATCCAATCAGGCTATACCACTGAGGAGACATGCCAAATGAACTATTTCATGCCCTCAATGCATGGGCTGAAAGAAATGCAGAGTGTGGACCAAATTTCCAGCCATTTCTGATGGATTCTGGACCCATCTGGAGAGCTGAAGGACCAAAGGTGACAGTGACATCTCCTCAGAAAAGCTGGAATTGCTTCTACTTTTCCCCCATCTGTCTTCAGGACAACAAGCTCAAAGCTGGGAAGTCAGGCTAGACGTGTCTGGAAAGTCATAGTGCCCTGATAGGACAATGTCCTTCCTAATTGTGTCTCAATGTCTCTTCTGTACCATGATCTGTACCATCACTGGGGGTCAGTATGAACTGTTTAGCTGTGGTGGCTGGTGTTGTGACAGCCCAGTGTTCTGAAGCGTGATGAAAGGGGCTGGATCACGGCTGATGGATCAAGTCTGTGAAGAATAATGTCTCCTCAGATGTGGTACAACTGGAATTACTTTCAGGTGTGCTGTGGAGCTGTGATCAGAGCCATGTACTGAAATTAAAAGCCTCTTGATATGCACTTGTGCCATATTTAGGATATGTTGATGGAACCACAACACTGTGACTCTTGTACTAAATTGGAGTTGTTGGCATGGGCAGCACACACTAGTCTGTGGAAGATGTGGTCTAAACCTTGTTTGCTCCAGTGGTTTTGCATAAGGCTAAAAGAAACTTCCAGCCTCAGTAGGAAAGAAGTGAAGAACACCATATTGCATTAATTTTCTACATGTTGCTCAATATGCAATTTGTCTACAGTAGGACAAAAGTCTTTCCTTTTGTGGAAAAAGCTACAGGACCACCAGTGAACCCTCTTTTACCAGTCATGAAAAGATTTAGCACAGCCGTGCCAACCGTAGTAGTACAGCTGCCCTAGGCAAACAAGCACATCTATGTTTACAACCAGCCAGCCTTCTCCCAGAGGCTTTAACACTGTGTGGGCAATTCTGAGAATCAGCATCTCACATCCACAGCTCTCACACGAGGAGGAAAAGTCACAGCTCAGTTACATTTGTATGCCACATCTCTATGGACACCTCCAAAACCTCCCAGGAGAAAGAAAACAGAGATAAAATATTTCTAACAGAAGAAAGCAACAAAAATGTTCAATTTGCTGTCTAGGAAGGAAAACAAAAAAGCCACACATCCTTTGCAACTGTAAGTACACCATAAAGAAATAATATCAAGAGGCTGAACAAACTGTAAAGTTATTGTTAATGGATTAGATTCCCAGTAATTTGCTCAGTGCCAATGGAAGTTTTTACTGCATGAGGTATCTCATGTCTAAGTTGTTAACAATGCCAAAGTGGATCACACATAGTCACTGTCAGGAAAAGATGCTCATCCAAAGAGCTAGAAAATGAAGCCTTCTGTGGTCCACAAGCCATGGTTGAAGCTGCTCAGCTTCACTGGCGTAGCTGGGATACTGAATGGCACACTGGTCTTCTAATATGGATGAAGCTGTGGAACTGGGATCCAAGGAGACAGGAAAAGGTCATGAGAAGGAAAATACAATGAACAGCTGCCTGCCTGTTTTATTAGCCTGACTTCCTAAGGAAATAAGACTTGCATAATAGTACTGCTTGCCCATTTGTTTTTCTGTCCTGCCCTCAAATAACTTCTGGTTCTATTGGCTTATTTAAACTAAATCTTACAGAGAGGTATCAGCCTTAGATAAATTACAGTCCTCCAGGTTTCATGAAAACTGGCAGATAGATGGGGAAAAATAGAACTAAATTAGTACTCTCAATGAGGGGCGGTTTTCAGTGTGAACCAAACAATTACTTGCTCTGTTTTGGCTGCCAGCTGGCCAACCAACATGGCCAAAGAACTTCAAGCCCATCAGGGGATAATGAATCAGGCTTTTTTTCACTTGGTGTAGAAAAGAACTGGAAGGGAGGCAAGAGGTAGGTGTGTGGTGCCTCAGGAGGGATATGGAAGAAGCAGGAAATATTAAGGAAGGAGTAAAGCAAGGGATACATGAAGGGAAAGGAGGGAGCATGGCCTTTAGGAGCAGAGGGTGAAACTGAAGTTACAGAGGTGTGTGGGGGGGACATGGTGGAAGAACTGGGAGTCATTACAGAGCAGGCAAGTACAAACACAGTCTTCCTGAAACTAGGCCTAATTAGTGCTGCTGTGTACAGAATGGCTTGTATATACAAAGCCCGTCATTAATACATTACTAGCCAGCTTTCAGAAGTGATGAGCACCCTTAGCACCTCTAGATTGCAGTGGGAGATCTGGGTGCTCAGTATCAATAACTCTCATGTCCCGTCTACATGATTTTAGTCAAATAAACTTACAGTAGTGATAGCTGACTGGCCTGCAGCATGAGAATTATTAGATCATTAGTGTTTCTTATATCTGTCACAGTAAAATCAGATCTGCAGAGGTTATTCATTTACACATACTAATTAAAAAAAAATATACCACAGAAAGTAATCCTAATTATCAGAGGTCCACAGAATACATTGTACTGCTAGAGACTCAATTTTTATTTCTTTAATTGCTGTAAAAAATAAAATAAAATATTTGAAATCAATGAAAAAGAAATGTTTGGGCAAAATCAATAGTGAATCAGTCACAGCAAGATTTAGCAGCCACAACAGAATTGAAAGCATTACAGAATAGTAAGAGCTGATTCTCACCTAACTCAATTTTAATGTTGGAGTAATTTCACTGACTGAAGCATAAACTAGAGCAACAGAGAGGTAAATAAGGACAACAGAACAAATGAGCCTTTCAAAAGACCTCCAGAAAGGACTTTATCTCCTGTGTTATTGCTAAAATCAATTATCCCTTGAGGTAGCTGATCAAGCATCCGCACAAAGGTTTCCATACTTTATTTTGCAACTTCTTTTGGAGTCATGCAGTCCCATAACTAACTCCACAGCTCTAAAATGAAGATGTACTGGGAAAAAAATCACTCAGGTCTTGGAGACCCTCATTACAGTTTTGCCATCAAACCAGTATGGACCTTGCACTATTTATGTCCCAGTCACAGAGTCTGTCTCTCTCTGGTTACAGTGAAAGTATTCTGGACAGAGAGGACTTCTCCTAGGGGGCTGGATTCTTACTGCTGGAAAAGACTGACTTTCACCAAATGTCACATGCAGTACTATGTATTTTATGAGTACAATATTCCTATCTCAGAAGATTAACACTTAAACCTGATGGAATATCTTAAGGAACCATATGTTGTCATTTTCAGAAGGTCCTGCTAGGGTTATGTTTTTCAAAGAGCTTTGAGGGATAAGAAACTGAGTTTTGAACAGCTCTCTGTATACCTAATTTTTCTAATTATTTTAATTGTTCCTGAAGTTACATAGACAGAAGATTTTTTTTTTTTCCCTGACTTGCTCTTGTATTTAAATTGCTGGTGCAAATTCCTCCTTTGGTTGTATTTTGAAAATGATCTAGACGAAGTTAGAGCCACCCATATTACCTGATATGCTTGCATTTCTTTCACAAACAAGAAGCCTTTACCTTCAGAAATGTTACTAATTTGACAAACTATGGCGCCCAATTCTTGGTTGAGAGACAGTGCTTTTATTTCCACTGAGTAAGCTTACTGGTGAAACAGCTCAGCACACGTGATATGCACCTAGCTAGGCACAAAAATGCATAGGAGCTTTTGTCAAAATATTCTTCAACACACAACACTGTTTCAAAGTTTCTCCTGTCAGGATACTGGATGCCAAACACAGGACTGTAACTTATGCTGAAGATTATTTTGCAGGTAACATACGGATGCACTGTTTTGTCAACATTTCAAGCAGCTTAACTGAAAGGCTTTGTGCCACAATTTTTATTATCATGCCAATCTGATAACATTTTCCTATAGAAACTCTAACAAGCTGAAGCAACAGCAGTGATGTTGGATTCTCCTTTGCTGATTCTTATGAGTCTCAAATATCTTGAGAAAGACTAAGTCATATGAGACTTCTCAAGGGAGCTAAATATTAATACATACATTTTAGAAATGAGAAAGCTCTAAAAGGCAAAGTGGCATTCCCCAGATGGCATGGCAGTTGATGGACAAGCTCTGTAAGAGAACGAGTGACTCAGTCTTCCCTATCCCTTCCCATTAAGGGAAAAAAAACAGACCGAAGTGCAGCTGACTAAAGGTGCATTATCATCATTTTCAAACTGACTAATGCTCTGGCAGGGCACAAGTCAATCTGGATCTCTTAGGTTTTCAAAGAAGAGATCTTTATTGTGATCTTTATTTACAGCCAGTTTAAACTTCTGAAACTCTGATGTATTCTTAGTAGTTCTTGCCTCAGCATAAGCGAAGTGGAAAGGGCAGCTGCACCAACCTCTTCTCGGTAACTAGGAAGTTGGTTAAGAGGTGTATCATGGTGTGGATGTCCCACATAGCTTCATTTAAAAAATAATAAATTGGGTATATCTTGAAACAGTGTTCTTAGGTCTAGAAGCTGGCTAGAGCTGAGCTAATAACTAGGGCTATGATATCTGGGAGTAATTATTATTTTGTTACTTTCCTGAGAAGACTGACATAGAGATACATGTGAATCTGCTTACTGTGCAGTGGCCTGCCCAATAGCCAAAAAACCTGCAAGGAAGATGCAAATACATGCTGACTTGAAGTACATAGCTCTGAAAAGGGAATTTATAATACAGGTCAGACTCTCAACTCTCAGCAGAGGCACTCTGATTTACCCTAGCTGAAAGAGATGGTCCTGAATATATGTGTGTATGCATACGTGGGCCTAGTATTGGAATATATGCACACACATAACTCATAGCAAATTTCGAATGGCTTCTGTAATTTCAAAGGACTAATTTTACACTCAGATTGCAATTTGAGAATCTTTGTGTTGCTGCATAGTTATCCAAGTCACTCATTTAGGCAAAAAGAAACAGTATCATGTAATTTATCTAACTAAATGATATCTCTTCATTTCTGAATGCTTGCAGTGAACTGTTGCTGAATAGGGTCTAGATTAAGAAATTATTTATGGAACATATCAGCAAATACCTTTGCCTACTTTTGATAATATAACTCCTCATAGACTGCACCTGAACAGAAAGAATATAAATGAATTACCTAAAAGATTTTAATTATTCATACTTGTCTACCAAATACAAACTTTTTTAAAATTTAAAAAAATGTACTTACCATGGATTAAAAGTGCTTTAGGACATATTTTCAAATTGTTTTAAACTTCTAAAAAACCTGCAGATAAGGGTGGTTTCTGTTTTCAAAAACATCTGTATTCCTGCTATCTATAAAAGTTGGACGTTTATGTGTGTTTGAAGATGTCTCGTGGTTTTTATATACAGTTTTTATCTGTGAATGAACAGATTACTGAGGTGCTTGTGCTATCCTAAATACTCTCTTGGTCAATATTGAATAACACCTTAAGGTGGCTTAGGTGAGAAGAGGTAGCAGTCCACAAGCAGGCAATTTGTTATTCTGGTAAGTCTTGATTTGTTTATTTACAGAAGCCTGTTTGGGTATCTTGTTCTGGATCATGGTTTCGTTTCTGAAACAATACTTTAGGCACTTCTGAAAATTTTACCTCATGGCCAGGATTTTCAAAATAGCTTAGCATTTGCAAATGTTTTTCTCATCATGTTAAATGCTGAGCTCTTTTGAAAACACAGTCACAGATACCATGCAGGGGCTGTGTTAAACACTGAAAGCTTTTGCAAAATTCAGGTTTCATTTTGATGTCTGGCTTTTCTGAGAATGTTTGCCTTACTGGGAAATATGATCATGTTAAGATGTGTGTTTTAAAATTAATGAGACATCACAACATTTTTTTTTCTGGTTAATGAAAACACAATCTTGTTGTAAAGTCATACTATTCATGATACAATTAACTGTATGTGTGTGATTTTGTTAGTCTAAAAGTGACGGATCTTGGTCTTATCACTTTCTTATTGTTTAATTATTTGTGTAGTTGAACCAAAGTGCATCTTCTGTTTAATCTGAAGGGTTGTTGTGTTGAGTTACTCATGAATACTTTTTACATGGATCTCAATAGAATGAGTCACATAGTAAGACACTCCCGGCCGTCATAGCACAAGATGTTGGAAGAATTGTACCTAGGGAGATTATGTGGTTAATTGTGGCCTGTATGAGATATAATACCCACCTTCTGCAAACTACAGATTGCATGGAATTTACATAGACTAATCCCAAGCAAATTGACAATTAGTTTCATAGGACTTGCAGATATGACAGCTCCTGCCTAATTAGAGAGTAAGGGCATATGTGTGTGGCATTATACTGCCATATTGAATTTCCACTGAAGTTCAAAGGTATGATGGTGGACTTGTTTTCCACACTACCTTCTTTCTCTTTTTGAACATATTTTGAAAGCTTTTCAGTAAATTTTACTGACAGCAGATTTCCAGAACATGAGAGAGGGTAAAAAAAAGGCTCAGGAGTGATAAGGGAGATGGTCATGCACATGCCTAAACATCAACCTGAATTGTCAGCCAGTTTAAAACAAAATCAAGTATTTCCCTTATAAATTTATCCCCTGATTTCTGAGGTTGCAAAAGGAAATGAGACAGAGGGAAAGAACTTTTACCTAAACAGGAATGAAACAGCTAATGGCTGCTCAGTGTATTTTGTGTTGCTCTGGACTTTTACTAATTGTTGAGTGTTTCAGCCACCATAAAGTGAACCATAAACTTCTGTCTTGAAGAAGACTGGCACAAAATATAGAGGAAAAAAAGGACTTTTTCCTTAAGCTGTTTTCTTATGTTGAATAGAGGGGTATTATTACCGTTGGACACAACATACTCCAATGTACTCACTGTCACTCCCTGACATGAAAAGCTTGTTTCTTTGCTGCAGGCTGAGGAAGCAACAGAAAATGAAATAAACCTCCTAATTTACTTTGTTAAAGTGGTGAAATGACTTTCAGAGAATAGAATAGGAAATAAAAATCTTACTGATTTTCATTAATTAGAGAAGTAGAGAAGTCAGTAAAATTCTCTAGTGTGCTGATGTTGAAGATACATAACACTATGTTGCCCTCCTCACAGACAGCACTTAACATTAGACACTGTTGCAAAGCTGCAAAACAAGGTTTTAAAGTATTGTCTCAATTTTTGCCCTGTTCACTGGGGCTTGAATGATGGCTTTGGCTCTCCAGACAGGTGTACAGGTCTCTGCAGCTTCTGTCATGTGCTCTGGCTGCAGAAGGGACTTCAGGCTGGACTGCATAGGGTGTGCAGCAAGTAAAGCAGTTTACAATTCATGAGTGGTGAAATATGTCTTGCTTGCCAAGAAGGTTGTCTTTGTCTGAGACTGCCAAAGGATACTCCTGGCTGAAGACTCACTCTCTGAGCCAGAGGCAAGTAATCACTTGAACAATAAAATAAATTATAGTTTTTTGTTGTTTGAAACAAAAAGTTCTTTACCAAGCAAAGTCTTTGGTAGGATATAGGAATGCTGATTTGCTAGTTTAAAAATCTCTACTATCAGAGATCCTGATATTGGAGTTGGATCAGTGAAAACAGAGGGAAAAACAAGATAAAATATTTAATTAACTAAAGTTTGACACTAGAAGTAAAATATTAAATTCTTAGTTTCTTGCTTCAACTTTTAGTCTTTAACATGGATTTAGTAAGACTTGCTCACACCTCATAGGCCGTACTTGTAAGTTGTTTTCAAGGTGAAAAAGTGGTAATATATAAGTGCTGAGGATTATTATTATTATTTAAATTGGGTATTATTATATAGCTTAAAAAAAGAAAAGGGAATCTTTCCAAGAACTGTGGTTTTCATAAACCCGATAACTCTACATTAATAAAGCTAGGTTAATGGAATAAATTTGAATGAATATTAGTTAGATACATAAAATTCTACCTGCATAAAAATCCTTGGTTCCAAAATTAAAACTCTTAAGCAAGAATAAAGTTTCAGATACATGTATCATAAGAGACGAACAATTGCAGTTAAGTGCTCTTGCCTTTGTATGTTGAAATCTATTTCTCACCCTAGTCATGCCACAACTAAACAAAATAAACATATTTGGCTTTTACTTGGATGAAGCTCATTAAAACCCTATCCAACTTTGCAAGATATGGTGCCCAGAAGCTTTCACAGTCCTCATGAATGCAGGGAAGCCTGGTTTGCTGTGTGTTGTCCCAGTGTGCTCACTAGCATAAACATCATGTTTGGCCCAACAAATACCTGGTGTCTTTTTAACATCTGAATGTTTTACAATCCTGAAACAGCTTTGATGCAAAATAGCTAGACAATAGCCACTGAAGCAAGTGGTTTCAAGAGTTCCGCTGGGAATATGATTTCCTTTTTCCCTGCTTCATCTTTAATTTTTTTCTATTGGGTCTTTTATTATCCTATGACATCTCACACAGAGATATGAAACTGCTGTGAAAGCTCCTATGTTTGTATATAAAAACTTAACCAGAGTAGCAAGAAATTACGTGTGAAAAAGCTGCAAATTTGTTCAATTTTCTGAGGTCAGGGCTCTTTTATTTATTTATTTGTTTAAAAAAATTATTTTCTATTGTTTGTTTTTCTTTCCACAGTGAAGGAAAGGAAACCAGCATAACATTTAATTATCCTGTGACCTCAGGTGGCCTACACTTCTCCATGCCTGTTAGCCATTGAATGCTATCAGAACTGCGTAGTTGAAAGCTGCCTATTGCATGTTGGCTGGCATTTCAAATCCTCCCGCAGAGTTGTCTTTCATGACAAGACAATATCAAGCAGAGAAAAACATCACCATATGTCCTTCCCTCCACTTCTCCCTGTGCTTTGCAGGTTGTATTCTCTTGCTCTGCCACATGATCCATTTACTTCCTTAGTGATGAGTATGTGTGTGTGTGTGTGTGTGTGTGTATGTGTGTGCCTTCATGCGCACGAATGCATGTATATGTGTGTTCACAATGTCATATTGTGACGGGGGAAGGGCAGGGGGAGGTACACTGCCTTCCCTCAAGATCCTCCTTTTTAGCTAAAAAGAATAGCCACATCTGCTGCTTTGTCCACAGAGTGCCTGCTCTAATTACCAATTCCAGTTCTGATTTATTAATATTTAGATCCTTAGATACAGAAATCCTTCCTTCAGAGAAGAGGAGTGACTATTTTCCACCTCTTTTCCCTGCTGATTAGCAAGTGTCATAGGATTTTTGTTTCTTGACAGCAAGAATTAATTGTGCCACAGAGCCTGATTCTTTGGGGGAAGGAAGTTCCTAAAAGCATGAAGGATAAGATGAAATGAAACAAGCTTGGATTGCTTTAGAGTCCAATTCTTATTAATCTGATCTAATTTTGGATGTGAAAATTTTCTGTGAAATCTAATTTAGTGTCAGTACTGGAATTACAAAGATTAGAAGGAGGAGAAAAGAGGTCTCACTTGGGAGCCTTTAAATGCTTCTGTTGGAATTGTGCTGAATATTTAATTTCTGTCCATTTGATAGAAAATTGAAATAATTTTGCATTTCATGATATCGGTCATCACATCATACGATACAGTACTTGACAGTTTATGGCCTCAATCCACATTGTCTTTAAAGGAAAGATAGTAAAAATGAAATTAAGGAAAACAGATAAATGCTGAAATCCTATGATGGTGCATCTTGTAATTATCACATCTGCTGCAAAGCATCTGAAAAATAGCTTTGGAAGCCTGCCATGTTGCAAACAACTCACACAACAAAGGAGAGCAATACAGTAAAGGACAATTGATAATGAGATTTTTAAATGGACTTTTAACCTTGTAGCAGGAGCTCTTACCTGTTATATCTTTTATTGTGTTTGCTTTTTAATTTTCATCTAAAAATTGTATATTTTCCCCTTTCATTATGCCCTCTGATCTCATCTTTGGAAATGTGGCATGGTAACAAATTAATCAGTGACAAGAAGAACAGAGGGAGGGGATGACGACTAAGGAGAGAATTGATTCTTGAAGTTCCTGCCTTGCAAAAACATCGGATTCTACCACTGGTGGCTTTTATCTTTTCATTCATCTTTTTCCTAAGGGTTATAAACTCATCTGCAAGGTTTCTTAGCATAAGGCACTATACCTCTTGGAGAAATTTCTTTTGCCTTTTGTTACCAGATGTTTGGGGTCAGAGATGTTGCTAGCAGCTCTATTTTGTGACTTTGGAATCTGCAACACAGTTTTATGCTAAAAAGAGTGTTGGAATCACCAGCTGGAAAGAACTGGATGCACACTTGAAGGAAGTTTATCTAAGCTCTTGATGCTCAGATTAAATATCTTTGGGGAAGCATGTATATTTGTACATAATCACATGTTCAGAGAATCACTGAAAAGCATCTTTGTTCGCAGAAGACTCATCAATGATTTGACCTCGTGCTTGTAAAGCTTTTCAAAGGAGAAAAAAAGAGAAAAAAAGAGTAAAAATAATAATTAGCATGCCCAAAAGAATCACGTGTTTTCGTAATTTTTTCTATACAGGACCTTTGTTTTGTCTTCCCTACTGCTGTTTTAACATCATTGATACATGAGGAAGTACCATTTTTTTTGACTACAACTACAAAGATTAATATTCTATGAGAATCTGAAAAGGAAAAAAGTTATAGATGATATCAGCAGAAAGGATACCAAATCTTACTAGCAATACTCTCAATGTCTTCCATTATGAAAATTTGTTTACTGATCTCTTGTGCTAAAATATGTTGAATCCTGTTTCCCATGTGCTGGGAGGAGCATGTCCCTCTGACAACTTAGAAAATGCTTGGAAGACTTCTGGGACAATACTTTTATTCTCCTGGGTAGAGAAGAGGCAGACTATGCATGTTCCCCTTCTACTTCTAATGCTCCCAGTAGAAGGTTAGGAGCAGTACCCTCTTCTCTTCTTTTACTGGTGTTGTGGTTTAGACCCATCAGGGAACAAAAGACCATGATCAGCCTCAAGTACCAAAGACCTGAGGATTGCAAAAGGGCAGGGAGAGCTTAACTGCTGCTTAAGGTCCAGGACAAAACAGACCAGGCTACTGAGCTTGGGGAAGACAACAGAAAATAATTTAATGCACTACCAACTAAAAACCATAAAATCCCAAAACATAACAAAAAATAAAACAACACAGAGTGGTACAACGATGAAGAGTACAACCAGCCCTTTAAGACTACCTTCTCTCCACCCCTCTCCTCTTCCCAGGCTCAGAGTCCTGATCCCAATGTTTTTACCTCCTCTTCCCCTGAATGGCCTAGAGGTGCAGGGAATGGGGGTTTCAGTCAGTCTATTCCTGATAGCTTCTGCCCTTTGTCTCTCCTCAGGGCAGGTGGACTTGGCACTAGTCCTCCCTGCACATCCGTGGGGTACCTCACACACACAGCAGCCCTGTACGGGCTACTCTGACGTGCATTTATTCCAAAGGCTGCAGCTCCTCTCTGTTTCTCGTGTGGGGCTGCTCTACGGCTCGCAGGCTCTCTAGCACAGCCTGCACCATGGTCGCCTCCTCACACAGTCTCTCGCCTATCTGGGTGCACTCACACAGAGCTGCTGGTGGCTCTCAGTCCTGCCATGGGTCTCCATGGGTTGCAGGGGCACAGCCTGCATTCTCGCCACAGCTTGCAGAGGGGTCTCTGGTCTGGTGCTCCTCCTTCCTTTCTCCATCTCTGACTGTGGGATCCACATGGTCACCTCCATCTTGTATCACTCTTACACCTCCTGCCAGCACTTCAAATTCCTGTCCCTAAATAGTGATGGCAGAGGTGCCAGATTGGCCCAGCCGGGCCAGAGGTGGGTCTAATCCAGGAGCTGGGGGAGAGTCCAAAAACTCTTTACTGGGTCTTCACTGCAACTCACTCCCCCTATTACCAAGCAAAAAACAGCTGCTTCCTAAACCATGACAACTGGCTACACTATGAAAAAGATAAGTGAAGGTTTCTCCTTTCCCCAAAAAGAGAAGAAGGTATCACAAGGTCTGGAAGATGTGGGAAGCATGTCCTGCTTATCTTGACGGGGCATTGTAAGCCTCACCAAGAGGCAGGGCTTCCATTCCTCCCCATTGTTTAAACTTAGGTATCTCCTTGTTCTTGGGTGATAACTGCTGCATCTCTCTATTTGTCTGTGAGATTGCCTCTTGAAATATCTACCTCATACCACATGTTGTTCAGGGGGCCTAGTCAACCTGCTCAGCATTTGGCAGGACAGACACAAAATAATTTGAGGCCAAAATACCAAATCTATTTTCCCTTGTTTCTGGGCCTATGTTTTGGTAAGCACCTCAGAAAAACCCATGAAGAGGTAAACAACCCTAAGAATGGAGCAAGGCTTTTCCACTGTGAGCATCCAATAGGGCCTGGAGCAAAGAGAGGAGAATATGGAAAAGCTGTTCATCAGCTGAGTTCTAGTGTATTCATGAAAGAGATAGGAACCAATTGGAAAGCACTGTAAGATCATACAATTAACACAGTGATCACACAGTGATCTCATTCATGAATGATATAGGAACCAATTGGAAAGCACTGTAAGGTCATGCAGTTAACACAGTGATCACACAGGTGAGAGACCAACAAGCAGTACTTGTGACTTTGGATTCTTGACTGTCTACTATTGAGTTCTGCCACAACATAATTTTGGTGTGCTTTGTAAACACAGCAGCTGCATATATGGGCATCCTCCTGCCTTTGCAAATGTAGTGAGAAAATGTGGTATTTGGTAAAACAGAAAAAAACAGACCCCAGTGTACCATATGGGCTACAGTTGTATATGCTTCCCTCATCCACCCCAGGACACCATTCAGCTCAGGAATAGCACTGCAAGTACACTTTCTGTGATTTCCTGTCTGAGATGACTGCAAATGTAACAGGGTCTTACATTTTCATGCAAGGCACTGCCATTTTTCTTCAGAGACCTCTATAAAGACCCGTTACATTTCTGACCCAAATCTTTTAATACTCATTTATACTGTAGACTTCATCTAAGGCATCTGAAGCTATTGCTATTTCATATGTTGCTTCAATAATCTGCAGTCAATATGTAGCTGATTTCTGGAAAGGAGATTTGGAAAAAAAATCTACTTCTCTATTGTGTTGTTCTCTTTCTATTAATATTGTGGATAATTTTGGCAATATTTCTAAATATGAATAAAATATTAATCTGCAGATTAAATACTAAGACCTACTTTGAGCTCAGTTCTGCTACAATAAATCAGGTAGACTGAAGGACTGCTCTGTATCTATACCATGTAATTTAGGTCAGAATCTGTCCAGCTCTGATACTCTTCTGCTGGAACTACAGCTACTGTATTTTCTCTGACATGATGATAGTGATATTCATGATAAGCTGTGATTCACAGTTTCAAAGATTTTAAGACTTTACTCTTCTCACAAATGAGATAATAAAGGCCAGCATAGCAATGTAAATATCTGAGGAGTACATATTTTTCTGCACACCCAGCAGCATCAGAAGTCAATACAGAAACAAACCAATGCAAGAGAGCTCAAAGGTCTTGGGATGTGAGGTTCATATTCTTTTCCTATCCATCCTACAGAGGTGCTATGGCAGCCCATGAACACCTTTGCAGGCCTCTATGTGATGGCATGATGAGGTACTATGCAATGTGTGAGTGTTGAAGAGCTTTAACTATAAATTAATTGGTTTTGTGCAGAGTTAAAACAGATACAACAGAGCCTCAGCAATTCTTGTTTAACTAATAGTTACAATTTAACTATTAGAGCACAGATGTGACAATGTAAGGAGTAGATCTCAATATAAGTGGAAAAGGGATGTATGATCAAACTTAGCGTCTATTAAGCTCTTAAAGTCAGGGATTGTCTTTATGCTTCACACTTCTGCAATGTTTAATACAAAAGAACTTCAGCCACTGGCTGAGGCCTCCAGGTAGAACAGAACTGTGAATAATAAATAGTAAGAGCAGTCAAGTAATGTAGGGGTTAATTCTTGGCCACAACTGCTAGGGCCAAATTTGCAAAGTAAAATCAGGAGTTCCATAGCTGTTGGTGCATTTTCTGCTGTAATTGTTGTGGTAATCTTTATTTTTTCTGTCCTTCAGCTTTTTTAATAGGAAATGCTTAAAGTTAATTCTCTGAAGCTAGAGACTTGGCAGAAATACAGCAGAAAACGTTACCCTGTTCCCATCCAATGGTTTCTCAGGAAACAGCTATAGGAGTCCTTTGTGCTCAAGAAATGTCTGAACTTACTACATTAAATCAGAAACAAAAAATCCTGGAATGAAATAAAGACAATTCCCTTGCCACTTGACTGCTGGGAACACTGTGCACCTGTGTGCTAATGGTCATGAATTTGTACTGCTAGACTAAAGAGGAGAGGTGAAAGCATGGTCAGCTCATTGATGTGATATGTTAGCCATCCTTCCCCTTGTCAGGCAGATATCTTTTCTTAATTCTGTAGGAGATTTTCAGAAACTGGTCTCTTGTCTTCACTTTTTGACAAGAGACAATTACATTGTGACGTAACTGGTCTGAGGAAAACTGGCAATGGTGCAGCACTGAAAAAGTGCTTGTACATAGGAGTCTAACTTTCCAAATCTCAGCTCCTGCTCTAGCATTAATTACTGCAATGTTCTCTTAAATGGGCTCAACAAATAATGAGAAACAGATAGCAAGAAAAACTGATATTGTGTTTGGCTTAGGGAAACATCACCATCACCTAGAAGAAGAGTTCAGACTAGTTAGGTGAACCAAAAATTCAAGTGAAGTAGAAAGTCTTCCTAAAATGGAGGAGCATGGATGAAGCACATAAGTTCTGTAGAGATAACAGTTTACAGTGAATTTCTTGGTTCTAGGCAGTTGGTCCCTTTTGTTCATCTAGGATGTAAATCACAGATGCAGATACCTATTTTTGAATATGGAATAATCTGCCAGAGACGTGTCAGTAAAAAACTGCACGTAGGATTGCATCTGTGACCTGGCTAGGTATTTTGTGACCTATCTCAACTGCTCCCAGAACAATTCAGTTCTGCTGGTCACCACCTTGTCTCTGCCTTTCTCTTAGTCTCAAAGAGCTGGAAGCACCACCTGTTCTTCCCACCAAGTCACATCCTTCCCTTCACCTGTGTTCCATTACCTACTTTTTCTACTGCCTGAGTATTCCCAAAGACCTAGAGACAGCTAACATGGATATAGATGTTGAACTAAAACAAGTTACTCTGGGCTTATGTCTGTGAACATGAACTGGCCTGCCATGCTTGCCATTCACCACAAGAAGGAAGGGCCAAAAAGAACGCTCTCCCTATGTTGCTGCTAATGGTCAAGCTGTTGCTCAGGGAATAACATAATCTCCTCTATCTCTGCACACCAACTGGAGCTGGCATCTCTCCCAGACTCTTGTCTACTCCATGACAGGTGGGGAAACCTGTCTGGGAAGTGGGGAGAAGATAGGCAAGGGCATCAAGACTGCCGGGAGAGTGTGAAGGGTACCATCAGCACAGATCAGTTAAGATAATTGCCATTTCCTAACTTTTATGAAGATGAGGCCTGTGTGCTGTATCCAATATCCAAAAGACTAAGGATGGTGTCTGGTCACTCACTGGACCTAAACAAAGTTCATGGGCACTTCAGGATCTGATCAGCCTATGTAAGTTCTCACTGTGTTCCCTAATGTGACAACCTAACCTTTAGTAACAGGATAAAGGTCTGATGAGCTCATCAGGAATTTGAGGGGGCAGCATGTCTTTAGAAACCTGAAGGACAAATCAAACACCGAAGCCTTAAGGAAAGTGTAAATATTTGTCCGTTTTTTTTCTCAGCTGCGTTGCTCATAACACTGGTGTCTCCCCACAAAGCAGCCAACTTTGGGAGCATCAGCAGCCAGGTGATTGTGCTCGACATTGACTGTACTTCCATCAAAAGCCTAATGAGCTGAGTGGCTGGAGGGGACATCCTCACAGCCACCTGTGCAACTCTGCAAAGATTAATGGAATCAGCTGAGATAGCAAAAATGTCACGACCAACCCTTATGTTTTCACTACTCGGTACTGTGTCATTCAGCCCCAGAAAATGTACATAGAAGAGAGTCAGAGAAGAAGGAAATAAATCAGTCAGTGAATAATCCCTTCTGTTTTGAGGACAATGAAGTCTTTCACCTTCACCTCAGTTAAGAGGATTAGGTTAGTCCAAATCTTTTTTAAGAACTGGAATAAATTTTTCATGATCATTTTATTTCATCTC
Organism: Colius striatus; assembly: GCF_028858725.1. Lineage (NCBI taxonomy): Eukaryota > Metazoa > Chordata > Aves > Coliiformes > Coliidae > Colius > Colius striatus. Next base: position 23,153,205 of record NC_084790.1, read on the forward strand.
AGCCAAACAAAAATATTTCCTTACTCTTTTTTATTTATATAATGTCTTCAAGAGCTGTACTTCACACATACACTAGGCACCCAGACATGCATCAAGTTCTTGTGCCTTTCCAGGTACACATCTAGGTATGAAAAATGTTTACATAGCAGATTAAGGTTGAGTCATGAAATTGCTTGAACCTGCAGATCCTATTTTTGAGATCTCTTCATTAAAAAAACCTACCTTACTTAATATAATACCCTTTTTTTTCTGAGACTGCTCCCCTAGTATTGTCTCTTAGTGTAGGATTACTCAACTTCTCTTATTTTTAGACATTGAATAGCTCTTTATTAAAGCAAACTATTCACTAAAATAAAGCAGCAAAAAACAGATTAAGTGAAAGTATGAACAATCTAAAGTGGATGTGGGGAAAGGCTTGAAAAATGACCCTATTCCTTATGCCAGCCTGGTATGTATGTGGTCTCTCTGCTCTATTTCTTTCTGCATGTTGGTGAGAGGCTCTGACAACCTTTTTGGTGATAAACATCCACATAAACCAGTGTGTCATCATCATGCATAGGCTCCAATTCCTTTCCCACATTGCTGTTCTATGCACCCTGTACGGCCATTTCATTTTGTCATTCTGCACTGTATTTGATACATCCTTTCAATGGGAGTTTATCAGCCTTGCAGCTGATTCCAGGAGCCTTTTGGCAAGGTTTGGTCCTATACTAGTTCTGATGATGTGATGACACTGTACACAGCATTTTTCTCATATCTTCTGACTAAACACAGCTAATTAGCTACAAGGTGGGAAAGCATTAAAGTAATGAAATAGCCAATGAAGATGAAATAAAAAAACCCTCAAAACTACTCAAGAAACCCACTTTCTTACAGCATCCATCATTGTCACATTTCCCCAACAACTTATTCGGTGTATTATTTCAGTTTATCTTACCTCAAACACAGATTTTTTTTTTTGTTTGGATTTTTTCACTGGCCATGGTCATTTCCATTCCCAAGTAAGTCTCTATTTATACATAAGAAATGATCAGTTGATATTCCACTGGCTATGCTCATTTTCCTGTAAATGTAGTTCCCAATTGCCTAAATATATAAATGAGGCTGACACCAAACTTAGAAGCTGAAAGCTAGTTAATGAATGTCAGCTTCAATACTGGAAAAGCACTTACAAACATCACAGACTGTCAAAACAGTGACAAAATAAACCTTGGAAACTGGATACATATTCTTTTTCACTAGTAAGAGAGCTATTGTTAACAGATACTATCCAATCAATTTACACCATCAGGAAAAGACACTTTTCAAAACATTTCCTAATGTCAAATGTGTATCTTTTCCTTCTCACACTTCACATTATTGTCTCAGGCAATGTTTTATGCAGGCTTTCAACTTGCCATGTCTAGTAGAGACAGAAGTTAGAAAGTCTGAACTTTTCTGACTTTGCTTCCATGCCTCACTCTCCAACCTCTGTATAAAAGAAAACCTGAAAAGTCCTCTTACAGGGAATTGATTGACTGTGGCTTTACCACATGACAACATGAGGACAGTTCTGAGGAGGATGAGGGTAATGAGGCTTACACACTGAAACAGTTACAACAGAAACTGAGGAACGAGGAAACCCTTCTGAGCTTCATAGTTCCTAGAACAAAACAATGCAAGTAAAAAGCAGGCTGCAATGCACCCGAAGAAGGAATAATTATGTTAGAGTGCTCTACTGTGGCCTTTCAGTGTCTCCTAAGCAAAAAATTTAACACACTGTGAGAAAATATTAATAAAGCACTTTCATTCCCTTGAAAGTTTACTCAGGGTAGGTGTTTTGTAACTGTTCTTGTTAAAAGTTTTCTTTCACTTTTGTTTAGCACTGACATACAAAGAGACCTTCATGCAAATTAGCAAATGGTAGGTTTTTTTGCTAGACATTTCAGGGGTGATAAATTTTTTATTTAAAAGTTTACAAGAGTCATGTTGCAGTGACACTTTTTGAAAGACTGATGTTGAGTTTATAGGTTCTTTGTGCTCTAAAAAAAGAGTTTGATCCAGGGACTAGGTATATAGCTATGTTATGCTCTAGCAAACTAATTAATTAGTTAAAAAAAGATAGGATTTCAATGAAGGAATTACCTGTGTGTGTTCTTAACTGCCTATAGCAGCAAATGGATCAGCCATAGGCCTGGAAGCTAGGAATACTTCTGTTCTAAGTGAGTCAATGGTTTCACAGACAAGCCTCAAAAGATTGTACTTTTAAAAACAGAGGCTCACTGGTCTGCATATTTTCAAAACCAGCCTGTGTAACTCTTGATTTGTGGAAACTAGATACAGTCTGAAGTTGATGATAATTATGGGTTCTCAACAACATTGATGATTGAGCTATTTGTTTATGTACCATAAATCTGATTACAGAAATCTAAATAAAGATCTTCAGGCCCAGAAACTCTGGACTTAGTTTTCCTCTAAAGAATAGTTTCCAAAATGGTAAAAAAAAAACCCTCAAAAAAACCCAAACCCAAAGAAATTGAAAAAAAAGCCAACACATAAAATCTAGCAGAAATAAAGAAGACAGCATACAGAAAGAGTTGAACTGGAAATAAATGTGTTACTAATGCTGCAAAGAATAACAACTTTCCAGTAAGAGATGGATTAGGAGCCAGAGATCAAAGGCAAACACACCATGTACATCAGGTAATGATGATACACATAGCTGGAAGAAAAATAACATTAGTCTGATTCATATTTCCCTGTCCAGGCAGTTCAATGTAGACACATTCCAGACATCTCTCAGTGCTGATCACAGCTCTGCCTGCTTACATATGTAATTACTGAATTTGCATTCACATGTTACTAAGTACATATGTAATTACACCCAAAACTGTGATATATATTTTCAAGTATATTTTAAAGAGGCTCTTGATTATGTGATTCATGTGAACATATAATGGTCGTAGCTATCTAGATTTCAAATACTCTGGAGTTTTTTGCCTTCTCAGTTTCTAACAAAAGATAACAGCATTGTTGCATATGAGCTGAGGCAGATTGTGAATCCCTGACTAAAGACCTAGCCAAACCAGGGGGTTCATGTTTGGAACTGTATTCATCTGGAGAGAGTACCTAGTGCATGCTTTGCTCTACAGTGTAAATGAATTACATTCAGGTTGTTGTAAAGATGTACCATTCCCATAAATGCTTTGCAACTAATAATGTACCTTCCTGTCTCTGTGGATCAGCTAGACAGTAAATTGGATGCATACCCCCTGATCCTGCTTAGCTCTTATGGGTGTTCAGGTATAAAAGAACAAGGGTGTCTCTTTTTCTAAATGGAATGGTGACCGCATCACAATCTTGGCCAACAACCCTTTTCTCCATAAAGGCAAATGGTAGAGGTGTAATTGTAGTGCACACAGCCTGCACTCAGTTCCCCAGTGTAGTTGCATGGCATGCATTTGCATACCCAGATCTGACATTCTGTCCTGTGCCGTGCACCAGCACAATGTCATCTGTGTTGGTGCTGTGTCTGGGTCATATATTTGCTCTCTTAATGCCAAGCAAAGCAAGAGCAGAATCAGGTCTCTGCTGCCTCATGCAATAGCATGGAAAGTCTCTTTTATCTTAAGCCTTTCTACCATACCGCTAAATGTGCTAGATATTGTATATTTAATATATTAATTTTAAATAAGAGCAAACATTTAGTGGTCAGAAGAGTGCAGATGGCACTACCTGGGTTGGTACTGATGGATAATTGTCTTTACATGTCAGTATATCATCCTGATTAAAGAATTAAATGGAAACTGATGGATTTTGACTTAGGAGTTTTAAAAGTTGACTTGTGAAGATTTTTTTTATGCCAGTCCAAATCCCCCTCTACTGTATAATTATTTTATGATAATATGAATATCTTGATAAGGTCAAAATTGTTCACTTCCCAGTTTTCTCAGGAAAATGGGTTCTGCTGGAGAACACTAAGAGATTATCAAGCCAGTCTCTGAGCAAACTCCATGTAACTTCACATTATACCTACACAAAATCAGGATGGTAGTCCTTAGCAAATGCATAACCTGTGACAAATTTTCTTCTCAGGCCTATCAGGTGGAACAGAATTTTAAAAGAGGCTATTAAATAATTAACAGTGGTCATCAGGTCACCAGCACCATGGTCAGACTTCTCCTGTTCTCTAATGTTTTTCATGTTTGGAAGGCAGTAATTTCTGTGAAATGGGAGTGAATCCAACTGCTATGTGTTGGAGTGGATGGAACTTCCCACCTGGAGGACACGACACTACATGGCCCAGAGTCACAGGCCAGTATGCTCACTAAAGGACAGGAGAAAGTTGAAAGACCAGTTCAGTAGCAAGCTTTAAAGAGACCAAGCAGAAAGAATATACAGAGTGACTGCTTGCTCTTCTCTCCACAGCTACTGGAGGGTCAGCACATTTAAGTGACCCATTTCTCCCTGTTCCGCAGTCTGTTCAGGGTTACAATACCTCCAGCTGGACTGTCCCCAGTTAAGGACAGTGGCTAACCAAAGTACCATCTCCAGTAATGTAACATATGCTGCAACTGTGCAGCACGCATAGAACATGGCCGTGATGGCTTGGGGGAATGCCATGGCTTAGTGAGGAGCCGCTTTTGCTTGGTAACAAGGGGACAGGGCTGCAGTACAGACCTGGAAAGAGTTCTTGGACTTTCCTCCAGCTCTGGTGTTAGACCCACCTCTGGCCTGGCTGGGCCAATCTGGCATCTCTGCCATCACCATTTAGGGACAGGAATTTGAAGTGCATGGGAGGAGGTGTAAGAGCAGTACAAGATGGAGGTGACCATGTGGACTCCACAGTCAGAAAGGAAGGAGGAGCACCAGACCAGAGACCCCTCTGCAACCTGTGGCAAGAATGCAGGCTGTACCCCTGCAATCCATGCAGGGCCATGGCAGGACTGAGAGCCACCAGCAACCCTGTGTGAGTGCACCCAGACAGGCAAGAGACTGTGTGAGGGGGCGGCCATGGCGCAGGCTGTGCTGGAGAGTCTGCGGGCCCCAGAGGCAGAGATGAGATGAAGCCTTTGGGATGAGTGCACGTCAGAGCAGCCCGTGCAGGGCTGCTGGGTGTGTGAGGTACCTCATGGTAGAAACCATAAGGAATAGACTGACTGAAGCCCCCATTCCCTGCCCTCCTGAGCCATTCAGTGGGGGAGAAGATAAAGACAATGTGATCAGGGGTCTGAGCTTAGGAAGAGGGGAGGAGTGGGGAGAAGGTGGTCTTAAAGGGCTAGTTGTACTCTTCATCATTGTACCAATCTGTGTTGTTTTGTATTTGCTATGTTTTGGGGTTATATGGTTATGTTTTAATTGTTGGTGATTAAACTATTTTCTGTTTTCTTCCCCGAACCGAGTAGCCTGATCTGTTTTGTCTGGGATCATAAGGGACAATTAAGCCCTCCTTGCCCTTTAGGAATTCTCAGGTCAGTGGTACTTGATTCTAATCATGGTCTTTTGTCCCTGGATGGGCCTAAACCATGACAGGAAAGCACCCCTCTACTTTGCAAAGGGAACTGTTCACTGGTTCAGGCAGGCATTCCCACAAGTGAGTGGTCTGTTTCTGTAGAAATGGCAAGACGTAGGCAAAGTGAACCTGAGCATTTATCTACAGAGTAGCAGCACTCAGCCAGTGACCTTTTAGACTCAGGCCTTCTTTACTCTGAGTGCAGGAACTGGACTCTTTTTTTTTGTGTTTATTGTGCAAGAATTTGAAGTGAAACAAATGTACTATTGGCCTTCATTGAGGCTTAAGAAAACAGCAGGAGGTTTAGAAACAATGGCAAGCAGCAGCTAAAGCAAGTTGTCCCAAAAGCCAACCTCTTCTGCAGCAATACTCAAAGCATTGGCTGTGCAAGTGCTCAAAAAAGATAGTTAGCTAGGAGACTACAAAGGTATTCCACAGAAATATCTATTCACAGTGCTAACGCTTATCCCTCACAAGCTTTTCCTTGCTTTTTATTGTTGTTTTGGTCACTAAGCAAGGGAAATGCAGTTGCTGCATTTTGAGTAACATAGTTTCTTGAAATTCTTATGGGAGAGCACAGTAAGGAAGGTGCAAGGCGTCTTAGACGCAGGCATTCAAGCATGATTTGTTTTCTTTCTATATGAAGTGTTTTGTGATGTGACATGCCATGCTAAGAATATGGTTTTAATCATCAAAGTGCTGGTAGAGGGAAGTGCAATGAGAGTTGGTCTTAGGAGGGCAGCAGTGTAGCTGCCTCCTTGGTGAGCTCATGCCCACCTGGTGAGTTCCAGCATCTCAAATCTAAAAGGCAGACAGCTGTAACAAGCTCAGGCCCCAGATGATCTGAGTGTATTTCATGATATATGCTTCTCTGAATCCAGGCTTTGGTGGACAGTCATCAACTGGATGATGACAGTGTTTCTAAAAGCACATCTACTTTTTTCCTTCTCCTGCTGAGTTAGATGGATGGGTGCAACGGACAGCAGTTGTTAACAGACACTTATGAGTTGCTCCGCTGGTTGAATTGCACAGAGCATTTTGATCCAGCCCTGCATTGCTTGTCCCAGACAAACTTGGAGTACCTCGAACCCCAGTTCAAGAGTGATGGAGAACTTCTGAATAGTCCAGCAGAGGGCTGCCAAGATGATTAGGGGACTGGAGCATCTCTCTTATGAGGAAAGGCCGTCAGACCTGGTGCTATTTAGCCTGGATAAGAGAGACTGAAGGAGGATCTTATCAATGTTTATAAATACATAAAGAGTGGATGTCAAGAGGATGAGACCAATTTTTTCTCTGTAGTGCCCAGTGACAGGAGAAAGGGTAATGGGCACAAGCTGGAACACAGGAAATTCTGCTTGAACACGAGGAGAAACTTCTTTCCAGTGAAGATGAGGGAGCCCTGACACAGGCTGCCCAGAGAAGGTGTGGACTTTCCTTCTTTGGAGGTTTTCAAAACCCTCCTGAACATGTTCCTGTGTGAGCTGATTGAGATGAACTTGCTTTAGCAGATGTTTTGACTAGATGACCTCTAGACATCCCTTCCATTCTGTGATTCTGTGAATGAGTCAGGCAACAGGACTTGCTACAGGCAGCAATACCAGCTTTCAGCACTCTGGGAGTTCTCCAGTGCTGCCCCTGCAGGAGTCCTGTTGTCCGTCAGGGTTGTTTCTATGCCTCCTTGTGAATCACATCTGTGCAATGTGGCATTAGTCAAGCCAAGATTGTAGCCATCCTTTGTGCTGCAGATTAAGATTCTTTCTAGTTTTGCAAACATCCTACTCAGCTGTATTTTATATCTTGTTATCATCTCATCTTTCCCAACAGGAAGTTGCCATGGTGGCCGTGACCAAGGAATCTATGGACATTTATGCACTTCTACCCCTGCTTCTTTAGAGGAAGAAGCCAAAACTGTGCCCTTTCTCACCTAATAAGCCCTAACAATGGGAAATCTTTCAAAACCAGAGCAATTTGACAGTGCCCAGTATAAACAGGAATTGTGGTAGATAAGTCTCCATGGTTAAATCATCCAGAAGGATTACATAGTGTATCATCTGGTGTAGTAAAAACCTATGTTCCCTGCTGACTCACTAACAGAGTTACTTGGTGCTGAGTGACACTCTCATCCAGATAGTGCCCTACTCCTATCTAATTGTGACTTGTAACCTTTGTGAATCACTGCCACCAGTTTCACTGGGGCCAGTGGGTTCATAGGATTCAAAAAGTAATTAAATATTTATGTAGCTAACCTGAACATCCACAGCTATATTAGATAGGTGAAAGTTGTAACTGGGGATAATGCTTCTTATTTTAAGGCAGGTTAAAGTTGGCTTCTAGCCTCAATCTGTCTGTTGATGTGTTTTTATGCAGGAAAACAGGTGGGGTGGTTGAGGCCCTAGTTTGAAAACCAGTCCTTAATGACTATGTTGCTGTGTTTCACCCAGACACACTTAGATCAGTTTTCATGATGTGTTTCACAGTTTCTGGCTCAAAGATTGTTATCAACAGTCCAGATGCTGCCTTGAAGCTGAGAGGGAAAAGTAATGAGTCTTTCAGATAGATCATCCACAGTAGAACAGATTCCACTCTCAGACTCACTAAAGCAAATTGAAACAACTCAACAGGCTTTAAAATTCAGAATTATTTGGCTTTGAAGCCAGGCAGCTGAGAGCTGACTGACTAAAAGGATATAGTCCTTGTGAGTGCTGGGGCCGAGAGGACTTTGCTCTGCCACAGGACTGTAGAATCCCTCTCCCACAGCTGCCAGCAAAAGGTTTTCTCTTCAGACCCACAGTCCTTTGCCATCCTAATGGGCACATTCAGGCTGCATGATAAAGAGTTTTTCTTCGTGGGAAAACAGCATTCAGTTTGTGAACTTAGAGGGGATTGTTTGCTACATTTACTGTGGAGGTGAACAGTTCACTGGAGCTTTCATGCTCACCCAAATTCACCCACATGGTATTACATGGATTACTAACAGCGATTCTTATTTTTTAATTGTGTATACACAACCCAGGCATTAGATATTCTGCTATAAATCCAAGACTGAGCAGAGAGGTGACACTTTTTTAAGTTCATGGTGGGAAAGGTCAGAAAAAGTGGAGCATTTTTCACAGAGAGGATTCAGACTGACTGTAAAACAGAAAAGAAATAAAACTGTTTCCTTTTTTTTTTTTTTTTTACTTCCTCATCTCTGTATGCTATAAACCTAAGTCCTATTCCATTTGTTATGGCTGTACAGTTCAAGAAGTAGAAATCCATTTGTCTCTCAAGTATGGGGAAAAAACTGATTTCTGAACTTGTCACCATTCTTTCTTTTCTTTTGCGTTTGCAGTTAAGGCACTCTGACAGCTTTGTGCCCGTGGTTTTCAGCACTTTATCAAGAAAGATAAATATGCAGATTTCTATAGAAAGCAAACATGGGTTTTGGTCACATCTGTGTAAATCCAGTTATAACTCCAGAGAGGTAAATAGTGGAAGTCCAGCCTTTCACCACTGTAAATGATATCAGAAACCACAAGCCTACTTGAGGGAGACGTGATTTATATACAAGATCATTTGATGTCACCTTTCTTTTCCTCCCTACAACCTACATGTGTGCCTGTGGATTTATATAGCCCTGATGGAAGGAGTAGAGACTACATGATAGCTTGTGAGGAGACCTTCTGCAGAGACACATCCAGCTTGGCCAGTGAAATCTATGTGGCACCTGTTAGTTATGCACAGTGGGACTGTCCATCATCCCTTGTAGTAGCTCTGCATTTCCATAGCACACTGCAGTGCAGGCAGAGGGGAAATGACTCTTTAACTATGAGACAGTGAATGAAAAATTTCTATCCCTGTTTATGCTGTCAGACCACCATCTGGGATGCTGTACATCAGCTGGAGAGGGGGAAGGGAGTGAAGTTCATTTCACAGGCAGCTGCCAAAGCTTACTCTTCAAAACAAGCTCTCAAGCATTTATCTTTGCTTTATACCTTGAATGGTCTTGTAAAAATATTGTTATTGAGTAGACAAATGTTTAAAGCAGAACGTGGAACATCTTGTGCCATGTAAAAAGGGAAAATTACTACGTGGTGTGAAGAGGGATTGTAGTAAAACAAAGAGCCGAGAGTGACTATCCATTTGGTAATTTCATGCCCGCATCAAAAATGCATATTCATCAATTTCCATTGCTGGACTGCAGCAAAATATCCTTGGGAGTGCTTGGATTGGCTGCTCTAACATGAGGAACAGAAAGAAAAAAGGATTATCAAACACAGGGAAATATAGAAGAAAGCACACCCAGATGCCTGCAGCTTGGAGAACTTTAGCTTAGTATCATAGAATCATAGAATGGTAGGAGTTGGAAGGGACATTTAGAGATCATCTAGTCCAACCTCTCTTCAAAAGCAGGTTCACCTAGATCAGGTCGCATAGGAACATGTCCAGGCAAGTCTTGAAGACCTCCAAGGAAGGAGACTCCACAACCTCTCTGGACAGCCTGTGCCAGAGCTCCGTCACCCTCACAGTGAAATAGGTTTTTCTTATATTTAAGTGGAACTTTTCGTGTTCCAGCTTCATCCCATCACTCCTTGTCTTGTTGCTAGATAAAAAAAAAAAGGGATGTCCCAACCTCCTGACACCCACCATTTAGATATTTATAAATATTAATAAGATCTCCCCTCAGTCTCCTCTTTTTAGACTAAACAGCCCCAGTTCCCACAGCCTTTCCTTGTATGAAAGATGCTCCAGTCCCCTGATCATCTTTGTGGTCCTGTGCTGGACTCTCTCCAGAAGTTCTCTGTCCCTCTTGAGCTGGAGAGCACAGAACTGGACACAGGACGCCAGATGAGGCCTCATCAGGGCAGAGGAGAGAGGGAGAAGGAACTCCATCAACCTGCTGGCCACACTCTTCTTGATGCATCCCAGGATGCCATTGGCCTTCTTGGCCACGAGGGCACATTGCTGGCTCTTGTTCAGATTATTGTCAATCAGGACTCCCAGGTCTCTCTCTGCAGAGCTGCTCTTCAGCAGTTCAACCCCCAGCCTGTACTGGTGCAGGGGATTGTTCCTTCCCAGATGCAGGACTCTGCACTTGTCCTTGTTGAACGTCATGAGGTTCCTCTCTGCCCAGCTCTCAAGCCGGTCGAGATCCCGCTGAATGGCAGCACAGCCTTCTGGGGAATCAGCCAGTCCTCCTAGTTTGGTGTCATCAGGGAATTTGCTGAGGGTACACTCTGTACAGGTTGTTGATGAAGATGTTGAACAAGATTGGCCCTAGAACTGATCCCTGAGGAACTCCACTGGCCACAGACCTCTAGCTTGATTCTGTGCCATTGATCATCAATGTATCATAATAATGATAACGAAATTTGGAAGTGAGACTGCGTATGTTTTTATTAGATTTTTCAGATGGGAGAGGGAGTCTTAGGACTCCCACCACACCTCACCTACATGACCATGCAAACAACCCACAAATTTTGCCCATCCTGCTGAACTGCTCTTTCATCTTAAACTGATTTTCACTGTTCTCTGTTGCTCAGTCTCTCTGTACCATCTCACTTTTCCCTGATCACGAAGGACTGTGACTGCAGCTCCTGAGACTCAGAGACAGGACACCAGCTTCTTTTTGTTTTTGTGACCTGCATGAAGAAGCATGAAGAATTGATGACTTCTTGCTCTGTTTTCTGTGACAGTGAGTCATGGTTTCAATGTGACTTAGATACTCCACTGTAACTGAGTGATTACTCTATCCACAAATGAAACCATTAATCTAGCTCTTGTTACTGCTATGTATACTCCAATATTCAAGCACAGCATTGCAAGGATAGAACTTTAGTTAAGACCTTAGTATGGTTGCAAATCCTGAAGAAAGAGACAGATGTAGAATGCAGAGAAATGGCATTATTTAAGGGAGAAGAGTAACATGTCCTGAATTCAAGACAAAACACCTGTATTTTGGCGCATGGTCTTGTTGTCTGTCTTTCACTCACTGTCATGATACTTTTCTTAGGTAGCAGTGCATTACTAATACGAGAAAGAAAAAATAGACTTGTCAGGGTAGTACAATATTTCCATTTACCATTGGGAACTGAAGCCCAGAACAAGTTTTGAATCTCAGTGAAATATACGCCCTTCTGTACTCTTTTTGTTTTTTTCCAACTTAAAATGGTGATCAGAATAGAAATGGTGATCTCGAACAGAGATGCTAAAAGCTATGGAGCACTTTACTGAGAAGGAAAACCTAACTTCAAAGCAGTCTTTCTACTTTTAGCTCTTAATGAACCCGTATCTCATAAGCCAATGCAAACTCAGTTTATTCAGTTATTTGAAGGCAACTGCTTCTGTGCCACTGGGAATGTTAACTGCAGTGAAATCTCTGATTTTCTTACAGATAATCAAATAAACAAAGCAACTGAAAAAAAATGGGTAGCACAAGTGATCTTACTACTGCTAATTGTCAATTATTAATTCTGCTATTTATTAATAGGACAGCAAAAAGTAGTGAAATGCAAAAACTCTTGGGGAAAAAGGAAATGTTATGATCTTCTAAGCTATTTATTCTGTGACTGTGTCCTTACATTCTCAAAGCATTGCTGAGGGTTTTCAGCATGGTACCACAAAGGAAGGTCGCACATATGTACCTTTCACAATGTCTTCCAAATGTCAGTGTCTGCTGATTTTCTCTTTCCTCTGTATCTTCTCTGCAACATATAAATAACCTACATCTAAAGTGTGTCACTAGAATGTCCACGTGTCTTGTTTATTTAGCTGTGGATTTTGGCTGAAATTATACCAACTTCGTCTTTGTGGCTTATATTGCCACTAAAACCCCTTGATCAAAATCCAAATTCTTATCAGGATGTTTGGGTATGCTTTGTTTGAGGAAGTCAAGGATTAAACCAGTGATAGCTTCATGAAACCACTTGAAAACTGTGATTTAAAAACCTGTTTTATGCATTGAGAGATGGATGTTTTCATAGACTTTGTTCAAAGATCTTAATTTTATACTATATGCAGGCTTGGAGCATAGGTTAGAAATCAAGAAAGTAAACATGCTTAAATTATAGGAAGAAGTGTTTGTAAAAATAAAGTGAAAAAATACTCTGGGAAGTTCAAAAGTTTCTAGGTCTGTACATTTTTCCCAGTGAGGCTTTATTATTGTGGTTACTGACTCTTCTTACAAGAGTACTAAGCACTTCACAGTACAACAAAGACATGGTCTTTCTTCCAAGGGATTACAATCTAAAATCCATAAGATATCAGTTATTATGATCACTGAAGGCAGTGGGGCAAGTGTCAGGCATTTGGGCTGAAGTTGCAGAATTGGGACTATGTGGAATCATGCCAGACAGAATGGAAGGTAAAGATAAAGAAGAAAAATCCCTTCCTCCTTCCCTGTCTCCCCCATACATATATACCAAGAGGAAGCTAGGAGCGTCAGAGCATGAGTGAAAACAAAAACAAGATTATATGGTCACTGAGGAAAGACTAGTGTCATAGAACAAAAAGTAGTGTTGGCAAAATGATGTCGTCTAGGTATTACAACAAGAGGCAATTTAGAAAATGTATCTGAATAAGCCAGATTGCAAGACTATGAAGTCAAATTGATAGGTAACATTTTTCTCACCTGCACTAGGCTATTGTTAGGGTGAATGAATGAAGAATCATGATCTATTTACCAGGGCTTTTTAAAAAGCGATTGCCCTTTAAAGACTGATATTTAACAAGATTTTCACTGTAGGAAAATGTTAGCCTAATGGAAATGATCTACCATATTTGTGCTTATGTACATGTTATGTGTTAACCAGGAGCACAAGGGACATCTTTTGCCTTGCAATATCTTCCCAGTAATGAAATAAGTGTCTAATTGCATATGATTGATTTTGTCATCCCAAGTTACACAATGCACTAAGGACAGGCAGAGCAGGCTGAACTCTATCAGTGTCCTCTGTGACTCTGGGCACTCCCATAGTAATGCATGGATAGACAGCTGTACTTCAGTTACAGCTCAATTAGATACCACCATTAATCTAAACTCAGAAGACAGATTATCAACTGTAGCAATTTTCAATGGTGAGATTTAATACGAAGTACTTTAATTATATTTTGTTGTGTCATATATGTGCTATTTAGCAATGAAACCCAGATACACACATATGTAAACGGCTTAGAAAACACAAGAAGATAGAAGAACACAATGTCATTTATGCATATGAAAACAACAGTTTTCTGTCCTTGGTTTAAGTGTATTTCAGTAGAAGTCACCTACTCATCTTTTTCTCTCTTGGTTATCAAATCTACTTTCAGCAAGACAGGCAATTCTATGCCCCTTTTGCCTTAGCTATGCTTTTTTGCCTCAGATGCTGTTTTTCAGGCTGAGAGGAACAACATGTCAGGTCTATGCTTGTATCCACACTCTTTGCAGCTACTGTGATTCTGACCTAGAGAAGAACAAACATTTGACATCTGAGCAGCATTAATATCACCTACATTTCTGATAATATACTGTCTTGGGGATGTAGGGCTTCCTCTCTTCTGCACTGTTCTGTGATACACAGCCAGATTTGCCAGCTGTACTCATAAATACATTACTAAACTTTTTACCTCATGTCCATACCAGTCACCTAGAGTGTGTTTCCCTGGTTCTGCCTAGGAGAGCAGACAGGAGAAAACTCTGTACATCTCTGAGGTTTGAGAGATTTTAGCCAGAGACACTAGGAAACATGAGGGCTCTGTTATAAAAAGTGTTGGTGATATGAATGTCTCTCAGCCATAGTGGTATGCATTAGCTGAAAATAAGTTGAAAATTTCCTCTTCTAGGAGCTTAATTAAACAAGCATAACATTAAAGAACTCACCACATGCTTACAGTGAATGTAAATGCACACAAGCATATACATATATGTATTTGGTCTGCAGCAACAGTATTATAAAATTATTACAAAATATTTTTGAAACAGTGAAAAATGTATCAAGCCAAACACCTCATTAATGTCACCTTTGACAAACATTTACTATTAAATTCAGTAAATATATAGATGAGTAGAATTTCCTGTCCTATATCTTGGTTATCACCTGAAGATCTGGCCCCTCTGCCTATGTTAAGAACAAAATAGTTAATTTTCCTCAAGGTAATTTTAAAATTTTAGCTCTTTCCTCCCCTTCCTTCATGCTTGTGACAAGTTAGAAGACAGTTTGCTGCTTGCTGTGATTTATTTGGTACTCAGAGATATTCATCCTGTAACTCACTCTTGGGCTGGCCCCAGCTTGCTGCATGGTAAATATTTGCTATTCAGAAGTAGACTGGAGTAGCCAGTCATTTAAATCACATGTTGACTCCAAGTTACAAGCCCTCAGGATATGACAGCTCACGCATGCTCCTCAGAGACTTGTTAGGGCAAGGTAGTAATTTCTCTGATGAGTTCTTCTGTGTTGTGCATGTCACAGCTCACAGTTACAGGCTGAACTGGTTGAATTTTCTACACCCTTTCTGTGACTGTCTCCAAGGAGTCAAGGTGATAGGAGGGACTTTGTTTTTTGGGAAGGAGGAACATACCTCCTGTGCTTTTTCTGTAAATGACTAGGCCTGCAATGCTTACACCAAGGAGAGGCAGGAGGCTGGAGCAGCCCGGATCAGGATAGAGTTTTTTTGACATAGAGACTGGGATGAGGACATTGAGAGGGAATGAGGAGCCAGAAATGAAGGTCTTATGAGATAGCAGAGCATTGAAGTCAGAGTATCAGAGTGATACACTGACTCTGAACAAGGAATGTTAGACAAATCTGGCAGAAAAATTGGGCTGTAAGGAGGGAGACAAATGACAGTGGTGACTGAGCAGAGGGAGAGGCTGTCTGGTTGGGGTCTGGGAGGCTGGTAGCCTGGGAGGAAGACAGGCAGTGGCCTAGAGTGAAAGAAGGTCTTAACTGATCCCTTCTTAAAGTAAATTAAATGGCATGAATGCAAACTTCGGTCCCTGGATCAAGGTGAGAATGGACGGTGTGATGCTGAAGTGATCTAGCAGCACCTCTGGAAAGGCTGGCTCTCCATGGCTGCTGCACAGAATGAGCAGAATCTAAGGCAAATGTAGCAACATAATGGGAAAAGGAAGAAAGTTGTTTGCTGGTCTTGTACTCTGCAGAGGTGTAAATGACCATGTAACAGCTCACAACAGCAAGGAACTGACTCTGAAAGGTCATTGATAGATTAGAAGAATATGTCATTTCCCATTCGAGTGAATTATGTCAATATGTTTTTCTTGCTAGTGTCAGTAAAAAAGTCTGGGTTTTTTTTCTTCTTGATCTGTATTCTGCCCAAACGCTTTTTTCCTGTTTTCTTGCCTTGACTTTAGCTCAATGTTTGCATTCTGCTTGCCATTTCTGATGGAACTCTGCAGAAACCTTGATGAAAGAGGCTTGTTCTATCTGTATGCACTCCTATGCTCACTCAGAGAGACTGCCACGCACACACACCCTGGGACACAATGGTTTTACGCACAGGATGCTCTGCCTGAGGAGGGCAGGTCACTCAGCCCTGGACTTGGCAGCGTCAGCTTCACGGGACATTTTAAGGAATAGGTTATCTGCTATCAGTCAACGTCAAGTATCCTGGAAAAGGAAATTATGGTCCCTAGTTTTGCATCAGGAAGGAATCTCCCATCCTGAGGAAGAAAGTTTAGCTTAACTGTATGTGCAATTGCTCAGGGACAACTTCCCAAATTATAATGCATGAAAAGATCCCAATTTAGAACATTATAGGAGTGAGAGGACAGGGCTGCATGCAGATTAAAGCTCACATTCATTATTGTTATTAAGTAGCCTAATTTTAGGAAAAAACCCTTTTTTTGCATAAATCAAAAGCACAGCAACGTTAAAATATATTAAGCAGAAATTTGAATAATAATGATCATATCTGCGTATGTCTCAGAAATAATAATATAGTACAATGACAATATGTGATTAAATATGAAAATGTTCTGTGTTGACAGAGCTGGCAACTGAGCACATCTTCCTAATATCTTAATATATGTGGATAAACACACATATATACACACATACATAATGATAAACCATATATACCCAACTCCATTTTACAAAAACAATTGATTACACTTTAATTCTTGCACTAATGGATGATCCTTGTAAATAAGAACCAGGTACCCAAGCTCTCTGAATGTGAAAAATCAAAATAAATTGGAATGTCTTGGGAAAACAAACCTGGAAAAAAAAAGAAGAAAACAGGAGCAGTGGATAATATGGAAGTAAGTTCAATGGATAAAGAAATTCCTGCTCCACAAAAATAGGAACACTGCATAGTCAAAAAGGGACACAATACCTCTTTATATTTTGGTCCAGAAATGTATTGAGTCTTATCTTTGTAGAAACAATGACTAGGCTGTACTTTCCCACTGATAAATCTCTCTTCATTCAAAGATGATTATTTAAGTTAGCTAGAAATGAACTCACTGAAGAAAAACTAAAGGCATAAACTGTACCTCATATCTAAATTATGCAGCATGACTTTTACCTACTCGTGTTCCCTTCCCAAGAGATGTCATTCTTCAGAGAAGGGCTGGAAGTGGTCAGGCTAATGTGAATGGGAACAGATCATCAGTCAAAGGGTGAGGACACTTCCTCACTAATACTCCTTTTTAAAAAATATTTTAATCAAACCATGTTTTCAGTTCCACAGAGACCCAATGACCACACTGGTAAAGTCTGGCCTAACTAGGTATCACTGTGCCCAGATGGGACCATGTTGTTTGCTGTAAGTTTAGCTGGGCCTGTGGGTAGATGAACTCTTTAGTGAAATATTTTGGGAAAAAGCTCACTAGCCTGTATTCAATGATTTCACATTGCCAGAAGCAGCATAAAAGATGGATTTATAGTCTTGTCTACAGCATGCATTTTCTCAAGAGCCAGTATCTTTATCTCAACAGTGAATTTTCAGGTTCCTAGTATTATTCTTCAGGTGAATGGGCACTGTTCACAGAAATGGAGAACCAGACCACTGTCTGACAGCTAACTCTGGCAAAGGGTCAGCACTGCCATCTTTGAGTTTCAGACTCTTGTCTATAAAATGTGAGCAATAATCAAAATGTGCCCTTCTTCGCACACTTTCCCCACACTGCCTACTCAGATAATGACCTCTGCCAAGCAGTCTCTTACACATATTTTTTGAGAAACCAGCACAAAGAGTCTCTGATCTTGGCCACAACTCTCTTCACATAATCTTAACATTACATTTGTAAAGAAGTTCTCTAAGGCCTATTCAGATAAACAATACAAAAACAACTCACAAAGGTATCAAAGGTCTGAAATATTCTCTCCTTCTGCTGGAAAAATGACATTTTTTTCAATGTGAGTTCAAAATCTCTTATACAGCCTCACTTCCATTATATAAATTGCCTTTTCTTTTGACCTAATTAAAAAATGTTAAGGCAAGCACTTTAAGGTGGAAGACATATACCTAATGTTTGTAACACAGCCAATGGCTATTAGGGTTGACTGATTAAAGAAGCCATAGTTCTTGATGATAGATGAGTTTTAGTCTGAGATAAGGCAAAGGCATTTCCAAAGATATCTTTCATGTCATGGTATAGGAAGCAAATTTGCAAGTGGACATTATAGGATTGTTACTGGATACTCTTTATAACCAATGGTAGGGGAAATTCATTAGTTGTTTTTTGTCTGTATTCAGTAAGTAAAGCAGCTGAATCTGATAGGAAATAGATGCATGGGAGTTTGGCTTAAAATACAAAAACAAAACAAAAAGAGGAAGCATTGTTACTACAGTGATGTCACAGTATGCTACCTGTGACAACTGTGTGAAAGCAAAAAGAGAAATACTGACTCAGTGGCCAAGAATTACACTCATATTTCACGTAAAGTAATTGAAAATGTGCTTTCTGTTACATTACTTTTGGAAGGAATATACATTTCAAGTGTAAAAAATCAGAAAATGTGTTTAAGCTAGCCTGTCATTTCAGATGGAAAGAAAGAACACTCTTATGATGATGACACTGCAAGATGTAAAAATTAAAAGATCAATTCCTATCATAAAAAAAGCAAAAAAAAGATCTGAATTTGTGCTGGACTGAATCAGAAATCCTTCAGAGAGATGAACAAAGAGGGATGGTAAAGGGCTTAGCTCAGAAACTATTTCTTCCGATTTCACACATAATTCATTTTCTCAAGAAAAACAGGTAGGTAGCACAGCTCTTTCTGTGAATAACTGTATAGGGAGCTGGCTTCACCTCTACCTTGCATGGTCATTTATAGCTTGATAAAGTGTCTGTGAACAAGACAGAAAAATGCAAGGTCTCTGCTCTTGCTAATGACAGCATTTTGTATATGCTTTGAGAGTCTCAAAGGCAAGAGATAACAAGGCTCTTTCCATGAAAACTTCAAGTAACAAAAAAGTCATGTAAACACATTCAATTTTGAGTAAAGAGTTACAGAGATACTATTCATCCTCCTTGTCCTGGTGTTGTGCCTTCTGCCAACTGCTGTAGGTATTTGGAAGTGAGACAGTCTGTTTCTCAGAGCTGCTCCTTCCACAAGAGAAAAAAAACCTCAATTCCACCATATTCATCGCCAGCTATGAGCACATTAGATTATCAATTTTCTTTCAAGCACCTTCTGAATAAACAAATTTGAGTTATATCTTCTGTTTGGGGGAGTTTCTGCGATGATGAAGGCATCATATATTTGAGTTATTTCAGAATGGGTGCTGCTGTAAGAAGAGACCCTTATAGGGCAGCCCTTGCTCTGGTTCAAAGCAGAGGGACCTACTGCCTCTGCCAGCTCTTCATTGGGACCTGGGGACAGGGATGGTAGGTGAAGCCAAGACCACCATCACCTTCCATTGCTGGGCCTCAGTGCACTCACAGCTCCTGTCACTGCCAGGGCTGTGAGGGCTCAGGGATTTTCAGATACTGCCAGAAAATGGCCACACAGACCCACTCTGTTAGGTCACTCTGGATGTGACACAAGGCTCTGGCAGAGCTTTCTAACAAGGCTTTGACTTTGAAAGATCTTGCTGACTGGAACTATTTCTAGCATCACTGTAACTCTTTCCAGAAAGTGACATATGCTTCAATGTATCACTTGTTTTTTACTCCCCACCCTCCTTAAAAAACCCATTACATGTCAACTATCATGAAAATGAAAGAACTTAAGCTATTGGTTTCTGGCTGAAGCTTTCTGTTCCCACTTGACAAGTTAAATGGAGACTCAGTGGAAGGAAAGTTTTGGCATGACTGGCAAAAAAGGTGCTAAAATCAACATTTCCTCATTACTTGGTAGAGACATTGTCTTCCAATGTGAGAGGGTGCATCTGCAAAAACATTACTTCTCAGCAGTGCATCTTGCACTCCACTTTCTCTTCAGAACTTGTACCTGCTAACATATGCCTGCCCTAAAGTCACCTGTCATGCTTTTAGAAGTATGTTCCATCATTCATCATAAAACCTGTGATGGGGCAGAGAAGCTATCTCCATTCCTTTTCTACTCCTGTATATGCATCTGGTTGGTATTTATTGAGGGAAAAAAAAAGAACTGTAAAGAACTGTATGACAATATAGATCAGAAGGAACTTTTGAAGGGCCACTGCCCACTGAAATTAGGGTCAACTTAGATCAGGTTGTGCAGAGTCATGAGTTCTGAATGTCTTCATATGCTGCATTGGGCGAAACAAAGAGTTAGTGTTTGCAGGTACAAAAGAAGTCAGTGGTAGAAAACAAATATTTCACTTGGTTCATGCTCAGATAGTGCATCTGTGTTAGTATACACTTTGATTAGCTCCACAGATAATTTTTTTTGGGCTATAAATGAAAACATTTAAGTATGCAAGTCAGCTACTGATATGCACTAATTTTCTAAGCCACCATGTACCTCGATGTGTCCACATCGTCTATAATCGGGTCTCTTTTATAACCTTGGCTGTTTTTGAGTCTGGGGTTTAGCTGGCTTTTTCATGAGGGATTAAAAAAAAATGCTGTGTAGAGTGTCTCCTTTAAGTAGCTCATTGTTATTAAGAGAGATGGGTCATAAACCCTGATCAAGACTTTCACTGGTGGGTATGGGATGCATTTTGAAGAATTTCAGCATTTCCCTGAAAAGCTGCCTAAAGAAATGCAGCTACAATATGTTCAAAATAAATGAAAGCTAAGTATTTTCTGCAAAATGCAACTGATTTATGAATACATCAGTGAATTTTTAGTGTTGTTAAAGATTCCAGATAAGAGAAGTTATTCAATAAATCAGAATAACAAAATGTTTCAAATGGGAACATTTTGGCTTAGAAATGGCTTTGCTTTTGATGAGATTAAGGAGCTTAGGTTTCTGTCTTTCATTTTTGACACTACATTTTATTCATCAAAACCAAAATATATTTCATTTGTACAAAGTCTAAGCAGTAATATTTAAAAACAGAACAATAGTTCTTTTTCAGAATTATAATAAAATACATTCTTGATCTCCTTCAGTATTATATATCTGCTAACACAAAGTAGCTGCAAGAATTAATTTTCTAGGTCATTGTCATTTTTGAGATCATTCTGTCTTTGAGAAAGTTATCTCCTTCTCTATGTAATCATCTAATGAAGATTGCTAAGTGGATCTAGCATACTCTAGTAAGAAATATTGCTTGAACAACCACATCCTTTCTGTGACAATTAGACTAAAGCAGCAGTAGGCATACCAACATCATGAAGCTCTATGAAAACTGGTTTCTGTATCTGCAACTTTTTCTTCTAGTGACAAGTGAGGGATGTCCTCTGTGTTCAACCTGTTACCAAGTGTTGCTCATCAGAATGAAATTCTTGCCTGAGTACAGGGCATAAACAATAAAAGTGCATCCCTTTTCAGATACACTTACTCCTCAAATAAAATTCTGTGTGATATAGGTGGCATATAGGCTTTATGGATTGTATTGCCAAAGCAAGTGGAAAAGTCTCCATGACTACTTTTTTTTTTTTTTTTAGTTTTTGGTTTAATGCAATTTTGTTCCCTGCTGCTTTCACCAAGGAAACGAGACCTATACAACTACACTGCCTTTTTGCTTGCCTGGAATCCTCTCACTCCCCATTGGCAGCTCTGAACCCATTAGTCAATTTCTATCAAACACTCAGGCATTTCTGTTACCACACATAAATTATCACAAATTTCCAGAAAGTCAGTGGCTAGATTTTCTTATTTTCTTGCACTCTCAATTAGTAAAGCAGCCAGTCAACATGCTTAATAGGACAAGTCAGCAAATGCAGATACCTGTAAATTAAGTGTGAGCTTTCCTGTTGATTTGGCAAGCTAACAGGCAGGAGAGCCAAAGCTGAATGTAACATGATTTACATCAGGAAAGGGCACAGTAGGACCACTCTGCAGAGAAGAGTAGCTCCACTGGTTCAGAAAGAACAAGCAAAGATTGAACGAGGAAATTTTCACATTAAACTGCTGCAGCTCCTACAGGAATTGACCGCACTGTAATATGTATTCAGAAAACAAGTTCTTGTTATTGTGTGGGGATTTGAAGCAGGCCTACAGGATCTGCTGTAATAACAGTAATGGTCTGTGACAACAGAGTTATGGTATTGGCCTCAGGATGGATCCTGCTTTGTGTCTCTCTGAGCATGCTGACCTACAGGCTGCTCCTGAATTGCAGCTGGGGCAAAGGTTTCCATTGCTGGGCTGCCATTCACTGTCCCCATATGTTTAATAACCACAAGACAATGAGCAGCCAAAGAATGAGTCATAGCAACATCAGCGTTGTCATCAGTGAACAGTTGAAGGGCATTCTGGTGATGATGTACTTTTTGCTCTGCTTTCTCAACTGTAAAGAATAAGCAATGAATTCACTGTATGCTTGCTTCTGGGTTTTTACTCTTCATGGTACTTCAACAGAAGAACCTCCTCTATTTCCCCCATTTTTTCTGTCCTCAGTGGAGAATTTCTTCTGATTTTCAGAGATGAAGCCAGGTAGACTTCAAAGAAAATCTCCTTTTCTGTCACTGAAGTTGACCATAAAGAAGCCCTCTACTAGTCTGTGAATTGAATGCCTTCACATTAATATCCCAAAGCAGAAGCAAAGTGAAACAAAGCTAAGCTAAACTAATTTCCTCATGAGTCTCGTGAACCAATAAATGAATTTGCATTAAAAAACCACACAATATATGTGACTAACCTGGATTTTTGAGAGAAAGGTAACCAGTCTTCTGATTTGTTGTATCAAAAAAGACGGCAGTTCTCACTGTTTCAACTGAATGTTCCATTGTGAACCAACAAGCCCATATTGATGATGAAAACTGACTGTATAAACACTAAACTACATAACTTTTGTTG
The DNA here is from genome assembly GCF_028858725.1 of Colius striatus. Classification (NCBI taxonomy): domain Eukaryota; kingdom Metazoa; phylum Chordata; class Aves; order Coliiformes; family Coliidae; genus Colius; species Colius striatus. The sequence continues at coordinate 23,176,011 of NC_084790.1, forward strand.
TAGATTTATTAAAATTGCTAAAAGTATTTCCATTCTTCACCTGTTGTAAAAAACTTTGCAGAATTACCCTCTTTTCCCCCCCCCCATCTATATATTTTTACTGTGCTTTTCACCTTTGGCAACTCAGTTCCTCAACAATCCAAAATGTAATGTTCTATAGATATTTTTCCACCATGTGATGGTTTTGATCTTTCATTTCATTCATAACCTCACTAAAGACAAGCATATAGGACCTTATAGCCCTCCAAATATCCACCTGGAGGAGGTGAAAGCTAGCAGGTTAGCTACCTATGCAAACAGTTGGGCATTTTTTTGCCTTATATACCAGTATGTCCCTGTGAATTTCTTTCATCACATGAGAATGGTGTAAAGAGTAGGATGGATGGGCTATAATGTGACAAAGAAATCTAGTCCACAAGAATGGGAAAACTCCAACACATTTCGAAGACTGGTGGAAATTCTGATCCTACAGTATTCAGTAACTCTAAAAATATCCTCTACTCAGTACAAAGGTAGAGGTTCCTTTCTCTCAGATTAAAGAAATGGTTTTAAGTTGCTCAAGTAAAAAGAACTATAGTGATACTTTCCTAGTCAGAGATAAATATCAGCTACTTCTGATCTGCTACATTGTCAGCTAAGTAATGATTCATTTTCTGCGTTGTTCTCAGTATGTGAAAGACAACAGGAGAGCAAACCTTATCCGCAGTCTCCTGTTACACTCAGGCATTTTCTTCAATCAGAGGCAGGCATTATGAAACACAGTTAGTGCATTCACAGATTAAAAGCAGAAACACAGTCAGCAATTACAAAGCCTGTTGATTGTCCCATAGCTAACAAATCCCCTAACTGATTGTTCCATAGCATTTCAAGGCTGTAGGGCATTGACTTGTTAAGAGAGAAAAGAGATGTAATAAGTAGGTCTTCAGGTCAGTTTAGTGTCTGAAAACTAGTTCTTCAGAAGTGACTTCTTTCCACTTTGTTTATTTGCACAATTTGCAAGACAAGCAGAACAGGTTATTATTTCAGCAATCTTTTGTTAATCTGTGCCTTACCTCCTCTCTGCTGGACTGTCAACTGTTTCCCACTACTAGTGCTTACACGAATCTCAGTTCATAGTCATTCAACTCAGGAAAAGGAAAAACTTTGGGCATCTTCTCTGTCTGGGAACAGGAACAACCCGAGGGCTTGCTACTGCTGTTCACTTCAACACTTGGAAAAGTCAAGAAAAGAGATTTATTGGGCAGCTGCTATGAGACAAGTTACTTATGGAGTTGTGGTACCCATAAAATGCCTTTATGCAGCACTTCTGGCACCTGAATAGGAGATTAGATTTAGGACTGAAATCCAAGGAAAACTTCTCCATTGCATAAGAATGAAGAGTAGATATTCCTTGTGGGGCTTCTTGAAAAGCTGTCCTTATCAAGTTCTTGCCTGTCTTATGAATGCTTCTTCTAAATGGCACAATCTAAACCTATGAGAACTATCTGGCATTTTCTGGTAAATGCCAAGAGTTTAAACAATACTTTGACGTGCATTATGCAGTCTGATTCCACTTTTTCTCACCTACCTCACTCTCCGGCAAACTGCATCCTCAACTGATGCTCTTCTTACCTGGGAAAAAAACCCAGCCTTTAAAGGCTTTACATCTGATCCTTCCACCTTTTGCTTTTGAAATCAGGACAGATGTCATGTTACCTCCTGAATTACAGTATTTGATTTCAGACTTCACTCTGTTTTGCTTCATTTAAGTTCTCTGCACTGAGAACTATATATTACATAGATTTTATTAATCTGGTATCTGCACTATCATTCTGCTGTCATATTGCATTATATCCCATGGTTGTAATGCAAACCCTATACAAGATGAATTTGTGCCATAATGTGATCTATTTCAGAGATTCACAGCTAACTGAGGATACTTCTGAATCCTATTCTGCAAAAGTATGGACGGTTTAAAACTATGATTGCAAGCCCTTGTTTATGCTGCTAGGAACCGTTTTATTCTGCAGAATAGATGATTTTAGAAAGGCATAATAATTCTTCAGCCACTGAGTAACCGATGGTATGTATGTATCACCAATTGGAATATGTCTGGCTGGAAAGAAAATGGGTTACGATTATTTATATGTAAACATTCATTTATTTTCATTTAGAACAGCAAACAAATATTCAGATGACCAATAGTGAGAGTAAGTTAAATTTCCACCCCAATAACTGTTGTTTTTACCTGAGAAGAAACACAAAGCTATTTTGGCAGTGCATGATGTGTCTACTGAAGTTACGTCCTTGTTTCTGTCTTTCAGTGAGGATTTGCAATTAGATAACATCAGAGGATGGTGTTAGAAGAAAAAAGTAGCCAATGTAGTGGCACATTCATTTACTTTGGGGACATCCAGAATGGCCACATGGAAAGTAATGGCTTTATCCTGAAAGTCTCTGAGTGCTCTTCCTAAGACCTTTGCTACTTCATGACTAGGCAGTGAGAAGATAGCTGGACATGACATTTCCAGACAGAAATAATAGTCCTCCATGGGTCTAGGTAATTTGCTATTCCGCCTTCCTCTTGAAGGGCCATCCATGTTCAGCTACACGTGATCTTGAAAGCTGTACGTGCAGTTTGACCAGGTCAGACTATGAATCAGGGCTGATGGACATTATTTATAAGGCAAAATTATATTTTACTTATTTATGCAAGTAGAATCTGTGTTTATTCCATGAGGACAAGTCACCTCACAGAGGGCTAGTACAAGCCTTATGTAAAACTGAAGGACATATTTTGAGCTTAGCCTGTGATGGGAGATGAAATTCGGTGCAATACTGCTGTCTTTCTGCAGTGCTGATCTCTGCCAACTTTCTGATACACCATCTTATATCCAAGAAAAGCTGTGAAAGACTGTATATAGAGGAAGAAGAAAATTTTACTTGTTTTTTAAAAATCTGGTATTTTCTTAATATTCAGTGAAAAAATCCTACCAATATAAGTTCAGTATCATATATTAAACAAAGTATCATATCATAGCATGTCAATGAAATACTCAGTAAAATATTTGTTGAAAATACAGTTTTTGCAATATTTTTTGTTATTAAGCTAACAGTTTCCTTGGGAAAATGAAAATAATTGAACGAGAGATACTCATTAAACATCTGAAAAAAAAGGTATCTAAACCTGTCTTTGTTCTAACTGTGTTTGCATAATATCATTAAGAACAGCAAGGGCTAGGTATGGACAGAAGACTCATTAGTAAGGAAGTATGATCAAAACAAAGATTTATTGCAAATGATGCAAAACTTCAGGAAGCCATCTTTAGTGTGTACAAATTAAAGTCTGCTGTTCTGATGAACTGACAGGACTGTACCATGCAGGAGAAAGGCAGAGACAGAACTCCAAACACTATCTACCTCTGCTTATTCCTATTCTCATTATAACATGGCCTGAGGCCTAAAGCACAACTTTTTTTTTTTTCTTCCCAGACAGTAAAGAGCTTTGTAGATTTTTACTGTAATGAAAATGTTTGAAATTGATTTGACTGCTACTGCTATAAAAGTTTCAGATCAAAGGATTCAGCATCTGCCTAAAATGGGGTTAAAATGTTTTTTCAAAGGGGTCTTGAGTAAGAAGTATAACCTCCATCAGATCCATTTATGCCATCATGTTTATTGTGGTTAACCGTAAATCCTTCGCAAAGTACCAGATGGTGGTGTATGAGTTTGAGAATCATTATTATGAGGAATATTCTGAGTTCTGATTTAACATCCATCTCATTCCACAATGTTTTTACATCTCTCCTTCTATCACAGTCATGGGCATCCTCCCATACTAATTTGTAAAATGAATTTTACTGAATATCATCTAATCTTATTGCCATAGTTACAACCAAGAAATCGAAGATTGCTACACTGAGCTGAAAATAGCTGACTTGATACAAGGAAGGGGATTAATTCTTATGCAAATCTCTGTACTCAAATACAATCTCTTATTCAAAGAACAATGGGAAGTTTGATCTCTGGAAGCTTGGCGTTCTACTATCTTTTTATTCTAGCAAGGATCTGCAGAAAAGGCTGAATGAAATGCAGAAAAATTATGTGAGAAATATAGCAGTGGGGCTGAGTTTTTGTTATAGACGTTATTTCCTGTTAGTAAAAAGAAAATGAGTTAAAGTAGCAGAAGTACTTATTTTGTTAAAGCCCACAGTTGCTAAAAACAGAGCTCTTCCTGGCGAGAAGGCGTCATACAGCCTCTCTCCCCAGTCTCCCTGTATGATACTTTAAATAAATAGCAGGAAGGATCTAATTGAAGCCAGGACTTTCAGCATTTGAACTGTCACTGATTTCCATGCCATCTCTTCATGCTTGCAGGTTACACAGTTTTGTTACGTTCTGAAAACAGGATGTAAAAGTTCTATCACATGTTATTCCAAATACCCTTGAATCAAGTGAGATAGTTTCAAGAGATACATGACCAAAGTCTTGTATATCTGTGGAATTTGTCCTCTGTGCAAGGGCTTTTTGAGGAAATTTACTGTGGTGACTCCATGGTATGGAGAAAAGATCTTGTACTTAGATTGTGTGCAGGGAGGAGCTGGAGCAGTAACTTGTATGACAGTAGTAACTTCTGAATCCACCATAGACCCTCTCATCCCAACTTGGGAAGACATGGCAAGCATCTTAATAATAACTCTTATTATATTCCTCTGTGCTAGTAAAACAAACATATGATGGAGGGAGAAAAAATAATTAAAGAAAACAGAGGGAAAAAGAAGAGAATGCTTAAAGAAAAATGCAGAGATTAAAATTGAATGTGTCAAAAAGAGAAAAGAGAAAGAAAAGGAGAAAAGTCCTAAACTGATAGCAAAGTGATACAGAAAATGAAATAATAACAAACAACTTAATAATAAACAGGCTGTAATAAACACAAGACAGATTAATAATAAAAAATCTCACCCCAACCCATCAGTTGGAAGAAGGAAAAAAGACTTTAAATTGTCCCTACAGAATTAGAATTTAAAATCTATTATCATTTTCCTATATAGGACACCATGCACTTTTCCTGCATGAAAGAACGCTCATTCTATTGAATGGAATAATCTGACATATTAGTAAAGTGTTGCAAGTTCTAATATGCTTCCTTACCTTTGAGCAGCCAGGGTATGAAATTTTACACTTAGTCCTGCAAATAGGGAGTGTTGGAGTGATACAAACCTTCCAGGAGGACATTGTCATGGTTTGACATGACAGCCTTTTCTGGTAAGGGGGAAGGGGCTGTAAAGATGGGTCCTGTAAGAAGTTGCTTGCAACTCTCCCCAGCTCTGAGCCAGATCCACTTCAGGGGCTGAGCCAATTAGACACCTCCACGATCACTTTTTAAGAAGAAGCCGGAAGGGGAGGTTTTTTGTCCATCTTCTTTCCTTCTTCTGTCCCTTCTTCTTCTGTCTGGTGGTGGTGCAAGGAGTAGGAACAGTGAGAGAAACAACCATGTGGACTCCAAGGTCAGTGATGAAAGAGAAGAGGAGGTGTGCTGGAGCAGAGACTCCCCTGCATTCTATGGAGAGAGCTGGTGAAGCTGAGATTTATTTTCATTTCTTTAAAGACCCTGCATCAGCAGTAGAGACTCATTTTGATAATGAGCCTGCATCAGGGGCAGAGACTCATTTTGCTAAAGCTGATCCTGGACCAGGGGCAGCAATTCACTTCAGACCCCAGGCCAGGGGCAGTGATTTTCTTCTTTAAAACTATGGCTGGAGGAGGCCGTGTCCTGAAGGAGGGGCCCTTTATCACTATGGCTGGGGTAGGATGTGTCCTGAGGAAGGGACCCAATATCCACAGCTGTAACTGTGGGGAGGAACCCACGACAAAGCAGCTCATTAAACTTATGCCCAGAAGAGGCCTTGTCCTGAGAGAGGGACCCTGTAACTGCAGAAACTGCAACCATGGTGAAGAATCCACACCAGAGATATTCACCAAGGACTGTGTTCCGTGTGAGGGACCCTGTATCGGCAGAAGCCGCAGCTGTTGGGAACAACCCACACCAGAGAAGTTCGTTAAGGACTGTGTTCCAGGGGAGGAACCCCGTGTTGGAGCAGGTGAAGAATGTCAGGAGTCGTCCTCATCTGAGAAGACAGAAGCAGCAGAGCCCATCTGTGAGAGACTGACCACATCCCCCACTCCCTGCCCCCCTGAACCGTTGAGGGGGGAGGAGGTAGAGATATCGGCAGCAGTGAGCTGGGCCCGGGAAGAAAGGAGGGATGGGGGAGGGAGATCTTAAAGTGCTGGTTGTAATTTTCTCATCATCCTACTCCATTTTGCTTTTATTCCATTCTGTTTCTTGTAGAATAAACTTTCCTACTTTCCTCTCTAAGTCGAGTACTGGAGTCTGTTTTGCCCAGAACTGTAATTGGCAGCGAGCCCTCTCTGCCCTTGTCTCAATCCTCAACAACCTTGCTTATCTTTTTACTTCCATTTCGCTGGGGCCTCCGCCATCCTAATGAGGGTGGGGGTGAATGGGGGAACCGAGCGAGAGACTGTCGTGGTGCTGCTGTGCTAGCTGGGCCAAACCACAACAGACATTGACTCACAAAATGCAGGCCCCATCTGTTAGAATTATTTTGTTCTTCCACAATACTGTCCTCTCATCTTTTTTTTGGTCAGACCAATCCTCTCTGTGCCTCACAAACATGTCAGCTGCAAAAGAAAGAATCATTTAACCTGTTCATTTTAAGCTAGTTTAATGCCACCTAAAGTAGCAAAGTCTGCAAAGTTTAATTTAGATCACATCCTTGAACATAAAGAGTTTACACAGGAGCATATCTCCCATGAGGAAATGTCTAAGGAAGCTCTTGCTACTGTTTCCTGAAACATGAAATGCTAGACCACCCACCATCCTGAAAGCATGAGCAATAATCTTGACTGCAGAGGCAAACACTGTTTGGGTAGTTGCTCTGCACACATTCCTAGTGCAGAAGGACAGACTGTGACAAATGTTGACCTTAACTACCCACATTCATTGCTTTTGAATAAGATTTTCCTTTTGTAAGAAAGATTGGGGTATTTTGTATGCACACATAGTGACACTCTTGCTCACCAAGAAAATTATCAGCGTGTTCTGAGTATATATTAAGAACTGGGAATGTAATTATTTCCACAGAAACTTTTCAGGAGAATAACCCTTTCTCCTCTGGGAGCCTTAGCCCTGGAGAGCTGCAGTCTGCAGCGCCTGTAGGATCAAACACTCTCTTCTGCTGGCTTGTAGCAAGCCATCCCAGTCCTGCTCTGCTCCCGACAGGGTGGCTTACTCCTGTCAAGCTTCTTTACTACCTCTTGTCCTATATAGGACGCCATGCACTTTTCCTGCATGAAAGAAGGCTCATTCTATTGAATGGAATAATCTGACATATTAGTAAAGTGTTGCAAGTTTTAATATACTTCCTTACCTTTGGGTAGGAGAATGTAGCTGCATGTGGATCAAATGCCTCTTGCTGGAGCAACCTGCTACCCAAAGCATCATGCCCAGGTTATGACTGGCTCTGGCTATTTGTTTCTTGCCATTTTCTCTCACAAGTGATGAGAAAGGATGGATTTTACCCAGGAGACAGTAGCAGAGATCACTAAATAGAATCATAGAATGGTTATGATTGGAAAAGGCCTTAAAGATCATCCAATTCCAACCCCCCGCCATGGGCAGGGACAGCTTGTGCTAGACCAGGTTGCTCCAAGCCACATCCATCTTGATGTTTAGAAAGGTTGTAGGATTTGATATATGCATTGGTAATTGACTAAGACCCTTTTAATTTACTGAGAGACTAGCTAAAAACTTGAATTCGTGGATATTTACATTAATTGCAGCTAAACAAACTATAACATTACAGTGAAAGTGTATCTGGAGACAGATATCAGCCCTGTGTCCTTAGAGTTTAATTGACCAAAACAAAAGTTGTGAAAATAATATTTTGAAAGTTGCCGTAAAATATACCAGTTTATACAGAACAACTGACTAGCACAATATAATTTGGAAAAAGCTACACTAGTCAGAGAAAGAAAAGGAGTGGAAGTTTTTACAGTGATAGGGATCTGTGGCCACAGATTATGGGAGTTTGCAACCATTATTTAATAACATGATATATTACTGAGCTTTATTATACTGTAGTCATTCCAATCACATTAAAGTTCCAATCAGCATTAAAAGTGTACACTGAAAAAGAGAAAAATGTTATATTCTTGTATAAAGAAGCTTATAAAATGTTCTTCCAATATTGCATTCTAAACTATGCAGTTGAACTGAAATTCCTTTTTTGTCTTATCATTCTTCTTATAATTTTTTAATAAAAGAAAAATACAAAAGCTAGGAAGAGTATTTAAGAGATTTTATTCTCTAGATGTAGTATTGTTACAATTTAAAAGCAATGCATAGTCAGTTTTATCCAGCATTATGGCATTAAGTTCTGTAAATATTTATTTATTTAGTTAACCTCTTACAGCCAACTGTCTCTTATTGAAGTGAATGGGACTATTCACCTACTTGGAAGACAACCATTTGGGGAAATGTGTGGAGTCTCAAGTTGAGTGCCTGTACTCATAAATGTTGTAATCCAAGGAAGCCTTTTCATTTAAGTTGCTTGTTTACCAAGTTAAATGTGTGTGGAATGCCATTTGGAAGCTTTTTTTGCATATGGAATCTCCTGGAAACATTGAGATGTTCCAAACTAGGTAGAGCCTAAGTAGTCTTATTAAAAGAAAAAAAAGTAGTCTTATTAAAGTTCTTTTAGACTCCTAATATCTTTGGTTGAGAAAACAGAACTTTGACAAATGGTGATCAGCTCTTCTAGTTGTTGCCTGCATAGATTACAAACCTGTATGGCAAAAAATGCCACTTCAAGAGTTTGGAATTAAGATGTCTGTTTTCATAGCTGAGATCCACTGCTCAGAACAATAGATGTGCAATATCATAGGTCAGCTTGGGTTGTGAGAGTCTTCTGGAAGTCTGATTTTTTCTCAAAGTAGAACCAGCTCTAAAGTGATATTAGGTTGCGTTTTGCTTCAGTTATTTCCATGAAATGTTTGGATTCTCCTGTAATAATAGGGTACAGATTTTGTTCAAATGTTTGTTTGATTGAAAATTCTTTAAAGTATAGTGCTACAGAATCAAATTCCTGCCTGTTTTATGCTGTTCATACAGAAGGGTTTGCTCAAAGGAAAACCAGTTCAGTGACTGTTAGTCTTTGCAGCCTCCTGTGTAAAAGAGATGGATATTTTTGATTGGGCAATACTTAATATAAGTGGAAGCACTTGGTAGTCTTTGAGGAATGGTCTCTTCCATCTGAAACAATACTATGATTCTCAATAGAACCATTTAAGCCCCTTTGAAACTTTGTGTATGTCTGTTGCTATGTAGGACTTCCAAGTACTGACAGTTTGCTAACAACAAAACAGTTAAAAAGCACTGTGCACAAAATAATTCAAGGCAATATTATGAGTAATTGCAATTTTGTTCAGTGAGTTTTACTTAGTTGAGGTTGATTTATTGTACAAAGTGATTAAATAATATCCATTTCACTGTTTCAGTAGCAATACCTGCCCTCCACTTAGTTTATCTTGAGATTTCGTCTTCATTATTTCTAAGGCTGAACGCAAACATTCATGTAAGAATGTGATGGTGAGAAGAAACTTTTTTTGTTTTGTTTTTATTTTAGCTGAACTGGAAAAGAAATTATGAGTTCATTTCAAGTATCAGTCCACTACTACTGTCTTATCCACCACGGTGCTACCTTATCTGTTACACTGGCGAGATAGCTGTTGTTTTCTGTAAGTAGATTTTGAAACCAGTCATTATTCTTACTCATTTCAGAAACTGACATTGACTTGTTATTTTATTTTTATGTTCAGTTTCAGCTACAAAATTGTCACGGTTCTAAATATGTTAAAGATTTCCTCTCTTACTTAATAGAGAAGCTTCTTTGTGAATGCTTCAGTTTTGCAATAGGTATGTTCTTCCCTTGCATCAGAAAATGTGGTTACATGAGAAGATCAGAAGCCAGCGACTGGGTTAATTTTTTTAAAATTTCAAGATGACAATAGACAAGCATTTTCCTTCCAGAAGTATTCAGAAAATACCAAACAGGAGCTTTTGGGAGATCATTGGTTTGTTACATTTTTTTTTTTAAGATGAGAGAGTTCTGGCATTTCAGAAAAGCAAGAGAGAGGCAAGACTTAGTGGACCTTTTCTCTGATTATGGGAAACCTCTTTAGAGATACTTGCCTTACTGTCTAACTTTTGTGGATCCCTTCAAAGTACTCAACATGTCATGGATTCACCAGCTGTGTCCTGAAAACATTTCAATTACTTTGAAGTGTTTTTACAACTAATCTATTTTTTTTTTCCAAAGATTTTTCCTTAAGTATTCAATGAATTTTTTATTTTAAAAAAAGCTACTTCTAGTCTAAAAGAAATACTTGTAGAAGATTCTTGTATTCTAACAACATTTATTCTCAAGGAGACAAAGTCAAAGGAAACCTCAAACACATAATTTTCTAAAAAATGATATAATTTACATTCAGTTAATTTTTAAATTTGTTGTTCATACTATATTGTTGTGCCATCACAATTAGTATAGATATTTGATGCCTACTATTTTGAAGCTGTTGATTAGTTGCCAGTAGTCAAATATAGCTATCTTTTCTGTCTTCTGTGACTTCTGTCAAGTAAAACTTCTCAAATACTTTTCTTCTTGTGACCACTTTGCGTACATATCTATATTAAAGATTCAGTTTATTTGAACTTGCAACAAATAATCACATCAGTAAGACTGACTAAACGTCTCCAGATGGTAAATGCTAAAGAAACTTGAGTAAGTTGTGGGTTTTTTTGCATTGTTGGGTTGGGGTTTTTTTTGGTTTGTTTTTTTTTTTTTTTTTTTTTTTTTTTTTAAATAAGTAATATGAATATATGTTGTGTAACATGGTATGATCTGCAGCTTGCTCAACATGATCTATATCACCCATTAGGTTCAAACGATGTCAAGTACATCTTGGCACTACTGTAGATACTGATAGTGTAGCACTGTAAAAAATGACACTAAGTGCTTTTGGTTCTCTGTGATATATTAATTAACAATTTTGAGAAAAGATGAACATCTGCACTGGGGACTAGCCCACATACTTATTGAAATCCAAAGATGGAAAAGTTGCTATTGATTTGTATGAGTATCAGATGATACCTTTAATAAATGCTAATAGAACTGTCTTAGTCTGCTAAGATTTGCTTTGCTTTCTTTATATGATCAAAAGGAGATTTTCTATGCCAGCAACTTAAATCCAGGCTTATGTGTAGACTTAGACACAGGCAGCTTAGATACTGCTATACTGTCACATGTTTAGGGACTTCAATAGATGAATATATTGTTGCCAAAAATATGTGTCTACCCAAATTGAAGAAGCATGAAAAAAATGAAGATACACCGACATCAGTGAAATGATGATAAGCAGTAATCTAACTCTGTTGAAACAGTGTTTCACAGGGCAATTGGAAGTGAGAAGTAATTTTATGAGAAGTAATTTTATGAAGCTGCTTATATTTGCAGCAATGTATTTCTGCGCCACTCTTCTATTACCTACTTCTTGTGAATATGTGTTTACTGCAGTCACTTTACAGTGAAAGAGAAAGGTCACACAATGCACACAACTCTTTTTATCCTATTAGTTCTGCTATGGAGATGCAACAGAGTAAAACAAATCAAAGATACATGAGCATGAGCGTTTCTATAGCGTTCAGTGAACTTAGGAGAGAGCAGATATTGGTTACAGTGTTATGGTAAGCACATTAGGAACCTTTTGTTTGTGCAATTAGGTTGACACCTCCCTGTAGCATGAATATGGATAACTTTTCAGCATCTTGTGTTGCTTTACTTTGAAGAGATGATGAATTATTTGAACAGTAGATTTTCTCACTGAACTTCAAAGTGGCAACAAAATTTTAGAAGGGATGTTGTATTTGGTCCTCAAGATTTCAGCCAATCTCTATTAGCAGAGATCAACAGATGGTTTATTCAGCTTTGGCCTAAAACCTTCTCTGGAGCGTCTGACATTTATCATCACCAGCAGGAGATATACACTGTTAAATCGACCTCAAGTCATCTGATGTTTATCATCACCAACAGGAGATATGCACTGTTAAATGGACCTCAAGTCTGATTTGATGCAATAAATGGTGCCCTTCTATGTATCTACACTGAACAAGAAACTAGATAGGTGGAAAAAAGGAAGATGCTTCCGTGTCTGTAAGAGTGACATGAATATTTGAAAAGGTTCTTCAAAGATTTCTTTTGATTTTCAGAGGAATCTAACTCAACCATGTTTATAGTTTTAAGTATCTTACATTCATACTGAAGAATATTTGTGAGAAATCTAAGTATATTCACTCAACAGAAAAAAAAAGTACCACTTCTATCTCTTCATAGATGAAAAATCTGATGCAGGAAGACTGCTCACAGAGCTTTTTCAAATGCTGACACAGTAAAGTGCATGCACTTTGACCTACTGGATAAATCAAAATGCTGCATTCACTTGTGACCAGTTAAAAATTATCAAGACCACTGTCATCTGCAATGACATCATGTTTCTCTGCTTCCTTGCCTGATTTTAATTAATCTAGTTCTAATTCACATACACTGAAGTGAGATGATGTATTTTAAACTATGCTTATGCACTGGATAGAGAGAATAAAACTACACTTTTTATAAAGGACTTAAAAGTAATTTCTGACACACAAATGAAGAAGTTGAGAAGGTATTTCCTGGGGTAAATATTGAAATTATACAGATTTACTGAAACAAGTTGATAAATGCTGCCATTTACTGTCAGTATCTTTTTCAACAATTCTACTAGACACGGAAGAACTTTGGGGAAGAAAATATACAGTACAACTGGCTGGCTATACTGTTTGAAAAAGACATGACTAAAGCCTGAGAGTTCCATATATGTATTACTTGTATCATATAAAAGCAATAAGGTTAATAGTGATCTGTTCTACTATTCTACTGAGAGCAATAGAGAAATCTGAAGATACAAGCTTAGAACTGTTAAACATGCAGAACCAGTTGCCTTTGCCATTTGGTGATTGTATACAGGTTTTGATAATTATAAGAGCAAATAATGCAGCTAGAGAACCACCCTGTTTGAAAGATTATGTCATTAAGAGACAGTCACTAATAGATAAGGAAGTCAAGGTTTCCTACAATACTAGGATGGTAGTTAAAACAATGATTTATTGTTTTTCGGAAGACTCAATGAAGACACAAAAGAAGCTGTGTCCCACTTGGATACCTGATGTCCTGGCAGGTAATTCACCCAAAGAAATAAATGCTTAACTGTCAGCCTAGGAAAATGCTTTTCTGACCAGTGCAGGTACAAGCAGACTACTAATGTCACTGCTGAGGTGCTCCTGGTAAGAGTTTGTGAGACAGGTAGAAAAACAGTAGGTTTCCTATCACCATATGGTTTGGGAGTTTATCTTATTAGGGAGAAAATGGTTTAAGCTTTATAACAATTATCTTTCAGAAATCCTTTTGATTGATCCAAATGTCAGGGAGTATCTTGTCCCTCTTAGGCATTACAATACCTTTGAAGGACAGCGATTAGGAAAACGAGACCTTGCAATTTCTCTAGCAGGAGTTATTTTGTTCTGTATTTCTTAATCCCCCCTTTTTTCTTTTTCCCCCACTGTGCTTTTTACAAGAATGAATTTGGTGCTTTATAATGTAAAGAATGACTCCTTTGTCTCCTTTCCTTCTGTTTTGTTCTTGAGCTGAGCTACTCAAATGTGCTTTCATGTGTTGAGAGGTCATGGGTTTGATGTCTTAAGTAAGAAAAAAAAAAAAAGGACTGATGAACTCGATTACACTGAAAAATCAAGACAGACAATTTAATTTAAAGGTTCCATCATTAAAGATTCGTTGGAAATACTACTGACCATAATGAATTTGTTTAATATTCATGGAATGCTACCTACATTTCCATACATTATACTCCTGTGAGATATAGTCTCACTTAACCATTGGATATTCCTACTGAGTGAATTAGTAAATAGTTTTATCAAATGGTGAATTCTGCCTATTGCCAAGTGTTTAGGGTACTGTTGTCCTGCTTGACTAGGCAGATGTTTAGCTTCTCTGTGCTACATAAGTGACTGACCTTCTGCATAAACATGTGTAATTTACCTCAGGATTACAGTTAATCAGGAGGCTCCTGCACACTTCTTTCCCCACACAGATACATTTTATTTGCATTAAAAATCATAAGAGAATCTTGTACAAATGTTTCAGGAATCCTTGTATGCATCGCTAAGGTGTATGCTTACTAAAGTGCATTTTGTCTCATTTCCACCTAATTGTATTTGGGATCTGCAGTATGTTGCTGGCCCATTGCACAAACACTCCTTGAAAAGCTCAATATACTATCTTATATCTTAAGTTCATAAGCTTTCCCCCCTCCCCCCCCCAAAAAAGTATGCTAAGATTTAGTAGTAGAAGCATACTCTTTCAGCAGTCAAATGTCATGGCATTTGTCTCCCTTTATATCTTTTTCCTTATCTAAAAGCTATAAGCTCCCACAAATTCTTGAAGACCATTTCAGTGAGAGATGGAGGTACCAAAGAAGATTGATAACAGAAAATGGAGAGAGTAACTATAAAATGATCCAGCCTCTGACAGGCTTGTTTTGAAGTCCTGGGACTGTGGAATATTTATATCCAAGAACAATTCACTACTTTTTTGCAGTATACTTAGAGAGACCAAAGGCTGAATATATAGCTTTAAGTCTTTACTCTTTAACTGTTGTCATTCAAGAAGTATTAAGAAAAATTCTTCTTCTGTGATTTAAAATATTGAACTATAGAGGTAACAAGGATGTGTGTCAAGAGTGTACTTACTTGTCTATGCACTTAACACACACAAAGTACCTGTGTCTATGCTCTATCGCCCACTTCAGCTGTGCTCTGCAGAAGAGCTGCAGAGAGAGTAGGAATTCTACTGCTAACTGTCCTGCTAATTACCAAAGTATATGTTAAAATAAGAAACTAGTTATTTATTTTATAATATATATTTATTTATTTCATTTTATTTATTTATTTAATGAGTGGGTGGAACATCACAGATAACTGTTGAAAAGCTGGATACCAAGAAAGATCATGACACTTTTTTTTTTTTTTTTAAATTGTAAGTTCACCTTGAATCATTAAGTGATTTCAGCTAGCTATGCTAGGAATCTTGCATCCAGAGAACAGAATAGTTGAGGTAACTTGGATTCCGAAACACACATGCTGGAGACATACATGCAAACATCATATGAGTAAATTACTCAAATAGAAAAGATACATATATCAACACACAGTTTGTCAGGATCAGAACTCCATATATCTTCAAGAGGAAATTTAGGTGGTTGAAACAACACATTATCCACATATGAACTCTGCCCTTCAACAAAACCACTCAGAGAGAAAAAGTGTGCTGGTCTTACAGAACTCACATAAACAAGACAGGATACATATGGATATATACCCTTTTCTAGTCCTTAAATATTACCCAACATCCCAGAGGTAATTCATATATGAACTTTTATATGAAACTCTTAAATATTAGTCCCTTTATGGATTTGCACAGACCTAATTGCACTCAAACACCAATGTCACTTTATTAATGCTATCTTTTTGCATTTATTAGTGGTTTAAGTATTAAAGAAGTATGTCACTAATTTTCAGATAATTTTTTTTCTGGTAAAATAGAGCAGTAGATTAGCTTCACTTTTTATTACATTTTGTTTACATATAGAGTTGTGAAATAAGGAGTCAGCTTTGTTTGTAGTCAGCATTTACAGCTGACTTAATTAACTTGTTTCCATAATTTTTAATATAGTTCTTTTGCTGAATAATATTTCTATTCCACAATAGCTGAAAGTACAGCCAGTATAGCATAGAGGGAAAAAATAAATGACCCTTCACTACCAGACCATTATATTTGCAGTAACTCTCTGCCAAGAGACTTTTCAAAGCAGTCAAACAATAAATTCATTAGAATGCCAAAATGGGGCATCAGGGGCCAAACCTTGATCCCCTTGAAATCAGTAGCTGTTGTACTGAATAGTGCTAGTATTTGGCCTTGAAAACTATTCAAATATCTTTGGTTTAAGCTAAATAACAGGCTATTACTGCAAATCTAACCTTCATTAAATTTTCTATGCACTTAGATCTTTGTATGAATTGGGGAATAGGTTTTGTTTGAACTGAATACTGATTTTGATTTTTTAAATGATTTTTAATGTTGTATGCTCTCCAGGTTTCTATTACTCTCAGGGAACAAAAGTGCAGCTAGTAAACTCTCATATATCTATATATATATATAGATATATATGTACTTTCATGGAGACCAAGTGGCCAAGTGGATAACAGCCCTACTTATTTCAAAGGTTGCCGGTTCAACCTGACTGAGCATTGTTTTAATCAAGCTTTCTATTTGCTTGTCCATAAGCTATGACACATAAAAGTCAACCATGGTTAAAATAATGGTTATTTATACTTACAGTTAGATGGAGCCCATTCCTTTATGCATAGCATGGAACAGAAAAAGATCAGGAACAGTTAGCACAGACATGCCTTTATCTAAATACAAAGCAACATAATTGTTTAACAAAAACTAGGCAACTATCTGGTTCCTAAAAATATTGGAAAAGTTTCAACATGAGCTGTGCAATAGTTAATTAATATCTACCTACAAACTCTGTGACTATAAACATTGGAATTGCTGAGGACACCTTCACTAGTAGGTAGAGTAAATGAGACATTTGAAATTTGCTCTTTGAGAGTAGTATCAAATTACTTGTCTTTTATGGGATACTGGAAAATTAACCATGTTTGCTGAGAGGCTGATACCTGAAAGTCTGCATCTTACAGTCTTTGGGAAAGGGCTAGGCCTGTGGCAGGCAGGTGATAGCAGACAAACAGTGCTATTTGGACCTATGGCTGACTTGTTCCAGTAGGGATAATAGTGATGAGTAAGAAGGTTGCCCAATACAGTTAGTCCTTCAAATATGTGCAGCTTCTATGCCTCTTGTCAGGGATACTCAAAACTGAGGTCAACTTTTCAAGCTATTTGCTTGCTCTTAGCCATAGGAATACTCTATTGGGAAAAAGTAGCATAGATTAATATATTTCCTATTTGTGTGTTGTTTTAGGAGTATGGAGGGACAGAGGAAGTAATTACTAGTGGAAATAAACAAAAACTATTGGCTTTCACAAATATGTTTCTACGGGCCAAGACTTCATTTTGCAAGTAAAGATATAGAGAAATTGTCCACAGAACAGAACACTGTGTATCAACAAAGACCAGAAATTACAACGCACACAAATACCTCATTGCAGAGTTTTCATCAACAGACAGCTGTTTTCTGTGCCCTGAGACATGCTCTCAGTGGAGAAAGGAGTCTGTCTAAAATGATAAAGATGCAATGTATTTGCAACTTCAGTGGAAAGTGATGTCTCTGTGCAGAATGGAGGTGAAGCAAATGCATATTACCCACTTTATTGAGAGAAAACTAATGCAGTGTACAATTAACCTGTGTTAACATTCAGAGTCTGCCTAATATACCTACCACTTCTCTAATTAAAACAATCTGACCTAGAATTTATCATGTGTGAAAGAGATTGAAATGACCAGTCAATCAATTTGGCCATCTAACTAGCTCTCTTAAATAGGGTGGCTAGTTAAATGGTAAAAACAAATATACAAAGTTAAAAAAAACCCAGAAACATAAGACATTGATTGATCTAAAGCTCACAGAATGGAACTGAAATTTGGGGAGACCTGGGTAGGGTTCACACGGACAATTCCCCACATTTCTCAAGGTCAAGGCTATTTTGTCAATTTTTTAATGGGAGTTTTATGAGACTCAAAATTATTTAAACTATCGCCTGTAAGTATATCTGATTATGATTGTTTTTATTGTAATTGATATTCTACGTAAGCCTGAAATTTTTTAAATAACTTGACTGATTTTTAAAGTTTTGGAAGTAGTGTTGTTTTAAAATATATTTTACTTAAGAAACAGACAAGTCTTGCAGTTTATATTACCGCATCAGTTTGGATACAGTACTTTAATGATGTATGTATCTTACAACTATGTAAAAGGTTTTCTTACATGTTGGCCTCTTAATGCCAGTTATTCTTTCACATCTTGTAAAATTAGATCCAAAGCTAAAATATTGTAATCACTAAATATTTTGGATAGTTTAGAAGGAATTATTCTTAGACTTCTTTTTTTCTATATTACTACCCTAATGAAAATTTTCAAAAGTAATCTTAGATTCATTTTCTCTGATGAAGTAATTCACTAGGATATGAAGCATTTCAATGGTATGGAATAATCTGAATGTACCGTTTATAGTCCAGAGCCTCATGCACCAAAACATAGCTGTAGCAAGGCACAGCTATGCATTGTGAAAGGCTATCTGTTCCTTAGGCTTGAGAGCTATTTCCAACCAACTGTACCTGTTCATTTTAAGACAAGCTGGTTACATGGCTTGCTCTAGAAGAAAGGAGCAGGATAACACCTGACCTTCTGAAAACCTGTAATGAACAGGTCTATCAAATGCTCAGTATGCCTTGCATGTGGAGAAGGCACTGAGTGCATGCAGACCATCTAATCAGGGTACAGTGCAAGTCCTTGCCCATTCTGTTGAAGTAAAGTGAGGACTAGGACCAAGAGATAGGCTAGAGGAACTGAATATTGCCAAAAAGCTATAGAATGCTTTACGTGAAAGGCTCATCTCTTCTAACCTCATGCATCACAGAAATTTATATATCATATGAATCTTAGTTTTTTTATTAGCTAAGTATCTCTATTTCTTGGATCATAAAATTTTACTCATTAGAAGTTGAATTTTGGCCACTTGTTTGCTGCTTACTAAAGTCAAGACAAGCATATCCCACCAGCTCTTTCTTGGTCTTAGAGTAATTTTGGCTGTTAGAGATTACATTCTGAACTCCTACTCAGTCTTTACTTTTTCCAGAATGAAATTAGAAACAGAGATATGTTTAAATATTTTGCATAATAGAGGGCTCAGCTGCTCCAGAGAACTTCTCTAGACACACCCATCCCAGGCAGCCATCAAGGGATGGACATTTAAAAATGCAGCAGCAACTTCTAACCCAGATGCTGGATTCAGGAGTATTTTTTTTCATTGCTGCTATCTTAATTTATTTCTTGTAAAGTGTTGATGCTCCTTCTCAATAAGAAAGAAGTGGAGTGCTCACCACTTTCCCAAGTCAGACTCTCATATTTATAAAGTGACAAATGTGTGTGTCGTGCAAATCACACATGCTGGAAGAGGTACCTGCCCAGCCTGGAGGCAGTTCAAAATAGCTTGTCCACTTGTTCAGGACATCCATAAGCCCAAGAATCATGAGTTAGACTAAGTCATGGTACAAACCATGAGAATAAAAATTGTCATTGCTGCCCCTGACAATCACAGTAGTTTAGGTTTTAATAATACAAAAACCATGCAATTTTGAAGGGATATTTTTTTTCTCTATGTGTGGGCTGCCATGTAAATTTAAAACATGTGGAGTAATATATTTGTAATAGGTTTGGCTTCAGACCACTGGACCAAAAGCCAAAGATTTATTATTTGTTTCTTTGTTTAAACAAAAATCTCCTACCTCCTTTTCCAGAATACAGCCCCAAAACAGCAGTAGATAATTATGCTGTACTGTGAGTTATGTGTGTAATGTTATGTATGATGTGCATGAGATGACAGGAAAAATAATTAAATTTACTTGACAACATATATTAGCAACTGTGTTTTCTACAGTGCTTATTGACTCACACAGTGAATAACAATAAACCTAGCTTTGAAAATATGCTTCTAAGGTACCAGCTTGTTCATGCTTTAGAAACATTAAGGTTACTGCTGCCCATCTGAACAAGAGCCAATTATGAACGAGGGGCTCATATACACATGTGGAGAAAAGAAAATTAAAAATATTTGTCTGATTTTCAGTTCTGATCCAAACCGGCTGGGTTTTGCAAAGGTTACACAGTGCTTGCCAGGTTGCTGGGATAGAAAGCAACTCATCAAATGTCTGCTGCTAGAGAGTCTGCAGCAGCTGCAGGATGATTCACACTGGGAGCCTGGAGGTGGCTGGGCTCTCACATCCTGCACGTCCCCAGACCCTTCCCTCCCAGACCAGACAAAGCATAATTCTCCTGGTACTTCCTTATCATAGGCTTGGCAGGTCAGGGATGCCCCACCAGTGATCTGAAAAGGGCAGAGCTATGCTGGCACAGTTTGGGACCAGACAAATCTTTAAACTTTAAACTGAAATCACATTTGCTTTTGTACTTCAGGACCAAATGGTTGCTAGGGGCAGGAAGCACTAAAGTAATTTCCACCTCCCTCAAATATTACTAAACCAACTTAGTCAACACAATGACACATAAAATATTTTGAAGTTGCTTTGTACAATGGACTACAGCTCCGTAATGGGTCTTAGGCTGGAAAACAGAAAGTTTCATTGTTGGGGGCAGCCAGTGCTCAATTGCCTTTACTGACTATTGCAAACACTTGGGAGACAAATGATGTGGTTTACATGAGAATAGTCATAGATTATTTTGTTCATTTCCTGAATGGATGAGAAATTTAAACCACATTCGGCTTAGAAGCACAAAACTATTGATACATCTGGAAGCAAAAATGGATACCACCTCAAAGAGCTCCCGAAAAAGTGTGAAGGAAATGAGCTTTATCCCATGATGATCAGAAAGGATATCACAGGACATACAGAAGAATTAAAGAAACACACTTCAAGACCCAGGGCTATGTGACAGGAGTCTGGTTAGAACCAGGTTTGCTTGGTAAAATATTAAAGGCCATTTTCCCTACCCATTTACTTTGACTTACTACAGAGCGTTTTAGGAAGGGTAAGAGATTAATGGGTATTGAAGAGGCTGTGACTGCACAGTGCAATAGAAGATAATAACATGAAAGTTCTGCAGAGAAAATCTGGTCAGAAAGTGTAAGTCAAACAGGGTTGCCTCAGAAACAGACATTTCAGTAAAGCTGAAATCTTTCAAACAGTATTTCATAGATCAGAGTTTGTTTTAGAAACAGAATTGTTTTAAAAATATCAAAATGTCATATTGCACCATTTTATTTATTTTTACTTTGAAAAGGATTTCAGTAATGTTAAAATATTGTAATGTTTATACAAATATTTTGAGGATTGGAATGTGACCATAGTTTTTTAATGAAAACAGTTTTCCCTCTCAACTGAATCCCATGGATCATTTCTGAATGCTGACTCTTTCCTTCCACTACGTGTTAAAAATAAAAAAAAAGAAAAAGAAAAAGAAAAAAGAAGGTTGGATGGAAATTAATCCACTAATAAGTTATTCTTTGTGATTTAGTTACTGGTCTTAAACTCTTACTCTGTTGTTTTTTCTAAGTATATCCAGCTTGTACCTTGTTGCTCATCAACTACTCGGACAGAAACAGGACACAGAAGTTCCTAGATCAGTAGAAAGGCTTAGTCAAGCATCTCCAGGTATTAGATGACCTTGAAGTGGGGTTGAGTGATCAAAACATCCAGTTAAAAGCTCTTGAACACACCGCAAGGATATTGTTTGTTCTTTGGCTAGAATGGATGATGGACAGCTTCCTGGCTACTCAGAAGATCAAAGGAGAATTTTGCTCCTCCTGCAGGCCTGGTCCTTCCCAAGGCTGACCTGAGGTGAGCTAGGCAATCACCAGACTTGTTAAAGGGCTATGTATTGCCCAGGAAGGTGGAATATTCAAAAATTAACATTAGGCTCACCTGAATAACTTGTCCCAAAGCTGTCATTATCATGAATATTAGCTGTTTCTTCTTAGCCTCACATCATAACTATCAGTATATAATGTTGAATGAGATGGATAATAAATCAGTGTCTTAAAATCTCCTGGAAATGTAAAATAGATTTTTAAAGAAGTAATGTTATCCAGCACAGTACAGCACAGTACACGTGAGTTTCAATTATCCAGCACAGTACGCGTGAGTTTCATTTTTATAGCTCAGAAACAAGAATATTTTTACAATAAACTTTTGAACACGCACTAGATTAAGGCTGGGAAAGAAGTGGGTGTGATTTTTTTTTTTTTTTCAAAGTGTGCTTATTGTTTTGAGAAACACCAAACTAGAGAATAGTACATGAATCTTTCAATTGGTCAGCTTGGAACACTTAATTCTCCATTCCAGGCAATAGTTGTCTGGATTTTTTTGTTCTGAAATATTCAAAGACACCTTTGCTAATCTTTGCTATATTAGAATTTGTTGAGCTACATCAGGGTTCATTAGGTTATCTTTTAATTGGAGATGATTGAATTGTGATCAGTTTAGAAATATGAGTGACTCATAGAGATCTGAAATGCTTAAGGTGCTTTCTGAGGATTGTTGTCTGTAAGGTATGTAAAGTAGCATTCAATGTAAATTCAATGTGATGGCATTGCTCACAAAAAACAACACTGTGAAAAAGCCACAAAAGTAAATCTTATGTGTTATTACTTACTTCCACTATATATTATCATAGCTTTGTTATTTTTTTAACTTAGTTTCAGTAAATACATGAGATTACAGTCCTTCACTGGTAATTCAGTGGTATAAAAGAACTGTAGAAGACAGAAAAAGACATGGAAGATCATTCTAGGAATATTGACTAAAAAAACCAGCGATAAGAGTGATGTATTTTAAAATCAACTTCTTTATGCCTGACCTGAACTAGAATAAACCTGGAGTCTCAGCTCCCCAGTGGAACAATTAAATGGATCTTTCTAGCTACAATGTTTTACATTATAGCACAACAGTTTAACAATTTACAACCTCTAGGATTGACTCTGACTGTTCCTAATTTGGCTCAAAGGAGGAAATTGCTCTGTAGTTTTTCTTGGTGTGTGGGTTTGTTTGTTTTTTGGTTGTTTTTTTTTTTTTTTTTTAATATTAAGTTGGCACAAGCAGGACTGTTTGAAGCCACCCAGGCGGTGGCAGTATTTTAGAAGCAGTCCTCATATCACTGCAAAGGCAAGTGAGGACAAAAATGCTGTGAAACAGAGAGCGCAGTATGTGAAGGTGATGACTGTGTTCAGCGAGTGTACAGTACCACAACGCATGCCCAGAGGTGTCTGTGTGCAGAAGAGCTCCTGGGTCTCCTCTTCCACCAGCTACTCCACCTGGCAAGTCTTATTCCTGATCTCACAAGTGCTGGTGATAAGTATGATAAGACGCAGCAAAGGACAACAAACAAGACATGGATCTGGGAGCCAAAGACTCCTGAGCTATATTGATGCTGTGGCACAGGCCTGACAGTATGCAGACACAGCAGTTCTTCTGTGTTTCAGTTCCTTCATCTTCTGCAGCAACTGGAAGGAACTACTGAAACTCTCAGCCTACTAACAGGGCCTCTTGTTATCACTTGCTGCTGTTACTGATGTAGTCTCTATACCCTTGATACTCTTCTTTTGGCAGCCCTTACTGATGACATCTTTAAAAGGGAATCCTTTAGAGAAGTGCCTTTTTTGTTCTTTGGTCCCACCCTCAGGGCTTCCATCGTCAACTAGAAGTTATTATTTCTTCCATAAATCTGCAAGTTATTCTTATGCTACTCACATAGTCTTGCAGTTTCTAGGACTGACCAATTCACCACAGCTCAGAGCACTGACCACACAAAGCATTCTTATGGAGGATGTGAAGCCCACAATGAAGGGGCATGACCTTAGAAAGGAATTGTTTTTGTTTAAATACAGCCTTTCATAAGTAGGTTAAGAGTCTAATGGGTAAACAGAGGTCTTGACCCTAGACATGCTTTCTAAGATCTTTAAGAAGACTGTTTGCCAGGGCTTGAAAGAAATCTCATGGTGACCTTATAGTAAATGAAATGATCCTTTTCTCTGTACTTTCATTTATATTTTGAATAATTTACAATAGAGCTGTTTTCAGAGGCGGAAACAGGTTTCTGGGATGCCAGTGGATAAAACTCAGAGGTCTTTTATGAATGCAACTTCAGAGGCAGTGTGGTAAAAGGGCTATGACTGACCTGCACACAAAAATAAGAGATAAAACCAGAAGGTGCAGCCCAAGTTGGCTTGTAATCAGCTCAGTCTGACAGTGAGCACAGCCTTCATTTGAACTGGTGCAGAAACGGTACAATAAGCCACAAAGAACTACCCAGAACGTCGGCTGTGTTCCAGCAGCTTCATGCTGACAGACCACCATGTGGGAACCATAAATTCAAACCCAGAGAGCTCTGTCTGCAAAATCAAATCCTCAGGTGATACTGGCCTCACAAACCACCTTGCATAACATGTTTCTCCCAGCTGCTGGAAAAGATGAGGACAAGACAAATCTGCTTTTCTTCAGTGGCATCCTGGAGGTCTCTAGGCAGTGACAGAAAACAAAGAGGCTGTGCATCTACTCTGCTTGTGGCTGTGAGTGAGCAGCCAGGTGGTGCCACTGTCAAGGGAAGGAAGGTGAGCACAGGCTGGATTCTGCCTAGAATCAATTGTACAAAGCATTTTTTTTTTTTTTGGTACAAGATACTTGTAGTCATTTGGTACTACCAAGTCAGGAATGCAAGAATACAAACAACTGGCTATGCTCCAGAACTATGGGAGAGTTACCTCTAAAAAACTAACAACAGCAATAATGCTGTCTATCCCCTGTGACACAGAAAGCGATCACATCTCAT
This sequence comes from Colius striatus, assembly GCF_028858725.1. Classification (NCBI taxonomy): domain Eukaryota; kingdom Metazoa; phylum Chordata; class Aves; order Coliiformes; family Coliidae; genus Colius; species Colius striatus. The sequence continues at coordinate 23,200,761 of NC_084790.1, forward strand.
TCAGTGCTGGGTAAGAAATGTGAGCTCAGTCAGGTTACTGAGAACTTCACTCATATCTTTAATAGCATTAACAATTAATCTCTTTCATGAAACCTTCTCAAGGCCATATTATGGCTCAGTCCTTGCTTTCCCAGCACTCCTTTGGAAGGACTTTCATACCGTAAGCTCTGTGACAGAAGCAATGCTTACTGGCCTTAAGTAATACTAAGTGCTCTGCATTTAGCAAAGATGCTGGAATGTATAAGCAATGTTTTTTTCAGTAAAACTTCTGAAATATTTTAAGTTTAGACCTATATGACAGAGGTTGCCAAGAAATAATCCAGCAAAAGGATTTTCATCCAGAAGATGAATAAAAGCATTCATAATGCCTGAAGACTTGTACAAGATTTTTTGTACAGTGTTTTTTACAAAAGTAGTTCATCCTTGGGAACAAACATCCAGAAAACATTAAATAATGTATCATCCACTATACAATAGTTTCACGTGTACATTCCTTTATAAGAAAAATCTGCATGGAAAAGTTGGGGGAATACTTTCTTTTCGAGAGTCTCATTAAGTTTCTGATAAATATATCTGAACTTAAAGTCTGGACTGAACTTGGTCTAGAAAAGCATGTAAGGCAGCACAAACCCTCTGATATGTCTCAGCACAGGGCAGCTAAACCTCAGGCTTGAATGTGCAGGGTTAGAATGGGCCATGTATCTGCAGACTTCCTCTCAAAGCAAGCAGATGGTTGTCACAGATGGAGGGCAAATGGAAACTCAGTTCAGTTGACCTCCGTAAGAAACTGTGGCAAATCACTTTAATGCTGATGCTGGTGGCATTACACATATTTGTCCAAAACAACAAGCAGGACTCTTGTTTTGACTGGATTGTTAGGACCAGATGTCTCCCTTCAAATATCCCTTGTCAAAGCCTCAGTCTATCCATGAAAACTGATGCAAAGAGAGGCAAAGCCTAACAGGGAAAAATGCTGAATCTGCACCAGAAGGACTGCTGGGCAATTCTGAATCCTGGGAACTGCGTGAGCCAAGTGGCACAGTGCTATGCAGAGCACAAAGTTTGGGATACCACATCCCTGGCTTGTGTGGCAAGTGTCACAAAGCTTCCAGTGCTTTGGGACATTTACAACAAGCTACTAAAAGGTTCTCGTTAGCATTTTAAACTTTTTAAAATAAAAAAAATATTCATCAGAGCTGAAATTTGTTAATTTTGAAAACTAAGCCATCTGGAGCATTAACTGCTTAATTACAGCAGAAAGAGTTTTGAATGACCAATATGAAATGCTTTCTGGTTTCCATTGCAGGATTCAGTTTGGTTGAGCCTTTTTATTCCTTGATTAAAAAAAAAAGAATAGAAATAAGCAAGCAGTCATGCTATGCTGTTCCTTCAGCTTTGTTTTATTTTCACAAAACAAAACAAAACCCAGAAAAACAAAGAAGAAACCTTTCCCCACAGAAAACAAAACCCAAACTCTATAGTGATAAAATTCTGTCTCTCTTTGCAGAGCAGTGACGACAACAATCACCACAATCTCATATAGATGAATGTGGAAGAAAAATAATCAAAGAAAGATGTTTTGTTTCTTGGTTTATTATTGCATTTAATGTAATTTGCCTCAACCTAGTTGTAAATCACTTGTCTTTTTGTGCTTTCACTCATTCTAACCATTTCTGATCCCAGGGTAAAACCCAACTTCAAACAATGTGGACTTCATGAGTTTGCTTTACTTGAAAAAAGGAAGCCTTTGTTCCATATGCCCTAGGCAACTTAAAATACAATGCCCCTATCGTCCTTTGCCATGAGACCTTGAGTCAACATTCCCCATGGTTTATGACAAATGAATCAACAATTAGGTTTGAGGCATTCAAACATGACATCTGAAATAGAGGGTGCATTGATGTGTATGAACTCTGCAGTGTGCTGCTGTTGTCTCCTGCAACATAAAGCTACAAAGGTAATTTTAAAAGTTGCTGCTACAGCCAATGGTTTTTCATGGCTACTTTTTACTGTGGCTGTTTTGCAACAAAAGAGTGAAATTTAGAACTTTCTCTATATAGCATGACATTTTCTGCATTTTTGAGGGGAATTTTACTAAACGTTTTTACAAATGTCTCTCTTCTCCCATATATGTTGTCACAGTGCTTGATAAAGCACTCTTCCACAGTGTTGCAGGGCATGCCTCAGCCCTGAAGCTGTTCCCTGTTGCCTGCTGATAAAGAACAAATGCTGCCTAACCGGTCTGTCCTGAAGAGAAATTGTCTGATACTGCATACTCCCACAGCCCTCTCAAATGAAATCCAGAAACTTCAGCTACTGGTGTGACTAGCTAGGGGTGTTTGAAGTGGACCCTGAGATGTTCTGCACCAATGCATGGGGGTACCAGAAGGAGGGAAGACTAAATTCAGGTGCAACCATCTAGCTAAAGAGGAGGCCACAAAGCAAGATGAAAACACTGTTTCTGCACATAGGGATCTCTGGACATTCTTGAAGGTCACTTCACAGATCTTGGGGGAAGGAGATGATAGTCCTTCATGCTAATTTTTCCATGGTCCTTTCTGTCCTGTAGTGGTGAGGACTGCCAGGAGATGGAACAGTTTTCCTGCTGGGAAGGCCACATCTGGTTGAATGGTTGCATGTAGATTATCAACAATATCATTTGAGTGATTACCTTCAGAAACAATAGTTTTCAAAGTGCCAAGAAATTATATTGTGAGATTCTGAGACCAGATGGACGACTGACAGGATGACAAAAAAACAACAGTAGCATATAGTTTTTGTCACCTGACAGATTGACAAGAAATGATGATTGCCCAGCACCACAGGGGAAACTGAGGCAAACAAAAAACCAGTAGAAGTTAATTCAGTGCAAACAGCTAACTAATGATAGAGTGGAACTAAATTTCTTATTCCTTATGTTCAAACTGCTAGGCCACAGAGTGTTTTATCCTCTAAGTAGATGTTTTGGAGATCTCTGCTTCCTGTCTACCTGATAACAGGCCCTGACTATTTTTGACATCTGAATAATGTGACATGTATTATGTAGCACTCTTAAAAAGCTCAACCTTCACATCATTCTAGCAGAGTCGCTGAAAGTCCCTGATTTTTATAATGGTGAAAAACACTTTTGCTATATTTGTGTGTTGCTTGAATAGGCAATTTTTCTAAATATTTTCCTATATACAATCAGCCTAAACGTGCAGATACCACTTGTGTGCTAACTATGTTGAGCAAGTTAGTTCAAAATTTGATTTTGATTCACCAGTCTGGTCTAATGTAAAATATACTTGTTGCACCATTTTCACATGTTACAGTAATCCGCTCAGCACAACATCCTGGAGTTGAACCAAGTGGCTGAAAACAGCTAGAATTCAGGACTCCTGCCACAGCAGACAGTAACAAAAAAAACCTCCTTAGAAACGCTGGAAAGAAAGAAAACAGAAAGAAAAACAGACTGAATAGAAGATGTGCATTTCTTAACTCTTTGTTAGCTTTTCATTAGCATGTCCCTTAAACACAGCAACACCTGAGATGTGTAGAGCTGTATTGCAGAAACTTTTGACAGGTTCAGTAGTTACTTCATCAGCCAGATATGACTTGAGCTTTGTGATGGTTTGCCATGGGGTGTTCCAAAAAAACCTGAATAAACTGTCTGACTGCTGCACAAACCGACTTCGCAAGCTTTTACTCTCACTGTACTCCCCTTTATTCTTCATTTGCTAAAGCTACATCTAATGTATATGATGTATAATTTTAATCAATGTAAATGAAGCAACTTAGAATGCAATCGATCCCTTAGGCATACGTCATGCAGCAAAGCACACAGGTGTATGCTTATCTTTGAGAAGGTGGACCAGTCCAGTAAATTACACAATGCTGAAAATATCTAAAGTGAGACTTATGCCTTTGTATTTGAGTGGACCAAGTTGCTACTTTCATGTTTTTCCCTTTTTACTCTCACATGAAGCTTCTACTTAAATTACCCATGCTGTTTGCACACAAACTTTGTGTAGGTGAGGCTTGCCAGCTGCCACACTGCAGTCACCAACATCACTTTAGCTCTTCAGGGCTGAAGCAAGTCTTGATTTTTCTCAAATCATTGATTTTCCAGGGGATATCTAAGAAAGGCAAAACAATCTCTGTAATGCCCAAGAGTCTCTTCATTTCCTTAGGCTGGCAAACAACTGCTACTAAGCTTTTTTTCAGCATGTGACATTTTGCTGGATGGTTCCCAAGTATGAGTGGAAATAGCAGTAACAGCAGTTGGGGGTTATCTGCAGTAGCATTACCAGATTTCCTATGACAGTTCTTGGAAATGGATTGTTCCATCATATTTCAGTGGAAGAGATCCGAGATCTGCTCAAGAGTTGGAAGTCTCCACTGCAGCTTCTATTCAATACTATCCAGAGATATTTCCTATTGTGTTGCACAAACTGCGGCCTTGCCTTCTCATCTACTCTGCTCCCACATGCTTCCTTTCCGTTATTCTGGCACTGGCAAAGGAGCTGCTTAATCTTCTAGGCTACTATGCCAAGATGCTCCACCCTTCCCCCTTCTCTTGCACAAATCTGTGGCCATAGACTCGAAGTTTTCTGCTTGCAACACCTGGGAAGCCATTTCTTATGCTTTTGTCTTTTCCTGTTCACATCTTCTGAACCCATGAATTCAATGGGTTTTTCTACATGAAAAAATATTCTCTCTTTCTCTGTGGCTGGAATTTATAAAGGAAAAATATGTCAGAGCAAAATGAAGAAATATTTTTGTGGCAGAGAGTATAACATCTCCATGACCCTTATACTCACCCTCATCTCAGGTTTTCCATGGACCTTCTTTTCTTGTCCTTGACATGGCAATCAAGAGAGGGGCTGCACTGGTTGTGTCTAGATTCTACTACAGGTAGTCAATCCAGACAGCAGGCAGATTCCAGACAAAGTGGATATGATTATTTTCCCTGCTTTTCTCCCTAGAATTGTTGATGCCAGTATTACAGTTATACTTCTTTACCTAGCTGTCAAAGATGTTAAATGTATGGGAGCTTCAATTCCTGAAAATCTCTTCTGTCTGTCAAATTCAGTGAATGCTGACCAAAAAGGAGTGTTACTGTGGATGATGAGAAGCAAAGCAGTCACATGGCGCTTCTTTTTCAAACAAAACAGAGAAATACACACACACACACAGACACAGATGCACACAAACACACACACTCATATATTTACCTAAACTTCTCCAAACTCATTTGAACTCCCAGGATTACTTTTGGTCTTGCTGCATAGCACTTTCTTCTGTAATTCAAAGTTGTAGTCCCTGTTGTCCAAGTATCTATACATGTAATTTAACCCTTGCCATTTGGAAAGAAATATTACATGCAATATGGTAATATGAAGGAAACAACTGATGTGTAAGCTGTGGAAGTGAGCTTTTACTCCACATTAATACTCTTTACAGCCTAATTTGATTTAATAGTCAACTGCATTTTGGCACTTCAAATTGAATGTTGGAAGGAGGAGGAGGTGAACTGTACTTTAATCTCCCAGTAAAACCAATTGCTACAGAGTAATGATATGAATTTTGTTAAGGTACAACAGAAGGACTGAACCCTGCATGGTATTTTAGCTGGCTAGCAACTGCATATTTTCACTCCACATTCTACTACTACTTTTACAAACAGTCTCTGGATGATTGCCTCAAGAGGTTACTCAATTATTTATAAGGTTGATGTGGAAAAACAATATATTCTGAGGAAGACATATCATTAATTATTGTGTCTTCTTTCTTATCACTGCCTTTTCACATTTTAATCCCATTGTCAAGGATGTTCACATTCATTAATAGCTCAGGTTAGTGAGTTTTGCTGCACTCCAAATCACAACATTTGTTGACTGAAAGGTATAAAAGACTTGTGTGTTATCTCTGCCTGAGAAAGAAATCTCACTCCAATGTGATGTCACATACTTTAAAAGTTATTTGGAGTTGATTTTGAAATACAGCAGTCACCTAGAATTTATTAGTGTTTTTTCTGTTGACATATAGGTGGATAAAGTTAAATCTAGGATAAGTCCATTGGCTCTCTGTTAACTTATTTTTTTTTTTTCTGAAGGGAATTGCCTTATTGATATTACTCCTTCTTCCTGAGCCACAAATCACTTATTTTATTGAAATCTGCAGATGGATTTCTCAGACTAATCAATTCAAAATCACCAGTTCAATCATCGATGCAGAGATAAACTCATTGCCTTCTCATGCTGAGCAGAAGAATTTGCCAGCTTGTAGTTGATGGATAGTTCCCTAAAATGTTTATAAAGTTCAAAATGTAACATTTTCATTTCCTATATTATAAAATAACACAATATAAAATTTACCTTTTAATTCCTAAACCCATTTACATTGAGTTCAAGGAGGGTACTCTAGAAAACACTTGGACTCAGGTAGACAGTGTCTTCCTCATACTCTGTAGAGATTGCCAATAGGCTCAAGACAAATAAAATGCTAGTCAGGATGGTATGTTGAACAGCCACGGAGAACTTTTGAGCACCTTACTGCCTCTCTCCCTGTCTCTGAACAGTAAAGTTCTATTTGTGTGGCTGGGCAAGGCAAGTGCTCTCTGTGATCCACTCATTTACTGTGGGGAAGCAGCTAGTTGTGCTCCCTCCTTTCCCATGCAACTGTGTTTCCATGTGGAGCCAGACAAAATCCCTTTGAGGAAGGGGTGGTAAAAATACTCTTTGAAATCAAAAGGATGAACACAGAACTTCTATACAAATGTTATGCAAAGGAATAGGTTCCTTCTTCTTTTGGTACTGATGAAGGTTTTGATCTCTCGAGGAGTAATTTAGAGGAAATTCATATTGGAATTCACATGGAATATGCCTGTTAAAGATGAGGATTGAAAAACTCTATTCTAATATAAGTTCTATACCCTGAGCATGAAACACAGCCTACTACTCTGCCCTGAACTTGATAAATCTGTGCCATCTCCAAATACCATGCTGTATTGAATTTGCATGGCAAGGTTTTTTTAGTGGAAAATCTACAGGGGTGGCTTCTGTGAGAAGAACTAGAAGCTTCTCCCATGTCTGACAGGGCCAATGCCAGCTGGCTGAGTGATGGATGTGCCACTGGCCAAGGCTGAGCCCATCAGCAATGCCAGTAGTGCCTCTGGGATAATGTACTTAAGAAGCGGGGAAAAAACATGCTCAGATGGAGTAATAGCAGCCAGAGGAGAGGAGGGAGAATATAGGAGAGAAACAACTATGCAGATGCCAGACAGTTAAGAAGGAGGGGAGGAGGTACTCCAAACACTGGAACAGAGACTTCCTTACAGCCTGTGGTGCAGTCCATGGTGAGGCAGGCCCTGCCCCTGCAGCCGTGGAGGCTATGGGGGAGCAGAGATCCACCTGCATGCTGGGGAGGAGCCCACTCTGGAGCAGATGGATGCTCAAAGGAGGTTGTGACTCCTTCTCCTTGTGGGAAGCCCATACTGCAGCAAGTTTCTGACAGGACTTGTGGTCCTATAGAGAGAGGAGTCCATATTGGACAAGGTTTACTGTCAGGATTTGTGATCCTATGGAGAGGATCCATGCTGGAGAAGGTCTTTAAGGACTGCACCCAAGGGAAAGATGCACATAGCAGAAGTTTGTGGAAGACTGTCTCTTGTGGGAGCCACCCCTTGCTGGAGCAGGGTATGAGTTTTGCCTGTGGACTGTGACACTCATTCCCCACATCCCTGTGCTGTTCAGGAGAGAAGGTAAAAGAACTAGGAGTAAAGCTGAGTCTGAGAAGAAGGGAAGAGTGAAGGAAAGATATTTTAAGATTTGGTTTTTATTTCTCATTACCCTACTCTGATTTGATCAGTAATAAACTTAATTAATTTCCCCAAGTCAAGTCTGTTTTTGCCTATGACAGTAATTGCTGAGTGAGCTCCCTGTTCTTATCTCCATACAGGAGCCTTTAGTTATATTTTCTCTCCCCTGTCCAGTGCAGGAAGAGAGTAATAAAGCAGCTTTTGTGGGCATGTGGCACCCAGCCAGGGTCAGTTTACCACACATGCTATTTTCATTCTATGTGGAACACACCTGACTCCTCAGTACCATCAAATATGTTGTTGGAATATTTCATTTCTATTTAAAAATTTTACTTGATCCTTCATTGTGACTAAAATTTGCAGCATGACATTTATACCAGAATTTTAATTAGCTCCATTTTATTTTTGAGTCTTATTAAATGAAACTTTTTATGCCTCACAGTGTTATTGGGCTAGTGCAGCTTCTCCCCAGCATGTGATAAAATATGCTTTACTAGAGGTTGTAAGTTACTTTTTCCACCTACCCTAACAAAATTGCAGCTTGACTTCTATTACTGCTGTTACTCAGAAAGGCAATTCTTTTGACTTCTGCTGATGTTAGGAGGAATTGTTGATGAAGGCAGAGTACTCTGCCTTGTTTGCCTTCTCTTATTGCTGTTTCAAAAAATTTTTTTGTAAGTTACGTGCAAACAAACATTTTATACGTGCTTTCATTTCTGAACTATTGCTGACATTTAAGGATGAATCTTAATAAACAGGAAGGGTGGTTTCTCCATCTCTAGTGTTTTGGCATCATCTTTCCCTCTTTTTTTACTGAGCGAAACATAAAGTGCTAGAATGAATCCCAAAGACTCCCAAAATTTTCTGAAAAATTTCAAGTTCATGTTCCATTTGCAGTGGTCACATTTACATACATATCCTGTCCAGATATCTCTACCAAAAGACAAAACCAAAGGTTTGAAAATTCTCTGTTAAACCAAGGTTTCTGTGCTGTTTTCCACACACATTGAAACAGCAGTGCATCAGCCCTTCAGTGACACCACATGTTGCCATCTCATTTTGATAAGCTCATTTAGGATCCTTGGCTTTACCTCCCAGTTCAAAGCTAGAGCTTCTTAAGATCCGAAGCAACATTTTCTTTCTAAATACAGTAAGATTCCAACAGGATAAAAGGACAATCACTCTACCTTTATGATGTTTTTGACAACATAATCCTATACCGTTTCCCCTTTGCAATATCCTGTCTTTTTAACTTCACAGGCTGGACTACAGTCTCTCCATTTGCAGTAACCAATCTTGTTTTTTATCATATGCCAGCCAATGCTTGTGCCCAGTAAAGAACAATTACTTTCCTCTTAGATTTTTCTATAATTCTCCTCTACTACATTATCCAAGAGCTTTGTAAACACTGTCTTTATTCTTATAATCACCATCAGATGAAGTGTTGTTACTTTCCCTGTCTTAGATGGGAAGAGATAGGTCATGGTGAAATCAAAGTGTTCAGAAGAGTGGATTAATTGTAAGTGTGCATTTTAAATGAGGGAGGAGCTGACTTTCTCAAAAGCTTTGTTAGGCATGTTACAAGGTGCACAAAACAGATCTCATTGATTTTCCTAGCAGCTGAGAGTGCTCAACATTTCTTTAGTTTCTGGTAGCAAAAATATCTGTGAGTACTCATCATATCTGCAAGTTATCCTGTACTTGGTGACACTTAGGCATCTGTGTCCAAATTTCTCTAGAGAAATCCTTAGAGAACGTGAAATTTTGCATTTCTTGACAAATGTGGATCATCTAGTTATTTTTCTCTCTTTGTGCCTTCCTCCACTGAAAACACATGTCCACTAGGAGACAGATGAGGTATCTTTCCCTCCTAGTCATCTTCACTTAGGAAACACTAAATGAAATTTCAGTGTAGAATTTCTATAAATGCCCTTGAAAATCTCCTAGTCTACTATTAAGAAGCAAGGAAGGAATCACAGAATCTTTAGGGTTGGAAGGGATCTTGACAGATCAACCCCCCTGCCAGAGCAGGACCACCTAGAGTAGGAACTAAAACCTGTGATCCAAATTTCATATATAAAAGATATTTCTACTATGCAGTATTGCAGGGACATATGTGGAAAAGAAAGCATTCAATACCAGAAACTTTTGCAAGGGTTTGAGTGCCTCCAATAAAGCAGGACTGCAGCATATTAAAGGCTCCAATTAAAGTTTACTTCCTGTGCAATAGAACAGACGTTGTCATATTGTCTCTGAAAAGACAACAGGTTCTTGAGGCTAACACAATCCTAGTGGAATGTAAAACATGCATAGCGAAAAGTATGTAGACCTACTTTTTAGGGTTTCCCGTGTTGTGATTGTAAACAATGAAATCACTGAGTCAGCTTTTCTACAGCAAAGTAAGAGCTATGTAGAAAATGCTGTTATTGTCTGTGCTTGCTAAGTACTGCTGTCTGCTTTCTCCACGATGAGGCAGAAGCTTTGTTTAAACTGTTAACTACTCTAAGTTTCCACTCATATTCCATAGTAAGAACATATGTGATCCTTTCCCAAAAAAAACACCTAAACAAACAAATTCAAATCTCTCCAAAGTTTCACCGCAGCTCTGAAACACTAAGGTAGTCTAAAAAAACAGTTCTAATATCCTAAGATTGCACACTGGATTAGCATTTGGATTTACTTTTTCTTGTGGTGGCATTTGTCTGGTGGCTATAGTAATACATTAAATTGCTACAAGGCAGCTCCAAAAAGTTCTCACGATGAATTGCAAAAGATGAATGGAAAATCTGAGAAAGATGGACACTAAATCCAAATGACTAACTCCCAGAAAGAGAAAAATATTTGCATAAATTCGTGGCTCTAAAGAAAGTCTGTGGAACCCGAATTTGCATAATCTAAATGATGAGAAAAGTCAAGGGAACTAAAGAGTGTTTAGACACGTTGGTGCCAGGGCTAACTCTTAACTTTCACAAATCTCTTTGTGAGAAGAAATCCCATCTATCCTGATCCAGGAGCCAGAAAACGTACTAAGGCAAATTTCCCAGAAGAAAGGGACAAAAGGCTGTAGTCTACTGTGAAACAACAGAAATAAAATACTTTGGAGGTTTGTGTAACAGTATCTAGTGTAGGCATTGGACATTGTTCTATATCAAGTGGTGGAAATATACACTTTGGTAGCCCCCATCCTTATTGCATGTTTAGGGATCAATAGATGAATATGAGACTGTTAGTCAGCAGACTGTTATTACAACTGAAATGTCCAGGAATAACTGAGTCCTGAAGCTGAAGGCAAAATTTGGACAGAGTGATTTAGTCACACATCTGCTGGAAGCAGGAAGGCAGAGAAGTCCTGCAACCATTGCAATATGGCCTTAGATACCTGGGCTAACTGAACTGCAGCTCCCCTAGAGTGCTGTGGAAATGATAGCTGTGGGAAGGGAGGGAGGAAGGAGGGAAGGGAGGAAGGAAGGAAGGAAGGAAGGAAGGAAGGAAGGAAGGAAGGAAGGAAGGAAGGAAGGAAGGAAGGAAGGAAGACAAAAGTGAGAAGTTTCAGAACATCAACCCCACTCCTTTGTTTTACACTGTCTTTTAACATCAGTGTCTGAAAAACACAACAGCACTGCTGGTAGTTAGAAAAAGGTATCAGAGGCTTAAAAATCAACAGGGTCCTAATTGTCTTCTATCCACTGCAAAAATAATTTGATAATATTACAAATCAAACATGTGAAAGAGTATATACTGTCAAGGTTACTCTTTCTGTGAAGCATGTAAATGCCTAAACACCTTACCAACAAACGGTTTGTGTTTTCAAACTCTGCTCTCAGTCAAAACATATGAACAGGGAGTGTAATTCAGCAAACATGCTGAGTTGCTTTTTTCAGCTTTACAGCATACCCAAGGAATACCAACATCACCTTTAAACACAATCTCCTTTTCTATAATTAATTTACGTATGAGTCATGAGACAATGTATGTACTGAGGATTTTTACCAAGGCTGGTAAGTGAAAGGACTCTGCTTAAGAAAAGTCATCAGCTTAAGTGTCATTGGTTTTCTTCGGTTTGCAGTTACTTGTCCCACATGCTAAATAGTGACAAGAGAGGACTTCATGTCTGCAAAAATAAAACCAATCACACCTAATCTGCCTATTAAGAAAAGAGTTTACAGAGACAGTGACATGACAGTTACCATTCAAAGGTGTGTACCACCTTCCTTCCTGGTCTGATTCATGCTCTGAGCACTCATCCCCTGAATATCCCTGCTTTCTCTGCTCTCAGCAATGTCTGTGTTTCCCCTTCAATGGGCTCTTATGGCTACTTATTTTATGACAGTTGACAACTTGTTCTCCACTCAATGAGACCCCAGGCATCTCTATACTCTTAATGCAAGTAGGGACATGTTATTGTGTTTTGTGTGAGAAGTAGCATATCACAATTTATACTAATTAATGTTTCTAAAGGAAGGTCTGTACTGTGATAAGGCAAGAAACTTATTTGACAAACAGGAGTTGCTATCCCTTGTACATCTAAGCTTATACAGATTATAGGACTTCCTTTTATCTATCTATACACAGAGGAAGCTTTCCTTAAAAGGCTTTATATGAAAAACTGTTCTTAATCAGGTGGAACTAGGTAAACGTAAAGTCTCTTTCCCAGTGGTTATTAGTTTAACATAACACCAAGGAAATCTGTACTACATAAAGCAAATTTGAAACTGAAACAAGCACCTGTTGACAGTTACTCAAAAGAATATTAAAGAGCCTCTTGTGCTTCAAGAGAGGTGTTGAGAAGGGTTTCTTCACAAACAAAACCATGTAACAATGAAAGGTGATTTTGCAGTCTGGGATGGGAATACAGTTATATTAGTAATCTGTATATGCACCTGATATGAGTGAACATAGTGGTTATACTTCATTGCTAACATATAAAAATTTTTATTGAATTATTTATTTCAGATGAAATTTAGTCTTTTTTTTTTCTTCCTTTTTTTTTTTTTTTCTTCCTTAACAAACCTGGTAATTACACAATAGATTCAATGGTAACTCACTAAATTTTCAGGGCAAGGGCCAAAGTTACCAAAATATGAAATAAAGTACTTTTAATCAGGTTTTTAATAGGGGAAAAATAATGTACCACTTACCAAGACAATAATACTCTTACTATTCTTGAAATCATTCTTTATTTAAAAGAATGTAATTCAATGAGAGAGTAGATTGTCTCTCAAAAAAAGATAGTTTCCAACCCTAAATGCTTTAAGAAAAGAAGTTAACAAGGCAGGAAGAAAGGTTATCAAGTGACACTACTCACCCATTTGAAAGAGAGAGCAAAATGAGACTGAAACTAGATTATTCCAGCATAAATTAAAGACAGTGTGCTTTGTCTATTTTACATCTTTAAAATTGACTAATTAGCTTGCACTAGTAACTCATCATTTATTCTGTGGAAGCCAAGACCACAGGTACATGCAATTTGTACACAAACAAGTTACACTTCCACAGTGTCTTCAGAGGATTTCCAAGTACTATACAAGCAACAAATGTCTTTATTTCACAACACCACTGTGAACAAAGCTATTACTTTTCCTCATTTGACAGGTGGAGAAATGAGATGACTTGGATAAAGCTCACTTTCTTGCATGGACCACCACCCTCCAGTTGTGCCCTTGGTGTGGGCTCCCTGAACAGAAGCCAGCTGCACTCTCCTGCCCCATGGCTGATCAGTACATCAGTGTAGCTCTTGTATAACTTGTTACATTGTTTTTACCATGTGGCAAACTTTAGATTCCAGAGACTGCTTGAATATGGACTGCCTGGTATGTGGCCAAAATGCTATGTTTATGGTCACCATTACTAGTTAATGAGACAGATGTTGAAGTTATCAAGTGTCACCTAGGTGATTATAATTATGTGTCTTAGTCAGCATATATGGGAGAAGCTAAAATTTTGTCTCTTAGTTCAAAGAATTTCGTAGAATAGTGCACATGGTTCAATGAACAATCATACAAATTACATTCAAGTACATCTGAACAACAGGTAGCTTCAAATTTGCTCTTTGGGAACTGTAACCTTTGAGAAAATATTTACTTTGCAAATACAGTTCATTTACAATGGCAGACAAGGTGACTCTTAACATCATGGCAAACACTTGAAATTCCAGTATAATCACAGTACCTTATTAAACATGAAAAATAACCTTCACACACAGGCATGTTTTGGTGTTGCTAGCAGTAACAAAAGAAATATTACAGCATCTGATGGGCACAGTGAGTGGCCCTGGGGAGGTAGAGATGTGAAATGGCAAGGATCATCAGGCCTTGAGAAGGGTTTTGAAGAAAGCTATGAAGCTAGGAAAGATGACAAGATGCAAAAGAAAGAAATAATTTAGCTCTGGTCCAGGGGAGCTCTTACACCATTCTAGAAAGGAAAGAACATAAGTGCTTGTTTACAGACCATGACTTTGTTTTGATGGCTTTCATTGATGTTGACAGCAGGAGAACTACTTCCATGTTATTCATATTTAGATAAGAGAAGTATTAATATATAATAGAATATACACTATATATTAATTAATATGAATATATTTTCAGACAAAATCCATAATGTAACACAGAAAAAAAGTAAGACATTATAAGTATCTTCAATTTGTACTATTTAAGAAATTATTATCTTTTCCATTTCAGAAAATGTAAAAGAACCGTTTAAATGCACAGCCTTCTGTCAGGATCAAGATACATCCCTCATCATACTCATTCTAAACAAAAATGGTCTGATATGACTCATTTTCTCAGAGATTTACTGGTCCTCTATAGCAATTCTGGCCCCACAGAAACAAAATATCAAATCCAAGTGTTCAGAACCACAGTAGAGGATGTCAGGATGAATAAGGAGATAACATAATTTTGCCCACAAATGGGTAGAAAAAGATAGTCTTGTAAAATGTATATATAGGTTGCACCTATGAGTTAGTATTCGGTGTCTGTCTGAGCCTGTGAAACATGTTCATCCTCCCCCACAAAAATGCAACCTATTCTTGTCCACAAAGCAAAGATTCAGCCTACAGATTTGGAGAAGTAACCAGGAAGATTACTTTAGGTTAACTGCAAATGGAACTGGTTTCTGGCTAAATAGCTTATGTGCATTCACTTGTACATATTTGTGTATAAGTAATTTATTGGCCTATTCCCCTGCTCTCCAGCCATATGTAAGAAAAATGCAGTAACAGAAATAGCTGCTGCATATTGGTTTACATTTAGAAGCCCTGTTCCGACAGGGCAGTGAGCTAAAACTACTTTTTTTTAGGAAAAGCAGAGATTCTTGCTTATTTCTCTAGAATCCTGTCATGCAAAGAAAACCAAAAGGTTTGGACTTTGCAGTGCAAGAGTTCAAGTGCAAAAAATAAAGCCTATCATCATTAAAGGATTAATGCTGCATTAAATATTAATCAGGTATTGTGCTATCTATACAAAATAACAGATTAAAAATATTTCCTGGTAAAAATGAAACAAAGTTAGAGGTTAGACTATATGTAGGCTGTAGATATTTTCTTATGTAAACTTAACCATTTCCCAGTTAATGATTTTGTTTAGTTAGTAATATTTCAAGTCGTGTAGCTTTGACATTTTCTTCTTATTGTTCTTGAGGCTGACCTATCTCTTTCATATTGCCTTGAAGGTTTTTTTTTCAAAGGGTAGTTCAGGCATCAAAACTGTCTATGCTCTGTACATGGATCTCTATTGTCTTCACATCTGTGAAAAACATTTTGTGAGTTATGTTATTTAGCTGTATATTTATTTTTCAGTCTTTAATAAAACTGTTACATTTAGAAAGAAAAGATTAGGATATTTTTTTTTCCCTAACGGTTTAAAATGGTGTCTTGGAAGCCTGTTTTGCTTTTCATATTGCTGCTTCTCTCATTTGCTTTGTATTTTATTATTACATTTCTTTCTTTGTTGTGAAACTCTATTAAACATGCTCAATAACTTTTTATCTCATGAAAACAAACTTTCTAGTTACACCAAGGTGATAAGGAATCTACCATAGAGTTTACCAAGCTATAAAATTTTAGAAACTTGAAAATACTCATTGTGGAAATTTAGGTTAGAGCAGAGCTACCAAAGAAGAAGGGATTAGATTTTTTAATACTAAATCACAGAAATAATATTACACTTCACAGTCATCTGGCATCTTTACCAGTAATGTTGCTCTCTATGGACAAATCTAATAAGCACAAGCAAAAGTACTGTTAAACTCTTTGAATCCTCTGAACTGTGTAACAGCAAAAGAAATTAAGCACACGAAGAAGAAACTGTAAGGGCAATGTTTCTAATGTGAATAATTCAATCTGAGAAAGTGAGATCTTGAGAAAACGCACGTGAGAGCATGGGTAGCTTCTACTTCTAGAGTAGGTAGGTATAACACTGTATGCTATGAGGAATCTACCATAGCAGTCAGCCCCTAAGTGTGAAGTAGCACATGGAGATCAAAGAATCAGAATCCAGCCGGTACGCTCGATCAGTCATGTTAGCAGATGTGCAAGTGTCATATACATACACATATTTTTTAATGGTTTGTTTCCTGATATTAAAGACAGGTGTTCTCAAATGTAGGTGTATATGATTAAAACATTGCATACATGTCCAGCATATATTTAGAGTATTTGGCCATAATTGTCTAGAAAAATAGTGATACAATGTTTATAGTATACAGTACAAACCTCTACAATTTCCTAAAACAATCAGAATGTATATCTTTGTGTTCACTAGTGACTGTTCTGATTTGCTTTTCAGTCACTCAAGGCTCAAGTGGAATGTGCTGAAGGACTTTACATTTTCTAATTAACAACCTCATTAGATCATTACCACTTATTTTCACTAATATTTGAAATTAATCTTGCAACAAACTGCCTAGGGACATAAGCAGGGTACTGGATACTTGCATTTTCAGTTCAGTCAGTATTCTGGACAACATAGAGTATCTTTTTAGGAAAAGTGCAGCCATCTCTGCTGTACTTGCTGGGAGCTGATAAACTGCAGATGTCATACTCAGCACCTTGCTGGATTTGCTGTACACACCAAGTAAAAAACTGTTCCTTCTGTGTAACAAAGCTTACTGGTTTCTTTCTGTTTAAAATACATAGTAGCTAAGCCATTGTGGAGTATATTTGCATGAATGGGAACCTGAGAGTATACTAAAGCAGAATTTGAATTTGGTTTTAAATATATGTGCAAATGGCATCTATTCCACAGTATAATGGCACCGTTCACATCCTGTTTACCTTATTCATACTGAAGAGCAGCAGCACAAAGTAGAACAAGCAGGTTTTGCTCCAGTGGTTTCACAGTAATAGTTAAGAAAGCGATGATTCAAATTAAAATCAGGGATTAGGAGCTTTATTACTGTAGATTGCTCTCTTCCCTAGAGTATTAAGTCAGGAATTTTGCTTAAACAATTCATTCTTTTTTTTTTTTTTTTTCCCCCCCGCAGAGAGATTAAAGCTCTTCTCCTCTCCTCATCCTACATCAGAAGATATTTTCTAGCACTCATAATAAAAATTCTAAAGAGCCTGTTGCTGGGGTATCACATCTCCCTGATTTAAACAGTTTTGTTCTCAGTGGAGCATCTAGAGAAAGACGTAATGAAGCTTGATGCTTAATGTGACCTTTTGGTTTCAGGTTCAGTCAATGGGGATTGAACTCCCTTGTCACCTCCAACTTTCACAGTCTAAAACACATACCTCTCTTACCATTCCATCTCGTCAAGCTTTAGAGAACAGAGTTAAACTCTTAACAGGTGTCGTTTGATGTATGTGCTTGTGAAATGGTACTGCCTGCTGTCTGGGAGTCGACATGGGGAATTTCTTCACATATGAATACATTTCCCAGTCACGCATCAACTTTGTCAGAGTCTTAGGGGAAAAAGGGGAGGAGGAGAGACATTTGCTAAAATATTTGCAATACATCTCCTGATCAGATGGCAACAGCTGCTTGCAATTGGAATATCTCTCTCTCTATTGGGTATTCATGTTGTGAATACAGAAATGGATTCTGCCTATAACAAAATGAAGACAATTGCTGCTGAAAATAAGAACCACAAAGACACTGACCCTTTTGATTGTGCCATAAGTGAGACAGAAATGGTTACCATTCCTGTTTGTGTTAGAAATAATGAGTTTGCTTTTCCTAGGGCCATGACCCTCCCACTGTTATTACAGGATGCAATTGAGTCTCAGGCAACAAAGAAGCCTTGTTCCTCCACATCAGCTCCTATATTTCTTGGGTATCCCTCTTTCTCCTTGGCAGAGAATATCATTGGAATAACCATGGCACTCTCCATGTAACTCCTGTATCTGTATCTGGCAATAACACACAAAAGGCAACTGTTTCAGAAGAAGTACTAATATTGGATGGGGCTCAAAGACTGTGGTTCACTCTTCTTTTTCCCATGTATACCTGTGAGGTTGAAGAAAATGTGCACATTCTCCCTGCATCCCAGACACACAAGGCAGGAGTAACCTATGAATGGTATTGTGTCCACTAGGTTTCTAGGGCAATGATTTCCCTCTGCACACAAAATCTGGTTTAAAGGAGTGTTACTGCTAGGGATACTTTTAGGATTGGCAAGTGAAGGATGAATGTACCATGTACACTTAGTTTCTGGTTCATAGCCAGGTTTGTCATGGTGGGACTGCTTCTCTGGCCAATTAAAGCTCTGAATGTAAGTCCTAGAGAAAAGTCTTAAGTAGTGGTGAACAGCAAGACAAGAAAGAGGCAATAAACAAGGGCTAAAGAAGATATGGAGAGCAAGATAAGAGACAATAAACAAGAGCGAGAGAAGACATGGACACATAGATTTTTTTCACATAAGAATCAGAGTTTGGTTTAGAAATGTTCATATAATTAACACTATGTAGCACAGAACTTCTACTGTTCTGTTGTTTATCGCACTGCCAAAATATGTTCTATTTAAAAAAAGAATTATTATATTCTGTTTCAGTCTTATAAAGATATACCAGCCATGAATAATTTGGCACAATAAGTAGGAGAACTTCTGAGAAAACCAGATTGGCACATTTTGCCAAGATGCAAGAGAGAAAAACAAAGGAGGAAAGTGAAATGGTAAATTTTTATGTTTGTACGGACTACCCATATTATATATAAAGTACTAGTGCTAAAGAAAATCAGTTTACCTCTAAAAAACTCAGAAATGTTTTGAGTCTAGTAAGTTCTTGGGGAAGAAAGGCTAATTTTCAACTGTACTTAACCTTTTGTTTTGCTTTTGGCTGGAACAAAGTTAATTTTTCTTCCTAGTAGCTGGTACGCTGCTATGTTTTGTATTTACTGCATTTTGTACTTTTTGTGCTGATGTTTTGGTTGTTGCTAAGCAGTTTACACTAAGCTATGTCTTTACACTAAGACACAGTCTTTTCTGCTTCTCCCCCTGCTCTGCCAACAGAGACTGAGAACAAGAAGCTGTGAGGGACCATGGCCAGGACAGCCAAATGGGTTTTCCATACCATATAACATCATGCCAAGTATACAAATTTTGGAGACTCATCTGGGGAACGCTACAGCTTGGGAACTGGCTGAGCATTGGTCAGTGGGTGAGGAGTCACTTGTTTTATGTGTTTCAATCTAACTATTATTATTGTTATTATTTTCCTCTTCTATTAAACTGTCTTTATCTGTACCCATGAATTTTACTTTTTTCCTCTTGAGTTTTGTGCCAATCCCACTGAGGAGTAAGGGAGTTGCTGCATGGTGCTTAACTGCCATCTGGGGTTAAAACATGACACTGACTCATTAGTACTAATCTTCTACAGTAAGTGAGCCCAACCACATTGAAAGTGAAAAGAAAAGAAAAGAAAAGAAAAGAAAAGAAAAGAAAAGAAAAGAAAAGAAAAGAAAAGAAAAGAAAAGAAAAGAAAAGAAAAGAAAAGAAAAGAAAAGAAAAGAAAAGAAAAGAAAAGAAAAGAAAAGAAAAGAAAAGAAAAGAAACACATCTCATTGTTAATATTTTGATTTCCAGGTCCAAAAGTGAAATACAAGACACGTTACTTTTGATGTTTGTGACATATAACTGAAAACTGATATAGCCACATAGCACGTACTTTGCAGTTTCACTACAGCAGTTCAAAACAACCTAGAACAACAGAACAAAGTATAATATTCATTCCTCTTCAGTTTTTATATTTTTAATTCCACTTAGATCTGGGAGCAAGATAATGAATGGGAAAGCAGGCATTCTCAATTTGTCAGAAGAGTAAATTTCTCCTTCTCATTACAAAAGAACACAAAACTCATATTAATGTATCTTGCATCTTATATGGCCACTGCATCTAAAAGCCCTAATCCAGATTATAGTCCTGCTGAGGAAAGCCAGGGTGACACTTATCATAGTCCATGCTCCAAAGACCACACTGTGTAGTAGAATCTTTTCTGAACTGTCCTAGGTGTTTTGCACCTGCACCAGGGGAACACATAATTTGTAGTTTTATGTATCCTACCATACATGTACTCAACCTCCCATATGAAGTACTAACACAAAAAAAAGTAGGAAACACAAATCTCTCACCTTCTGAAAAGTAAATATTCACATTTTACTGAAAATAAATGGAAAATTCTTACTTGTAAATCTACTGCTTCTCCTGTAATCACATGCCAAAGCTGGTCTAAATCCACAAAAAGGTGCCAAACATTGGATTAATTAGATTAAGTCTACATTGCATGCACAACAAAGAAGTGAACAGCTAGGCATATGGATATATTGCACATACATGTACATATTTAAGAAAACCTTAGGACTTGTAACTTTTTGAATGTCATTATTCAGAAGTCTAAAATAGAGCAGGAAGTGCTTCTGGAAGATGGAAGTGTGTTGTATCAATTCTGCATAAAAGATGGATTTACAGTCTCCAGCAGAAATTGCATTCCACTTCCCTTTTCAAAAGGAAAAATGCTGATTAGAATTTGGGATGTTACGAAGGCAGTAAGTAAAAATAGTGTAGAAAGCAGTGCCTTAGTGAAGGAGAGACAGTCCAGGAATGAGGAAAGTGAAAGGTCTGTTGAACAGAAGCCTTTTGGTAAGGTTTCTTTCTACTGTGCTTCCTGTTCTTCACACATAGCAGCCATCTTCTTGGAACTAGGACTAGCATTTTATCAGATATAAAGACAGATATAAAGCAGATCACAGAGAGCCTCAGTCCCTAAATGAAGTACCAAGGTGCACAAACAGCTGCATGGGAAGAACACCTGTAATAGCAGTTTTCTTGTCTGGACTACTACCTCTCTCTCTTCAGAAGACTACCTGAATAAAATCTAGTGGTGAAAGTATAAGACAATATTCTTTTAAAATTAAATAACAGTACAGAAATTTCACCACCACTATAGCTAGTCCTTTAGACCCCCCTAGAAAATAAGACTTTTTATTTCCTCTCAAACTGTTCCATTGATGGATTTGCTTTAAAGCACAGTGTGTCAAAATAACTATTGTGCAGTGTTTGGCAGGTGCAAATCAATTTGCTCAGCTTGGAATACTTGATGACTTTTTATGATGGCTGTGACAATATGCTTGTTTGACTAGTACACTGAATATACAGTAAGAAAGATGCCAAAAGACAAATTCATGATGAAAGAACTAACCTGAAAAGAAAATTATCAGAGGGTTGTTTTTATTGGTATTCTTTACTGATTGAGCAGTTTGAAAGGCTCTGTAACAATCACAGGCTCAAAAGCTATCCAACCTCCTGCAGACTCGTGTAGAAGGTTTGCAGTACAGTGCATCCCTGCCTCTCTCCACAAGTATTTTCAAAACAGTAACATAAAAAAATCTATTAAAAAATCCTTAAAAATTTAAGAATATTTAAAACAAATTGAACAAGCTATTTCTCTGATAAAATTTTACACTTTTATAAGGTGAACTTCATACCTCCATATGCAATTATCAAGTTCTTTATATTTTCAGAGAACTTCTCTACTTCTTGCTTCGCATACTGCTGCAAGATTGAATTTCTGAGAATGGTATATATGTCAAGAAACACTGAAATACTGTGCAAAAATATTTGAGAATTACTGGTCAGCTATAGTAAACAGGTGCAAATTTATATCAGTGACATGCCAATTTACATGTGTGAGCCTTTTTGTTCTCAGTGAAGGTCTGTCATTTTATTTCTAAAGGGGCTTTATACAAATTTCCTAATACTATGTTTAAATTTCCAGACACATTTGCTTGCATATTATTTTATTATTCCAGTATTTTATCTTGCATTAAGATTTAAATCCACTTTTGATATTCTACATTGAAAAATTAATGTTTCACAGCATCCAGTGGATCCCTCTATCCTGTAGACACAAAGAGCCAAAGGTTCTTCTTTGTAATAGTTGCCTAAATGCATTCACTGTCATGGCAGCAGGTCCTGAAAACAGATGTGACAACAGCTGGAGAAATCTCTTTTTTGTCTTTGAAATTGATGCTTGAGTCTATGTTCAGCCAAACAAATCTCTGGCATTGCAAACATGTAAGTTCTTGAGGATGTCTTTGATTGCACTGAAGAAATATTTCAGTTTCTCTAATGATGTCTAATTTCTCCAAGGACTGATAAGCATTTAGCATAGAGTTATTTTTCATACATGTTTGATTTCTCCTCTTTTTCATATTTAAAAGAAAAAATGAGTTTCTTAGAAATTTACAATGCCTAGTGTTTTAATGAATGTTCAAACTGAGTAAAAAATATTCAGAAAATCCTCACTTAAAACTGTCTAAAACTTACACCTTACTGGTTACCTTTTGTGGGTGAAACTGTAGTTTCATACTCTTATTGCATACTACTAGGTAGGACTAAAGTCTGTCAAGACTATCAATTCTGTGGAAAAAGAGTGCCTTGTTATGGTTTTTAGTGCCTAATCTATAACAAGGGATAGACTAAGAATGTATGCTGCTGGAACACTACCGACATCCAACCAAAAGCCTATCTGTTTCTTAAAACTACCTGTTACTTCACTTCTGCAGTAGACATTAAAGAAATATCCCCTCAAAACCACCAATTCTAATGGTCATGTTACAATTGGTATGGAGGAAATTCTGACAAGATCTCTGATTTACTGCAATAACTCCTCTGACACCCAAACTTTCATTGTCAAGCCTAGGTGTTATCTATTTTGAGGCAGAAAGATATCGCATATGGGATCTAGAACCAGTTCTGTAAGAGAAAATGAGAATATCTTTTGGCTAGATAGCCCCAAAAACCAGTGAGCTGCTGGCAGAATAGAGCTGTATCATGCAACAGATCTTCAACAGGTTAAAGTCTATAGAGAAGAAACTTATACCATTTCCCTTCCAACTATCACTCTCCTTATTTTACCTGCCCTCCAGGGAATCAGGCACCTGGAATCAATTAGATGAACCCATATTCTGAAAGACTCTCCCAATAACTATTAAACACAAGAGTGGGATTTCAGGTAGCAGCTGCAGATGTTTGGGCTAAGGATAAGAGGAATTTAACTCTTTGTCTTCTATTTACCAATGGAGGTAATTGGAGGTTAGCATAAATATATAGACTTGTATGCAAGGAATCAAATGACTCTTTACATAATGTATAACAACTCATTTCACCCAGAAGTGTTGAAAGCATGTCTTGTGCTTTCTTTTTCAATGCATTTTAAGAGCAAAAAGAGACATGAAAGAACTCAAGTTGAAGCATAGCCCTGCTTGAGTCAATGGGGAATTGAATCAGGCAAGGATTTCACTCTGGTCAGTGTTCTATTGCAATACATAACATCATTATATACTAGGCATTATATATACATGAACTCATGGTTGGGATGAGTCCAATCAAAATAACTGTATGAAACTACTGATTTCTGAGATTAAACAGTTTCTTCTGTTTTTAGTTCCTGAGACTCAAAAGCATATAACATATACTGAAGCAGCAGATGACCTAGCATTTAAAGTACAATTTTCCACTTCGTTTTTTTTGTGGGGTTTTTTGTGTGTTTTTTTTTTTTTTTTGTATTTTCATGATAAACATAAAGCAATTATTTCTTCTACTCTTCTACGTTCTGAGTCCTGAAAGATTGACCCAGTTTTAAGCACACATGCACACGATTTTGGGGAAATCTTGGATTAGTTTCTAATAATTTTGAAACTCATTTCAGTATAAGTATAGAATCAGATGTTTTTCCCCAACTTTGAATCCATACTGAACAAAACCCAAGGTCAGGCTGATTTTTGGATTACTGGTACGAGCTTCTGTACATGTAGGCCCTTCAACACTATTCTGAAGCATATAGAAATTCTTCTCTTTGATTTTTTCACTACAGATCAGGGAACTGAAGCACATACATGCCACAGCTCATTTATAGATCACAAATGTGGACTCCCTGTCATAAATGCAAGAGTAGTAAGCTAAGTTTTCCATTCTATCTACTTGATCAGGCTTCTTTTCTTTTAAATTTTCCCATAAAATTGTCTACACTGAATAAAGTTCATACAAAGTCTGTGACATGAGAGACTTCATAATAAACTTGTTTTTCTGTAAACATTGTTTTCAGAAATAAGATCCGCCTCTTACATAACTCACTGTTCTCTGAAATATAATAGAAAGTGTTCTTTGATTAAGAAGTACAGAATTTAAATACAGAAGAAAAAACGGATTATTATAATAGGGAAGCTGAGAGTAAAATTCTGTTGTGTTTGAAGAATCAAATGCGATATAATTAGACTCAGAGTGGTGAAAAACGTAATAGTCATTGTATGGCATTCTACAGTGACTGGGTAGTAGTAGTGATCAATACACTCAATGGGATACTGCAATGTTGAGATTCGTTATCACCCTGTCCATCAGGTAGATTTTTTTTTCCCTAAATTCATGTTTTCAAGTCCACAAAAGAAAATCAGGGGCAAAGTCCATGGCTTGATGGGAAGAAAAGCATGAAAAATCTTTGAGAGGAAATGTATAAGATATCACAGATAAAAGAACTTGTCTAACACTCCGTGTGAAGTTCAACATGCACCTCACTTCAGTTCCCTAAACTCATTTGTTATTTTGCAATTGGTTTCTATTCTTAGAGGGTGACCCTCATATGTTCTCACATTATGCATAAGTGATTAAGTTGAAAAATATTTAATATATTTTGAAAAAGACTCAACAAGTCATAGGCTACATAAATTCTCCATGTAGAGAGATACTAACTCTGTAACATTTTTCACATAGCTGTTATTATAATTTTCAATACTGGAACTGCTGTAAGGAGCAGTAAATACAAGAGTCATCTTCAGGCAAGTTTCTGTTAAGTTCTGAACCACTTCTGTGGCAAACAAAACAAGTTCACACACAAAAAGTAAATATCCTGGTTTGTTTTTCACTAATGTAATTTTTTGGCTTCTCTGGAGGTATGCCTAACTGGGATGAGATAAAGCACTTATACAAGATAGTCTTGTTCATCAAATGCAAAGAGATACTCCAAAGAAAAAGAAGGACTCACAGTTCAGTTTTGACCTCTTGGTCCAGGGGCTGCTAGGGAAACCAGTAAAAATTAGAGAAGTGTAATGGCTGTTCTAGTACGCGACATCAGCAATCAGCCTTACTACACCTATAGCATATATAAGATGCCAGAACTGTCAACAACAGATTTTTTTTCCAGACATGGCTCAGGATACAGGAGGCAGATGCTACTACTTGGGTAATTTAGAGCTCCCTAGTGAATACCTCCCACTCATAGATAACTTCTCTCCAGGCCGACAGTGCCCACTTTTGAGGTGGAGGAAAATGTAGTACTTCACAGCTGTAGACAAGAACTGAGATCAAACAGTTTAAATTTTTCTTTTTTGAAATGAATTTCTCCTAGTGAGACAATTCTCATTGTTGATAAAATTAAGTCAGAAGTACTCCACATGGCTTACAGACCAGTGTCTAGGGCTTACTGTGATCTGGATGATTACATACTTCTGTTTCTTTCTCATTTTAATGAAATTCAGTAGTTTGTTTTACGAGTATTAAAAGAAAGTGATTTTCTTTTTAAAAATCAGCACTTAAAAACGCTATTCCATTTCTAAATGGAAGGTCCTATCTATGCAGTCATCGTGTAGGGTAAGTGAACTGTTGGCAAGAAAACTTATATTGAAAAATGTTCTATATCTTAAAAAAGACCAAATACAAACACTGCTGGCCTGCATTTCATAAAACCTGACTGCCTTGGGAAGCAACAGCTATGAGGCTATGCATGTGTTACAGGTTTTTTTAACAGCTCCTTGTAGTTAAGATGGCCATAGCAACCTTTAAAAGAGCTTTAACAAGGAAGAGCAAGTGTTAGGAGAAATTCTTTGAAAGAAGCTGCATAAATTCAATCCATGCACACATAGCTAAATCACAGATATAGCAGTGCTACTGAATCACTTCATCTTGTTATATGTTCAGTTCAAACAAGAAGCATACTATGACAACTTTTAAAGGCATTTAATTTTTATGACATACATGCCATATTAAATATTCACATTTACTGGCTCCAGCACCGGGAGCTATGCAATCTCAATCTCCGAAGCTACCTGCCGAGTGTGTTTAAACCAAAGCTGCAGGGCTGGAGACATCTTGGGTCCTACCCCAAGTGCTGAGCATTATTTGGCTTTTCAGATGAAAAAACAAAAAAAAAGAGAAGTTGAGTGGGGAGCAGGGGAAGCGAGTGGGAAGAGGGAAAGAATTGGGGTGTAAAAGTGCAAAGGCAAACAGCTGATAACATGATGAAACTGAAACCTTTTAAAAACAAAAGAAGCATGACTCAGACCCTTTGTGTTTCTATTCTTGTTACTATTTTCTCCTGCCACATGTTCACCCAAGTAACTTCTGTGCTGAATATTTAATTTGACTCAGGCAGATTAGCTGATAGGAACCTTTCTGGTCTTTTCTGATGTCCCCATCAGCTCCTTTTTAGGCAGTGCCTCCTCTCAAAATGACTCGCAGTAGGATCTATTTCTAAGAAGATACAAACTCTTAATATATGATTATTTTTTTCCAAAGTCTTAAAGCAATCCTACAGAAAACGATCTTTATCCAAACACTGAAAAAGTTTCAAAAGTGTAAACTGTCTAGGTGACAACAGCCATGTGGCCTTGAGAATCCTGCTGTAAATCACCTTCAGCATAACTGTTTATCCATTATTTAGTTACTGCGATCAGGAGACTTGTCCTCATTTAGTTCTCATTGGTACAAAAAATGGGCAGGGGAGAAGGAAAGGCAGTTTTAGCCATTCTTACAGTTTTCTCTTCTCTGCATTCAGAGTTAATTTTCTTTACTTGTTCCTCATAGTTCCCAAGGGATAATGTGGAGCAGTGTAGTCCTTAGCTCCTGACATGCCTTCCACTGGGAAAGAGCTTGTACAGCCCTGCCACTAGCCTTTAGGCCCAGCCTCTGATGCTTGCTCCATCAAAGATGCTGCTGAGTCTCTATGCATGCAGCTAAGTGAAATGGTATTTGCATGCTTGCACAATGGTGAAAGAAAAGCAATGAGAAATCCAGGATCAAACTAAAACTGCCTCCAGATACACTGTGAACATATACAACTTCCTTCTCCCCTCTGATGTGGAGGGGGCACATCAGATATTGATTGTAACAGCAGTTAATAGAGAGGTCAAGAAACAAATATAGTTATGCAATAGCTATATGCAATATCTTTATGTTATATTTTCAATTACAGTTTTAATTACAGATGAGCAGTCTAAATCAATAGCAACTTTTTAATTTTTTTTTCTTTTCCCCTTGAATCTTGTCTATTTACATACATTTATATTCCCCAAAGTTTTTGAGTGGTAGATGATTACCTCTTCAATGTACCATGCTTGTCACATCATGGGTTTTTTTTTTTTGACCATTCTGACCTTTTAATCAGTTCATCAAGAAAATGAGATGATCTAGGGCGCTTTGGCATTGTCTCAATAACTGCTCTGAAATAGTTTGGGTGACTCCAAGGGTAACTAGAAACACAGTGACAATAACTGCAGAATTCATGACAAAAATACAGGTCAGTGCTGCTTCTGTAATGCCATTTATCTACAGTGATAAAAGAGATTACTGTTAATTACCAGATTATTAACATACTTAAGTCTGATAATTCTAGGCTATCTAAACAATGTGGAGAAACACAAATCACTTTTTTTTTTCCTCCAGTAAGGTGGCAGTACTGTTCCTGTATCATTCGTTACAGTGATATTGTATTTTTGTTAATGAATTAGATTTACTACCTTATAGTTGGTACACAGAGGTTAAAAAATTTACTTTTGAGACTTAACTGTTCTCTCACAGGGTGATGAATATATATGCACATGGTCTCTTAAAAACATTACTTCTAGTGTTGCAGCACAGTTCTTTTTTATTCTTTAGGACCAATTTGGAAAAGCAGGAGGTTATTCCAAGCAGAAATAGGGTTTACTGGCTACAAAACCTTTTAGCTCAAAACCCCAAGTTAAAATCTCACCCAGACTACTGTTGAGAGGGAAATCTAAAAACAGTCATTCGAGGAAAATACTGGGAAGCAGATAAAAAATAATTAATTTTCATTATGAGTAATTCAAAAGTTGTCTCTCTTCTGGTAACTGTTCAAGCACATACCCCTTTGTTTTCAATGGAAGTTGAGGGAATCTTACGAGCACTGACTTGGCAAATTTTCCTTTTGAGAGTGAATTTTAATGTTTTGAAAGTATATTTCTCTTCTCTATAGCAACCATATAGACGGTTTTTAAAATACTGATATGAATTAAAACACAAGTTTAGAGCCTGTTTGTGTTTATGTATATACTGGTCTCACTGGCTTTTGAATGTTTTATAGAAACAAACAAAAAAAATGTGTTCTTTAAAAAATAATCTACCAGCTCTGTAAAGTCTAAAGGATGATTCTAAAACCTACTGTAATGAAACGATACTTACTGAAATCCTCAGTTGTTTTAGAATCATGGAACCTCTCTCTGCAAAATAGCTGGTTTTATTCCTCCAAAAGATGTTGGAATTTTCCTAGAATAACAAGATATGATCCTCAGCATTTTTTTTTTCTGTAAAATTAGCAACAAATATCCTTTATGTTTCCCAGAGCCAAAACAGGTATTTCAGCTATTGTCTTCCACACTTTTTATTACCTTTCCTAAAGTTTGAATATTTTTTCTAGTCAGCAGTTCCTTCATCCTGGTAACTTTCTTCATCAGAAGCTGATGAAAATCTGATCTCTCCCAGTGCAGGTAAGTTTTCATATTACTCCAGAACAAATGATAAAGCAGGAACTATTTCTCTCTGTTCTGTTTTCCTCCTCCCACTCTTTCTGTATTTATGCACCTCTGAACAATTCTTGAAGCAACTATGTCAAGGAGTAGGCAGGAAGGTACTGTCAGGATCTGTTGTTTTGCAGTGCTGAGTGGTAAAAAAAAAAAGGCATGACTGACTTCCAAGCATCCTCTCTATTCTTCTAAGCTCTCATTGTTCTTCACTGTATGCTGCTCTCTCT
This sequence comes from Colius striatus, assembly GCF_028858725.1. Lineage (NCBI taxonomy): Eukaryota > Metazoa > Chordata > Aves > Coliiformes > Coliidae > Colius > Colius striatus. The sequence continues at coordinate 23,230,035 of NC_084790.1, forward strand.
TGCATTCATTTGTGACTGAATCAAGGATAGTTTTCACAGTGACTTACACAATAAAAAGTCTTGAGTATGGTCAGGTTCAGTCTAGATCCCATACTGCATCACTTGCAGCTCGATACTTTGGCTAACTCAAGCCAAAGAAGTCTTTCCATTCAGTGCAGTGGATTTCAAGTTGAGTCTTAAAAGATTCTGTGACCTCAGGATGACAAAGTTTTACAATCTTCTTCAGAGAGCTGTCAAGGGAGTTACAGTACTAAGATTATGTTTATATGGTGCAATAAAAGGAAAATAAACATTAAATTTGTGTTAAGACTTGATATTCAAAAAATGATCTGTAGCACAGAGTATTTCTTTTAGTCCCTCACTGTGATTGGTTAACAAAGTTTTGTTATACAATATCAGAATTTTTCAGTATAAACCTCAGCAACGATTAAAATGAGATAAGCTGAATCGCATATATTCTGTTTCAGCACTAGAACTTAATGAACCTTAGATAAAGGCTGTGATACTAGGAAAGAGTCGAAGTATCCCTCCTAACTTAGCACTGTAAACTACACAGTTTGAACTTTCACTTGTGTTCCACTTTAGAAAATATTAAATCCAAAGTTAGTCTTAAAATGTCCAGAAAAGAAATAATTAAAATATACCAACCTGAAAAACAACAACAAAAACCTAGAGAAATAATTGATCCCTGAGAAATTTTGTGGATATGTGTTTTTGAAAAGTCAAAAGCTTAGGCAACATACAGTGTAAATGCATTAGAATAAATGTTTCATTATTACAACCTGGAGTTTTTTACACTTCTTGTATTTTATCTAATGATAGGGACAGACATCTGAGCAAGACATATAACCCTTGGGAAGAGTAACGTATCTTCTCTTTTCTAGTGATTTTTAAATAGAAGTTTAGAATTCTTTGCATGCTGCCTATTACTTTTTTTCAAGTAATAACAAAGTGTCCTTGCTCATACTCTCCCTTTCAGCTAATACCACTGCATATTAAAACACATTGCACTGAAACAAAGGATTCTCACTCTAAGCTGCCACTTGCAGAATAGGTGAGTTAGTGCATGTGTTTGCATGCGATTAATTCATAAACAGGCTGAAAATATCCACACAGAGTTCTGAGTTGCTGTATGTGTATCATAAGACACCATAAGAGAATCTATTTCAATCATGAATGGTTACAATTAGTACAGTACCCCTTAAACACACAACCTTAATGTACAATATTGTAGTGAGTGAGGCATGCAGGCTGTAGTACAAAGATGTTGACAGTTACGTATCTACAAGAGGAGTTGACTGAGGTGATTTGGAAGAGTGTGTCTTTGAGTGCTTCAGTAAGCCATGCAGTTACTTTTCATTATTGAGTTGGTACTTTAAAGAAGCTAGTATTTTAAATGGACTGAATAATAACTTATATGCAGTTTAACTTAAAATTCAATTCAAAGTTTTAGTTCAAAAACCAGTAAGTTTTGAATAAAATACACATATTATTGAAGTTGGCTTGCAAACACTCGTCATCTTCTCTATGGTCAGGAGTGAATGTTATCTTTCGATTAAAAAATAACCCTTTTCTCTTAAACTTGGTGATCTCTGATAGATGCAGATAGTGCTGGTTGTTCCACATTTTACCTAACTAGCATCAGATAATTTGCATGGGGAAGGAAGGCATAAGCTTTTTCCCCCCTAAAACTCTTTTACCAACTGACTGAAAGAGAAACCATTAAAAATATTAAATTTGAAAATCTGGTTAAAGATCTAAATGGTTTTAGATTTCCTTTCCTGGAAATCTCTAGAAAAAGGTAACCAGTGTTTTATAATTCCTTTATCTGGCTAGCAGTCTATTTTATTGTACAGAAAATGAGAAGAATTCATCTTTCCATACACTCGCAGGTTCTTTTTCACAGTTTAGATCTGATTTTTAATCACTCCCATGTTCTTCAATGATGTGGGATTATTTTTCTAGCTTTAAGCAATTTTCAAAACTCTGTACTTGTGTGTAAACAGTTTTGTGCTTCCATGGATTCTGGTTTTAAGTTTTGTTTCTTTGGAAAATGCGAAGGCAGGGTTTGAGATTAATAGCTGTCAATGAGCATGCATAATTACATTCTTCCTTATAGCTGAAATGTTTGTAGTTGTCATAAAATATTTTGAAAAGTGTGTCTTTTGTACATTGAAATAGTAGTAGTTTATCTGGGCACTGGATCCATGATTACTGTGAGAAGAAGCAGGGACCAGTCCTGAATGGCATTACTCATTCAGGAAACCGAATAGGCTTTGGCGGCTATTTGCATCAGAAAGGACTGCTCCTTACATGGGGAAGGATTATAGAAAGGTCTACCCAGACTCAACTCCTGACCTGTCTGATATGATCATTAAGGCCTTTTATGAGCAGAGAATTTAGTTTTGGCTGCCCACTAACAGATGTTATTAGCTGCTCTCCAGTTATATAAGCAATGTGGTGGGGAAAAGAAGGAATATATGCTTTGCTCCATGTTTTTCACAGAAAAAAACTCTATGAAGACTATGTAAAAAGTAGTCTGTAAGCTCTACTTCTAACTGAGTTCTCTAGTAAATTCAATGTGTAAAGGAACTGCAATACCACTGTGTACATATCCCTTTGAAGTAACTTGAGAGTGATTTTGCCTTGCCTATGCTGTGGTGCTGGAAACTGAGGAGCCTTATGCTGGGTACAGTATGATGTGCTGTCCTGTCAGTATTATGAAATAATGTTCCCTCAGCTAAGAGGTGGTCATGAGAAGTGTGTAAACAAGGCAGAGTTGTTTGAGTCCAAGCAAGGATGTCTGTGTCCAAGTCGTAATAGACTTAATATTTTGTCAAAGAGGAGTTTCTTGACAATCTGAATGTGAGCAATGTGGCCCCAGAGACATAAATGCAATCAGAACAGGGCTTGCGGGAGGGAAGCTAGCAAGCTAGAAGACAGTTGTAATTTCAACAGATGGTTTAACTTGATCTGACTGAACCACCTCCAACAAAGCCATGAAGAAAGACATGCTTGGCCGACTACTGTAACCAAAAAAGGTCTCTCAGAGCTTTTCGGTTATGCCATGAGCCATGCAACAACAGAAGTGGCTGATGTCCATCCTCACTCAATCTTCTCTCCTCAGGCTATGACTTGCATGTTGTGCAAGTGCCAGCTCCAGCGGCATTTTCACCCTTCCAAGCAGGCACCCTGAAAAATACAGACACTCTGATCTGGGGGATTATGTTACATATCTTACATCTAGAAAATATGTCTGGGCAGTTTCCCCAGGACATTTAATCCTAATGAGAAATATGAGCCCTAAGTTTCAGGAAGTCACTTAGGAAGAGGAAATGGGATAACAAAAGATATATGCTAAAATTGTTCTGCCTCAAGAAAAGGTAAATGTTGGAACACTCAGGGACTCAACCAACTATGCTAATGCCTTCGGCAGGTGGGCCAGGACATTCATATTGAAGAAGCCCATGCCACAGCTCACTGGTTAATGTACAGCTAAGCCAGCTGTATATGCTTATGATGGTCTTTCCTATCAGAGCAATTTAAGACCCTAATGAAAACTGCCAAGTGTAACATACTATACAGAGACAAACCAGAGCTTCAGTGGCCCGTTATTTGGTGACATCAAAATGGGTGCCTATTAAAATAATGAAAGACATTTCTTGTAAATGAGGGATAATTTCTGAACTTCAGACTAAAGTCAAGAACAACTCTCAGTAACTGATCAAAAAGATGATCTTCTCTGCAGTGTTTACTAGAAGCAGAAATACAATAGATGAGATGACAGAGTTGAAGGCCAGCAGTTTTTAAAGGAATATCTGTTTTATTGGTGTGCTTTGGTTTTGTTTGATTTGCTTTTGTCAGCAAATATTAAAAAGGATATTTAAGACTTAAGTTTAATGAAAAGTTACAAATGGCTGGATCTAACTGCAGCTTAGCAGAAAAATTTTGTGTTCAAATACTTCTAAATATTGACTTCTACTGTGTGTATTACACACTGCTTTGGAGCATTGCTTATTTAGAAAAAAGTAGTGATAGACCAGAGAGACTTGAGGAGGGAGGAGAAAATGAATCAGGTGGTCAGAAGTGAAGAAGAAGGAGATAAAAGATCTATATCCTTAGAAAAATGAAGTAATGATTAATGAAAATAGGAAGCCAGGCAACATGAGTATACACCTGAATTCTATGACTTTGTTTTCCTCTAGTACTTACAGAAAAAACCCCAACTTCATGATGGGGTCAAGTCCTCAAACTTCAGAATAAAATGTTCAATGGGCAGTGGTGCTACAGTCATTGATAAGTCTCTTTGGATCCTGTCAACAGGCTTTTGCTAACTTATTTGCCCATGAAATTATTCTGTGTTATTGTTCTAATAAACAGTTATTGTAGAATCATATAATTGTTTAGGTTGGAAAAGTCTTTAAGATCATCAAATCCCAACGTTAGTCAAGTCCATCACTAAGCCATATGTCTCAGCACCACTTCTATACGTCTTTTAAATACCTCCAGGGATGGTGACAGAACCACTTTCCTGGGCAGTCTGCTCTAGTGTTTGACAACCTTTCCAGTAAAGAATTTTTTCCTAATATCTGAGCTAAATCTTCCCTGGCTGAACCTGAGACCTTATCATCTTCTCCTGTTGTCACAGGGTTTCATAATAGACAGTCACTGAAAGAAGCAACCCTACCTTCTTTACATCACTGGTTGTTTTACCTCCACATCATCCTCTCCTCCCATGAGCACAAACGTTTGCTGTGGCTGGGTGGTGAATGAGATCACAGTGAGATGTCAGAGAAGTAATGGGAGTCATGCATATTAGCATGCTTATGCACCATTTCTTTCGATATGTCACAGTGTCTGAAGAGTATCTGTGGTTAATACATACAGAACAAAATTGCATTTGGAATTACATTCCCATGTAGACTCAATTGGATGAAAAGCAATATGCAAGAAAGCAGACTGCAGTGGGAAAAAATGATACACAGATGATGGTGCAGTATCTCACAATAAGAATAACAGACTACTATCTTTTTTTTGAACAGTAAAAATAAGAAGACTTCTGGACATGGAAATGAGAAGGTTTGTAGCCCTATAAAAACATATAAAAATATACTAAGATAAGAATTATAAGTTTTTATCCCAAATCTAAAAGGAGTAGTTTTGGAACAGAGAAGACACTGTGAGTTGGTATAATAGATTCTCTAAATTGGAGCCTGAACTTTCCTCTCACAGAAATGGGAACATAAGTAGGCCTTCTTTGACCAGTGACCTTCATCTGGTTGTGACCACCCAAATGCACATGTTGATTTGAACTGAGCAGAATTTAAGAGGAATGTTCACTTGGAAATACTTGAATGTAATCCATTAGGAGGAGAACACTGTGAAGATGTTTTATATATTGGAATATCCTTTTTCCAAACAAAACCCAAACTTGATCTTGAAAGCCTTCCAGATGGAGTGAGAGTGCTATGTTCAGGCAGCTCTGCTCTCTGTATGCACATTGCTAGGCCTGAAAAAAATCCTCTCTGTTCCTTCTGTTATTCCTTCACAAAGCCCTCTGCATTCTTTGTGCTGATTTTCTGCCCTCTATGAAAGGACAAAGGCAGGAGATTGCTGATAGTGCTGGTGACTTCAGCCTCAGCCTGCTATCCTCTACAGCAGACTGTGGTGTGTGTGAGTCATGAATCCATGCTCGAGGCGGTGCCAGAGATAGAGTTTCCTTCTTAAATGAAGAATGCTGAGTCCACAAGTAATTCTCATAATACAAAACTATCGATCAGACTCATTTTATGACCTGCTAGAATGTATACAATGACTTTGACATGAACTGTCATTCTGAGCCTATGTATTTTGGTAAGAGATAAAAACAAATCATAATACTTCAGCTCAAGCTGTGAAATTATTCATAGCTTTGAGACTGGCAATATCTGCAGTAAAGTGAACAGACTGGACTTTGAGGATGTGATTCTTATCTGCTGCTCACCACTGTAAAACCTAAATAATTTATACAGTTACTTAGGAATACAAAAATCTTGAGGGAAGAATTTGGACAAAAATATTTGTAGCTAATGACTTTTTTTTTTAAATTACAAAGTTACAGATAACTGTTTGTTTTTTTTTTTTTTAAATAAATTCTCTCACGTTTTCCTATTTTGCCTCCTCATTTGACAAGCTAAGGAACAACTGCATGTGTCACTGAAAAGTGTGATATTGACAATTTGCTTCTTTCTTTTTTTGAATTGTTATGATCATTGCTAACTGTCATGAGAGATTTAACCAAGTACAAATTCAGTAGCAGTGATGTCTTAACAGATACAATTCTTTTAAGTTTGGACAAGTCACTATCTACACAGATATGCAAAAACACATAGCATAAGTAAAGCCACATATATGCTGCAATTCTACTTTACCTCTGAGTCTTGAAACTGTCTTCCTCAGTGAATATAACTTTCTAAACCAATTATTAGTAGTCTGTGGTTCAAGTAAAGGCAGGAGGACAAAAAACAAGGAGTTACAGCACAACCTACAGTAAACTTCAATATTTTTGAAAGACTTAGCCCCATGGCATTTCCTATGGAGAATTAATTTTGACATTCCAGTGATGTGTTTTTCTTTTAAGGTGCTCTATAGCTAAGTAAAGCTCATATGAACATCTGTTCACCACTATAAAAGTCTGTAGTGACCCGTGAATTTGAAATGTAAATCAGGTAGCATTTCAGGTTATAACTTTTAGATGAAAAAGAAACAGCTCGGCATTGTAAATGAGCTATCGTTTGCAGAATGGTTGGAGCATAACTACCTTTTTTTTTTAACTTAAAACAAAAAGCATATGGGATTGATGTTCGCCAATGCCATTTTCTCAGGGTACAATTATATACATCTGTTATTGCAATGAAGAAAACAAGTCTTTAGCAAGTTGCATCTGCCAGCATAAAATTTTCCAAAATTAATATTAACATGTAAACCTGCATTTTTAATGATATTCGTGCTTTCTACTCCAAATGTCCCTCTCATATTTTTCAGCTACCTCCTGCTATTTTGCTCAATTCTGCTTATGGCTTCTCTGATTGAGAGCCATACGGAACCAAATCCTGTTCGCTTGCACAACTAGCCCCATCTGTCTTACTATGTAGATGTAGGCTATGTATCCACTGTCAGAAATGCTTTGGGTTTTTATTTTTGTGGGGTTTTTTGTTTGTTTTGGGGTTTTTTGTTTTTTTTTTGTTTTTTTTGTTTTTTTTTTTTTTTTTTAAATGAGATACATCTTGCTTCCTTTCAAATCTTATTGGAAATGAAGTTTGTGACCATGATGTAGGTAGGTGAGGTCAGGCTGTAACATTAACTTCCCCTTTTTATGCAGTGCTAGTTAAAAAAAAAAAAAAATTATGCCTTGTCTCTGTTAGGATCTTAAATTGAGACAGCTAATGTATATTAGTTATTTGACTGTAAGATAGCCACCTGTGTTTGGAAAAGAATCAAAAGAAAAATGGCAATAGCATTATTTTTTAAATATCATTGCAAATTCATTGGTATCATACAGTTTTTAATCTTTATATCTGCCAAGTTATGAAATTCAGTAAATTGAAAATGCTTTCCAGCTATGGCTTCCAACCATGTATTTCAGCTGTGTTCTGTTGGCACAGAAGAAATACACAAGAAAGGAAGTCTTGCTAAGTGCAGCCCATCAGTACAGAGTACTATGTGGGACATATTGATGGAGAGAATTACAAAGTGTTTTATGTTTCTGCCAATATATTTTTCTAGATTCCTTATTTAACATCTCTCTTATGCATTTGAATCTCAGGAAGTTGAGTTGCAAGGAATTCCAGTCAGATGAAAATTACTGTAGGATTTTCCTGGACTGATTACTTATCAGACATATATTTAAAAGGTTTACTACGTTTTCACATGGGCTATGAACTTCAGTCAACATGTCTAACTTTTACTTTTTAGATAACTCTCTAAATCATCAAAACTCTCACAAATCTTTCCAAAATATTTTTAGGTGTTACAGCAATACAGATAGAAATTTTGTGTAACTTCTGCCTTTTGAAAATACATGATCAAATCAAATAGTAGGGTTTTTTTTTTTTTTTTCCCCTTTGAAACTCTGCTTTTTTTTCTGGAAATTCATGCAACATAGCCAGGAGTTGTACTGTGAGCTGCATCCTCTTTTTGATAACTGTTTTCTAGAAAGTGACATGTCCTTAAGATTACTCAAATTTCTCTCTTCTCCTTGCCTTCTGCTTCTCAATGAAGTTGCCCAAATCAGGCTCTCAACTTCACTTTCAGATTTTGTCTGTCCCTTTTTCAAGCTCTTCCTTATACCTATCTTTCATTTCCACACTTTCTCCAAGATTACTTTTGTCTAGTATTCAAAAGGAGGAGCAAAACCCACAGACTTCATCTGCTTTCAAACTTTTCCAGCATTGAGATGAGGAATAGCAGCTTACTGCTACAACAGAAGACTGTAAAAACAGGTTTACTGCACCCGTGGATGGAGGCAAAGGGATTATCTTCAGTACCCCTATGTCCCTAACATACTCTGAGAACACAGTGTGAAGAATAGCAACGCTAAATGCAAAAGATTAATCTCCACAAATTTTGCAGATGAACTGCTTGAAATGACTAGTAATATCAACGGAGTATAAGACAACTGGATTTTTTTTTTTTAAATGCATTTCTTTGTGGTAATGGAAATTATCATTCAGAATTGCCACACATAGTACACTGCAAGTTAACCTGAATAACCCCAAAATTATTGCTGTAGTTGGAAAAATACAAAAGCAACTGCCATGATAAACTGTACAATAATAATATAAATTTAGTTCAGCTGAAAAATGAAAGTGAATTCCCAAACTGGATGGTATATTTGCATAGTCATGTTCTCCTGAAAGCTTTGGTTCACATACATGGACTTCCATATTCTTTAAAGGAATTAAGTTTGAACTAAAGTATTTTCAAGTCTGGTGCTGTAGAAAAAGATATGCTTAAATGATGGAATAGTCTATGAAAACCCAGTGTTAGCTGCAAGACCTGACAACTGTTCTTGGTTCTTTAATTTCCAAAAAGAGAAATCTGTGCAATGAAAGGAATCCTGGAAAGCAAGAGGCATGCATGGGCAATGTGTAGGCTTCCTCTGGAGTCTGGAAAACATGAAGACATTCAACTGCAGCATGGCAACTTGGTAGGCATCCAAGAGCTAAGGACAGGGAGAGTTGTGTTATCCATCCAATAGATATATTTTTTTTGTGACAATAAGCTGTTTATGCAGGCTACATAGCTGTGAAGACTTTAATTCTCTTTAATTTGCATCAGTGGGGCATTAAGTTTATACAATGTATACTTGTAGAACATGATGTCACTCTACCTGTCACCTCACATTGCCACTCTGCAAGTACATTGAAATTACTTTTGCAGTGACTGAAAGTGTCTTTCAGGAATTCTAGATTTCAGTAACAAAGTGGGAAACACCCACAATAACCAAGAATTAGTTTTTCTTGATATTCATTCTGCAAACTTTAGTTTCCCACTCCCTGATCAAAGATCAAACAAGTATCTCTGCATGGAAAACTGCAGTGCAGTTTCTTATACAGCACAGAAATGTATACAGGACTGCTTAGCACTTTTTCCATCTGCTAATTCTGTCATAAGATGAGAATTCTACTTGTAACAAAGAAAACTTAAGGTGAATATTAAGGTGGAATAGTATGTGATACTGCCTTTTGATAATGGAAGTATTTGGTCTGGGACCGACTCAAAGATCTTAGAAAATATGGACTGGCACTATCAAAGAGTTATAAAATCTTTCAATACTTACCTTATTTATAAGATCTTTTTAGTTCCTTACGAAAAGAAAAAAAAAACATTATGTCACTTGCAGCTGAGAAGAGAGAGGAAGAGGCAAAAGAGAGGTTAGTGTATGCAATTGAAGAGATCTAATATGCAATTACTGCAAGAGAACTTTCAACTCATCCAATCTTGTTTGAAGATTCATTTTATTGACCTTTCTTAGTCTCTGCATTAATTGTGTTTATGTTTACTATGAGCATTAGCAGCCTAATCCTCCACTTACACCTGCATGCAGTACTGAAAATCACTGTTGTACCTTGACGTGTTGGCAAAAGAGTTTCCTACTGTGTTATATCTTAACATATAAAAATATTATGACTGTTGTCCTAAGTCTAGTATTAGTATCTGATAAAAAAAAAAACCAACAGTTGCAATAAAGGAGTGGGATGTCTAATAGAAAAATCAACTTTTTTTTAACTGCAGTTTTAATGCAGGCAGAGAAGCTTAGAGTGAAATGAAATAACATATGAAATAAAGTTCAGTGACAAATGGCCATGCAGGAATGCGACAAAAGGTGTCCCTAAAAAAGTAGGAAGTGTGGACATCTATTTTTGACTACTTGAGATATTTCTTAGCTCAAAATAGGAGAGTAATTTATATTCTTGGAAATCTCTACTAGAAATGGTAATATTTTTGGATACTTTCCAGAAACAGTAGACTAGCCTGAAAAATGCATCAGTGAACAAAATATTCTGTGTATCACTAGATTTTCATGAAAGACAAATCAGAAATTACATCAACATTTTCTGATTTTATTCTCGATGTAAACAGTTTTGTGATTCTGATGAATCTGTTTTTAGTGATCATCAATGATCCTGTGCCAACTCACAAGCATACTCATGGTCACTTAGTCTGGGGAAATTCGGCACACTGCACATATATGTGGATTTGTTACAATTAATTGGCTTCAGAGAATGAAACCATAAATGACTGTAGAATTTACTGTAGATGACAGCTCCCAGAATTTTGTGGACTGTAAAGATTCACAACAATGAAAGTATATTTGCAGCCTTAGAAACCTGAGAGTGGTGAAATGCCTTAAAAGAAGACTGTGTTTGAAATCAATGTGTACTTGTACATTCCACAAGTGAGGCAATAAACATACAAAAGGCCCACTTACAAGAGAAGGAAATGTCCCTCCCTGGTGCTCTGAATGCAACCTCTACCTGATCTACAGGAAACACGATGCTTCCAATCAATCTCTGTTTTCAGCATTTGCTGTGAAAAATCCATTCTTGCTAACCTACAACTCTGTAAGGTGAATACAGAAAACACTGTGTTTGGGTCAGAGGCTTCTCATGTTGAAACTGGTATAAATCCTAAGGGAGCCATTCAGCTGGCTACACGCAGTTTCTACTGCCTGCAGACAAATGTAAGGACTCATGGTAGTCCTGTGTCATACTACATTATCTTGCAGATTTTTTAAGTACCTGAAGGCATCTAAAATAGCACTATATGCCTAAGTTTTGTTTAGGCATGTGAAGGACTTTGTAAGTAACTTGAAAGCAGAGTATTTCCAAAGAGCCTTTTCCATTTAGAAATTTAATGCCCTCTCAAAGAAAAACAGTCAGCCTCATTCCTGGCATAACTCAATCTCTTTCCTCCTTGAATTGTAAAAACTCTGAGAATGGAAAAACTAAGTAAATCAGGGAGGAAGTTATTGCTATGACAAAATAAAGATAGAAAGCCCTATACAAATTCAGTTAAAGGAAATAGGAACTCTACTGCTTTAAGTCCTCTGAGGTCTTAGTGGAGTTCTGCAAAAAGGCTATAGAGTTGCAGTACGAAAAAGTCTTGAATTATGCAAACTGAATTCAGGAAGTATCTCATACTGAAATACGTATCTGAAGTTCAGTTGGATTTTACTGCACAGTTGAAAAGGAGAAAAAGCAACAGAGATACTCTCATAAAAACATAGAGGAAAAAAATCAAATTGTACAAACATAAATGATAGTTTGAGATCATGACTTGGAGGAAGAATAAGACTACATGTCTATGTCTAATGGTAATATCGGGGGATTAAACACACAAAATCTTCCATAATACTTTTAACATTAGAAAGGTACTAGCTAAACATTCTTCCTCCTGAATGGGGAGCTGTCAAAGGATGTTCAATGAACAGAGAAGGATGTGAGGATACTCTGATGCATGCTGGAGACCTGCTATGTATCAATGAGAGAATTTGCCAACTTTTTGACTCTCCCGAGTGTCATCCGTTCATTGTTTATTTTAGAAAATTCAGCCTCCTAAAGCAGGAGTTACTGAGAGATTGTGTGGGCAGGGGCTAAGACAACACTTGGGTTTTAGTCCAAAGAACAGCTGTTATAAATGTGCAGTTACATCAGAATGTTATAGATTTCATTAGATGTATTTTTAGCAAAACAAGGCAAATAGTAGATCTCTGACACTTAAAAATAGAAAAGCCACATATATTAATGATTTTAAGAGGCATTTCCTTTTAAAGAACAATGAAAATCTTCTGCTACAGGTTTTAAAGAAGCATGTGTCTGCAAGACAAAAGTTTTAGACAAAAGGGCTTTGTGACTATTCTATCTTTGTGATAGAATTGCAGACTATCATAGGATGGGATGTGGTAAGTGTAATGAAAATAAATAAAAAATGTAGTAGAGTGAAAAAAAAAAAAGGTAAAGACATTTAATCTAGAAAAAAAAAAAGAATGTCTGAAAATGCCAGGTAAATGAATTCAGAAGAAAGCAATGAATTATCTATTTTTATTTCAAAGGCTGCACTATCAAAAAGCACTAGTAGATTTTATTGAAGGTGCAGCAAAGTACTAGTTCATAGATATGGAACTGAGCACAAATACATGAAGATCATTCTGCTCGGAAACAAATCTCAAAATCTCCATAGAGGAAATAAAAAACCTCCAAATAACCTGCTTCAAGATTTGAGTGAAAAGCTAGAAATGATGATATGTACAAAAGTGTCTGAGATTGGTGCTGAACTATATTAATTTGTGTTAGCATTACAATGTCATGTAATCATGTCTCCACTACCACCTTAGAGACATTTTCTGTCTTCTGAGCTTACAGTAGCAGAAGGTTAAATTTGTATAAATAGAATACTGCTACTCTTACGTTATGGAGAAAAGTCTTGACCTTGGTGGCTTAAAAATTTGACATGGAGCTTAGGCAAGGAAATAAATGTAACACTGACATATGAAGAGAACTCCCATGTATACACCATCTAAATAATATGAGACAAACAAATACATAGACAAAAAAAGGGATGCCATTATAGAAGAATTTCAGGGTGCAGAGATGACTGGCACAGATAACAGTTAGCAAGTGATGTGCAAGTAGTATATCAAAAAACAGAAAATTACAAAAACTATCACAGGAAAAATGCACAATGGTGCACGCTTCTATGTAACTACCACCTGCAGATAAAAATACAAAAAGGAATAACTGAAAGATAACTAGTGGTTTCCCATGAACAGTTTTGAAACCAAACACCAAAATCCTCTTGTTGGACAAAGAGGAAAGCAAAAATAATGGGCAGGAAAACACCCCCTGTAGTTGCATTCAAGATAGGCACTTAAGAGTAAAAATACGTGAGTAATGAAAAAGAAGCTAGAATAATTGATCCAGAGCTGCAAAGAAATGTGAATGTAGACGTGAATTTTCACATTCACATGTGAAATTTTCAGTCCCATACACCATGGAAGTGACAAGTTAGTGATATTTCTAAGAAGAAAGTAATTCTTTAGAATATTGTATCTGAGTGATAAATTGTTATACGGAAGGACCAAGAAAGAAAAGCTAGACAATAGGAGTGAATATGAGATCTGTTTAGGTCATGCTGAGCCTGAAGTGAGTGCAAGTTCCAGTCCTGGAAATGTCAGAAAGACTGCCCAAGCTTTTGATTTGAAGGCTAAGAGGCAGGATGTGAATGGAGAGAGGACAATTGGTACAGTGATGGTGTCTGTGTTTGTGAATAAGGTAAGATGAGGAAGAAGAAATAAAGGATTGCAGTGAAGATTTCTGTGGACGAAGAAAGTAATGATGAAGACCAGTAAAAGACTCATTGAATTCCTACTACAGATGTACAAAAGCACAGAATGGGCAGAAGGAGGGAAGAAATGGACTCCATAGGGTTCTGTCTACTTACATACCAAGGAAAGAAGATAAAAACATTGCCTCTGTGATTTAAGTTGAGAAAAAAGATGAAAAAGAATACATAACAGGTAAGGGAAGAACTGCAGATGATAGGGGCTTAGAGACAAGGGGAGAAGGAAAATGTGATAAAACGTCAGTGTTTTCTGGGTGCTTTAAAGATGCTTAATGTTGAAGCATCTGTTGTTCATTTTTTACTGTTACTTGAAAGACGGAAAACAAAAAGCTGAAGAGGACACCAAATCAGTCATGAAACAGCAAAAGGATAGCTCACAAAAGATAATGGAATCAGTAGGAAAGAAAGTTAAATGTTAAACCATCCAGGGCGTGGCCTGAAGCAAGAAATTTTTAGCAGGAAAGTGGTAAAAATGAAAAAAGTATGATAAGGGCTATATGTTACATTACCTTACATTCTTCAGTTGTTCAAAGTCCTGTAGTCTGTGAAACCAAAGAAGTATAATGGCATTCAGGTCATTCTGGAGACAAGAATTTAGTCAGAGCTGCCTGCTCAACTGGTTCTGCTTCACACTACAGTCATCCATAATGAATGTGTGGAACAGCTAGGTCAGAGCTGCTTATGTGATCTGTAGAAATGGCATTCCTTTAAAGCTGTTCTGTTACACTATATATAATAATTTTGTGTTGTTTTTGTTTTTCATTCATTATTATATTGCCATAAGTGCTTGTGTCACTATAAGGATATGCCATATGAAGTAGCTTTGACACTAGCTCGTTTTCCAGTTATTAATAGATAAGGATCTGAATATAGATACTTTAATGGCTGCTGAAGAGGGGATAACAAACTCATTCAAAACTTGACATAGTTTTAAAATATTTCAATGAGTATATAAACATAATGCAAATGAGTTTTTCTGATGAATATTATTGTTATATCTGCAAAGACTGTAAGCAAACCATTTGTATCTACCTTCTATGAGGCTCTAAGAAAAGCTAAAAAGGGTGCAAGAGGAAAGTCTGAGGGAAGCTGTTCTAACTGTATATTGGGACATCTTGGTAGTAATGAGCACCATAATTAGATGTGCTAAAGAGTGGACTGGAAAGAACATGTTATGCATCACTGTCCTACCAACAACATGAGAAGGTTCAAAGTTATGCCATTAGCAAACTTTAAATATAGATTCAGGCCAATTTGGAGAACTGCAAAATTCCAAACTGCTTTTCCTTTCTTTTAGTAGTGTGTGCATGTACATGGGTCTGACTCACATTAAAAGAACCAAAGTGCATTTTGACATTACAGAAATTAATAAATGGAGAGGAAGAGGTTAAAATTTAGAAAAATCAGTAGTTATTTTTGTGCTGCAAGTTGATTTAGATAAAAGCAAACAGTTAAATAGAATCCAATTCAATTCAACAGACAGTTTTGACATTTAAATGAAATTTCCAAAGCATGTACTGTGGTTAAACAAGGAGTATGGCTAGCTTCCAGATACATATGGTAGTTGTGAGGAAGCAGTTTTATTGATGACAATCAAAGCTGGGAAGAGAATTTTTGGCCCATGAATACAAGAAAAAGCCAGGGCCCTTTGCATAATCAAAGTCATTTTTACTCTTTATCTAATAACTTTTTTTTCCTACTTTCCATCCATGTCTGTCTATAATACTCCCTGACTTTCTTTCTAAAGGCACTCCTTCTTGATTGCATTCTCTCTTTGATTGTTTCAATCTCCCCTTTCTACTGCATTTTCTTTCCATCATGCTTCCACTCTAGTCTTCATCATTCTATGATATGCAGATAGACTAGAAAAATACAAAAATACTGCCATAACAATCTTGCAAGGATTAGTTGAGTCTGCTGGTAGTCTCTGTACTTGATGGAGTTACAAATACATATTTTATATCTGCAATCAATAGGACAGCTGTCAAAAGCAGGGCGTTGATTTTCACTAACACCCAAAGAATTTTTTCTGGTGTTAAGCATTGACCATTCACAAACCACAAGTGATAAACAATGATTGCTGACATTTGAACACATTATGCCTTTTCTAATACTACAAACGTGTTCAAATGCAGCATAACTAAACAAAGTATTTATTCTCTTCCCTGTTCCTTTCTATGCTGGTTGTCAGCAGTTTAATATTATTCACAGAAGTATGTGCCCTATAGTGTAGCAGCTCCTTTTAAAAATGGAACAAAACAAAGCAGTGTCCAGAACAGTGGTGCTAGAAGCAGCATGCGATCCAAGATGAGGAAAGGCAGAACAAAGAGATGAGCCTTTTATCCTATCCTACAGCAGTCTAGATTGGCTCAGATGGACCTCCAGCTGTAGTGAATTCCACGTTCAAGGGCTCTCTCAATGGAATGCATCTTGTCCCTGCTAATTCTGCCCACTAAACTGAAAGCTAAATCCTCTTTTCACTGGGAAGAGAAAGGTATTACCAGAAAGAGCTGTAGAGATGTGACTCAGAAGCTTGAATTAAATCCCAAATTGACTTAGCAACAACTAAGTTGGGCATCCAAAAAAAAAAAAAAATTCTCTTTCGTCTGCCCTGTCTTCAAAGCCTTAACAGTTTCTAGGCAACTCTTCAGCAGAAATAGATGGAGGTTTTTTAAACTGTCTGCTCTGGAAGGGACTGAGTCACCATCCCTAGAGATATTCAAAAGACACATAGATGAAGTGCTGAGGGATATGGTTTATTGATGGACTTCGCAGTTTGAGATGACTGGTTGGACTCGATGATCTTAAAGGTCTTTTCCAACTGTAACGATTCTGATTCTATGATTCTGTGATTCAATTCTAACTAGTTAGATCTGGAAGAAAGAATAAAGTCTTAGAATTACCTGGTGATATAGAAAGACCAAAGGAGTGAAAAGAAACCCAGAATGCTTTCAGATTAGTCTGCTGCTTCACAAAGAAACAAATATGCTCTCCTATAAAAGGAAAGTCAATATCTGTGTAATTTCATTCACTTACTGGCCAGCATTACCTCATTCGATTTCTGATTGAACACAAGGCAATCAGCTGTGGCCATCTACTCCTCCTCCTCAGTGAAATCATCAGTAATGTTTTGACCTCACTCAACAAAGGTCAAAGTGCAATATGAAAGTTAACAGGAAACATTGTTTTACTAAATTCTGACATTTTCCTGGATATTTTATAGCCTGTAAAGTAATACCAGTTGAATTTCAAGAAAAAAGATATCTTTCTGGAAGTGTTGAATTAATTTTGATAAAAGGTAGCATATAACTTCCATGAAATGAAAGGAGATTTAATAAAGAGACAGCATTATGAATAGAAATAGTCCGAAATATCTTTCAATGTCTTTCAATTTAAGAAGTTTGATATTTCTGACACTGAAGGTGATGCTGGAGGGACCGTTTAAGAAAAATATTTAATTACCAAAATTGATACTTTGAACAAAAACGGCCCAATAAGATCTATACTCCTTATTCTGAAGATAACCTTATGTTATCCTTGGTCTTCATTCTGGCATCCTGACACTGTTGCCAAGTTAGTATTTTCACGTAAAATCTGAGAATGGCACCATAATGATGTTGATCAATATGTACTTATCTTCTGATGGAAATACATTCTTAAGCCTCTCTACTGAAAAGCAACCTTTCTTAACTGAAGATACTCTCTTTTGATTACAACCACACTTGTGAGACTTCAGCTCAATCTGTGACTTTATCTGGATGCAGCAGCTCTCTCTAGCAAGTTGTGTTCGGATATTCATCTCCTTTCCCATTTGCTATTAAAAACAGTTTTAGAAACATTTTCCTTATATTTAATCTACCGACATCTGTAATTTCTAGGTGGGCTGCCATGGTAATTGGTGTGTACTTAACCTGGGATCAGCCAAATAATAGCACACAAACTATATGAATACTTTATAGCTGTTTCTGCTATAATCGTATCCTTTAGATTGTTCACCATCATGATCAATTTCATAAGGTGTTATTTGAGCATATATTCATGTTCTTATCAGTGTGAAAACTCAGATGATCCTTTCATGACTATTAAGGCTTCAGAAGATGGGAAATACCAATATACTCCTTTAAAATACCCAGAGAAAGCTGGAGCATTATTACAAAGCTGTCAGTTGAAGTTAACAGGATTAAATATATAATAAATAAAAAAGCAATCCAGAAAATGTGTTACTAACATAACGTATGGATGAAAAACATAAGTAGTGACTGAGGCAGACTTATATTTAAAATTTGAACATCCATAGGGTAATTTTAGGAGAAAATAAAAGTCTTGTCTGTTAATGCATAAGTATTAAAACATCATCTTGAAAATCTCTGAAGTACAAGACATAAAAAGTAAATTTTAAGAATCTTTCTGAAGAATAAGGAAATGCTTCAGAGAGAGAGAGAATAATATATGTACAAATGCATTTTTCCACTCAACTGATGATCCAACTGTTTGATCCAACTGTTTGGTGTTACTTGAGAAACATTGATATACCCAAAGGTAGGAGCTGCAAAGTAGATGAACCAGACAGACTATTTCCAGATGAAAAAAGGAAGAATATTTGCTTCTGACTTGTTCACAATGTTTATCTACCAATGCTGCAACTCAGCAAAAAGATGCTAATTTCCTCCATTGTTCAGACTGAGCTCTGAAGAGTATAAGAACAATGACATACATCACATAAATCAAATGCACATCAAAGAAATGTCTAGTTGGTCAGCATCTCTACTCATATGAAAACATTCTAATCTATAAAATGTAGACGATCTTTTCCATCATGTAACATCTATCAGAGCTGCATGAGATCATGACTTCTATCTTTCTGAAACTGGTACATGCTTTACCTTGCATATAACCGAACACTGCATCACTACTGGCCAAGAAGTTTCCATGTAGCCTACAGTCTTCCTATTTTTGTCTTATTTTCCTTTTTTATTAGCAGTTGCCTGATTCTAACTAATCAAATTGACACTTTTTTTGTAATTCAGTGCATGTCTAGAAGAAATGTATGGCTACATTGAAACTCAAGAGGGTTAATATGGTTAGAATGCACACAGCGCAATGAGTAAAAGAAAGCAAGACATTATCATCTTTTTATTGTCTCAAGATACTGGAAAGATACATACAGAACACAGTTCTTCATCTAGATTTTTGATAGATTGTTTCAGTGTATGTTAACAAAAGCTATTTTTACTTCTGTCCCTAGATTGTCATATCTAAAATAGTTTGACACTGGAATGGATAAATCCTTCACATATATAAAACACCTTTACCTTCTCATCTGTGTATTTCACATTTTTGTGCTTCAGCCCCTTATGGCTACTCTGCTTTCCTAGACTCTAACAGCATTTAGCATGTAATTATTGCATTATTTCATGTGCTCTAATAAAATTGATAATTGGATTACTAAGAGTCAATATTAGCACAAACTCTTTCACTTTTTAAAAGAAACTAAATTGTGTTTCGCTACTTTGTTATTGATCTCAGTATCTTAAAAAATCAGAAGCAATATAATTTAGACTTCTTATTACTAAACATGGGGAACTTATATCCAAGTCAGATCCAATATGGAGACCTTCTATTTGTGATCTACAAACCCACTGTCATGTGATGGCATACTCTGCTGGAATATTGTTGGTGTTCTGTGGGAGCTGATTTCTCCTGGTAGGTGACACCTATGACATACTTTCAGAAGCCTCTGACTGTTCATGAAACAAATCTATACTCCTACTATCAAGTATCTCTATGGTTATAAAGAGAGTTATCATCCTAGGTAAAACATTAGTGCCCCTTTCACAGAAATAAACTCTTGATATACATGATCTGAGTTTGAAGGCAATTTGCCCTCAGCATCACAGTGTAATTTTTGTGATGACCTTCTGAAGGGTTCTGACATGTCAGAATATTGATTTTGACCATCATTTCTACAGAAGCTGCAGCTTTCACTACTTGCTGCCCTCTTTGCTTGAAAGATCTCTATGATTGATATGCTAATCTTTAACTGCTATTACTAGATTCTCTCATTATTATGCAACACTTCTAGCTTTTGAATTTTTTGTCTGCTTTATCATCCTCTTTGGAGTTATCTTACCTCAACATACTAATTTGTAAAAGCACAAATGAGGGGCATAGCATATGAAAAAGAAATACAGACCCACAAAAAATTGACATAGTATTAAATATCTCTCTTCCTCTTCAGCCATGTTCCCCAGTATATACGTTTTTTGGCAGTGAATCAGAAGGACACCAGGCTCTCAGTAATGGTGTTCTCCTTAGCCCCAGAGAGATGAGGGTAGCTCAAATGAGAAACATCACTTAAAATGAGATCTAATTGAGACTTAAATAGTTTAAGAGAATGAAATAGCATCTATACCAAAATACTCCACCCCACTTCAAGCAAAGGGAACACAAAAATGTCTGTCTAAATTTTACTTTCATACAAAATGTAAAAGTTTTTATTTCATTGACTTCAGAAAGGTAACGTTCTATTTTTTGCCTATAGCAGGTAGCTATTTATTAAATACTATTTCTTAAAATACTTGTACTTTTCACTGAATGTTTCTCAAGATCAGCTTGGTGAAAATTTAGGTAATGCTTCTCCTGTGCAGCACTAACATACACAAAATCAAGCTGATTTTTGCAGCTGCTAGAATAATGAAAAACAAGGGCTAATGTATATTAAAAATGTAATTCCCACATTGCCTTGCCCACAAATATAGATTTATAAACAATTTGAGAAGTACTATGAAAAAAACTGCATTATGTTTACATCTCTGCTGCTATGAGAATTCATAGTCAAAATAATGTACTTCTCTGGTGCAATATGTGACAATGTGTACTGTAGTTAAAAAACTAAAAGCAATTTCAAGCAAAATAAACATTTTGAGAAGAGAATTCGTAAAGCCAAAACTATTGTCACCGTTTTCAGAGAGACAAAAAGAGAAAAGCATCAGCCTAAAGCAGGAGTAGCAACATATTAAAGCTCCAAAATGACATGAGTAAGAAAGTTGTCCAGTCCCTTTACAGTAGTTTTCTAGATAAAATATGACAATGAAACCATGAGAACAAACACTCAGAGATGTTTAAGTGACAGGTAAGAAGGTATGAAAAACGAAATCTATCAAACCTGAAAAATCATGCGAGTCAATTCTTCTGCACAAAGACTGAAGTTATCTTTGCTCTTTAAAGCATTTCTAATCCAGTGCTGTATCCACTTCATTTTTTTAATAGAAAATAAGTGGATTTGAAGCTTTTGAATAAATAGTGAAAGCTTGTCTCTGCTTTCATTATTATATACATTAAAAATTATCTCATTTGTTCTGTGGATGTTATGCATAAATCATGTAAAATGTCACTCTTTCTTTCATTGGCAGCTATGCTGAAAATTCAAGAGAAATAGTAAGATTGATCTATTCTTCTTGCAGAAAAAATATTCTGAGTGATACTGGTCAGTATTTTGCAAACTAGCTTCTTCCTTTTCTTTTGATAAAGAGATCCAAAGATGTCACAACTCCAGTTGCTATGCTGATACCATGTTGCCCCCTTTTCTTTAAAATTTATGAAGGATTATACTCAATTTCTAACTTTTCTCAGAAACACTGTTTTGCAGTGTGTTATAAAACAACTGAATCTGGAAAACAATTTAATCTGAATGATTGTAGTATAATCTGGCAGCAATACAGAAAGTCAATATATAAACATCTTAAGCAGAGTTTATACTTACTAGATAGGATGCCCATTTCACATTTAGTGACTCACATCCTAGACAGCCACCATGATCTTACAATTGCATTCATTTGGAAATATTCAGCAAATTTCTCATAAAATAATTTCTCATTGTGTTCTGTTTCTGATCATAAGAAAGTCACATTTATTCTCTCAAATTGTCCATGTTCTAAAAAGCAACATATCATTTCTGTTTTGAATTTTGTTCAGTCAGTAACTACTTAATGCTAACCTGAGCAGAAGATGGAAAATTGACGTACATTTGATTATTGGTAGGGGCTTCATAATGAATGATGCAACATCACAAAATATTTTTATGTACATAGGAGTTAATGAATTTCTCTGCTTGAACAGCTCTAGTAAAAAGGTTATTGCAACTGGCACAAACAGATCTTTAGTTAGTTGTCAGGTGTTTAGGCTCATCCATGGACAAAAAACCACCATTAGATTTAAGTACCAGACTCTGGAACTCCAGAAGGACAGGGAGAACTTAGTTGTTGCTTATGGTCCCTGACAAAGCTACTCAGCTTGGGGAAGAAAACAGAAAACAATTTAATCCACCACCAATCAAAAAAAAACCTGCCATAAAACCTCAAAACCAAACAGACAACAACATGAAGTGGTACAATGATGAAGAGCACAACCAGCCATTTAAGACCACCTATCCCCCACTCCTCCGCTCTTTCTGGGCTCAGAGCCCTGATCCTGGTGTCTCTCTCCTTCCCCTATGAACGGTTCAAGGAGGGAAGGGAATCTGAGTTTCAGTCAGTCTTTTCTGTCTCTTCTGAAGGCAGATGGGCTCCTCATCTGTCCTCCTTGCTCCAGTGTGCAGTCCCTCGTAGACTGGGCAGCCCTACATGGGCCACTCCAACATATGTTCGTCCCAAGGACTGCAGCTCTTCTGTACCTCTTGTGTGGGTCTGCTCTGTTGCTCTCAGTCCTACCATTGCCCTCCATGGGTTGCAGGGGTACAGTCTGCATTCTTACCACAGGTTGCAGAAACTTCTCCAAGTGGTACCCTTCCTTCCTTCCTTCCTTCCTTCCTTCCTTCCTACATTCCCTGCTCTTCAGACTGTGGGGTCTGCATGGTTGCCTCCATCTTGTACCACTCCTCCACCTCCTCCCAAGCACTTCAAATTCCCATCCTTAAATAGTGATGGCAGAGGCATCAGACTGGCCTGGACAGGCTGGAGGTGGGTCTGAACCCCAGAGCTGGGGTAAGTCTGAGAACTCTTTATGGGCTTGCTCTGCAATTTTCTCCTGGTGTTATCATGCAAAAGCATCTCTGCACAAACCCATGACATTAGCATTCACGGTTATTATTAAATCTATGTGAATTTCATCTGGATCAGAATCAATACCACAGATTGGAACATTTCTAAATCTGAAAAAGTTCACATCTAAACCATATTCTCTGTCTATGGATTTGTCTCCTTTGGACACTTTCTACCGTTTACAGAAATATTGGTTAATAATATCACAAATAACTTTAAATACAGGACACTAGTGTCTTTTCTAGTTACCCTCCTGTTTCCATAGGGTTGAAATTCAGACAGATGGCAGAGGCAACCAGGAAACTGGCCAGTGAGTTTGCTACAGCTACATTTCCAATAGCTTATGGCGATTTCAGCAGAAAAAGGTACATGGGATCTAGATTGATTATTAACTGACAGTCACAGGTTTTAAAAAAAAAGTCTCAAAGCATTCTGCTGTGTGAAATACAGGCTGAACTGGCAGGGATGGCAGACCTACCCCTCCCGATTCCTTCCATTTGCACAAGATGTTTTGCCTTCCACACATTCTTTTAAAACATCCACTGCTCTCTGTAAGGAAGAAATACTGTTGCCCATGCTATCAATGTGTGACAAAATGGAACAGCCTTCCCTATGCAGTCTTGTGAAGTTCCCATGATCTAATCCTGTCATTCAGATTTTAAGCCTCTTTCTCTGGTAGAGCTTTACACTACTTTCACTACCTTTACTACTCTTTTTGAACCACTATTTGGAAATGGTGAGATTGCTCTTTCCAGGTAAGTGAAATGTTTTTTGGTTCAGACAATATTATGGCATTGGCATTTACAGAGCTTTTTAAAGGAAAAATGCAATATATTAACAAAGACTACATAAACAATCCCAACGAAAACAAACAAGAAAAAAACTACCTAATCCCTTCTTTCCCTCAATGTCAGAAAAGATTGAATAAAATCACACCTGGACTACCTAATAACGTATTTAATGTAACAGACTCTGGATAATTAACTCATAAAGAGATCCACAGGATACTACTGCAAACAATATAAACTAATAATAAAGGCATTTATTAACTCCATATTCCTGATGGAATTTTTGAGAATTGGTTTAAATGAAGATATAAAATGAATAAAATCAGTATAAATACTATCTGAGAAAGCAAGAATGAAAGTGGGGAAAAAAAATCTATTAAAAAAGCTTAAATCAATTTTAGATGTTTCTGAAGATAAAGGGTGTGTGTGTGTGTATATATATATATGAGTATGTGTGTATGGGCATGTAGACATTTGTGCATGTGGAGTTGGTGGAGAGTAGGAGGCAGTTTGTATTCACTTCCATGAAAGACTTGGATTTAAGCTTAGACAAATTCTACAGAACTTGCCTGTCATTTAGCCTAAGGGTCATAGTATTGTGCTGATTTTGGCTGAGTTAGAGTTAATTTTCTTTATAGTAGCTGGTATGGGACTATATTTTGGATTTGTGCTGGAAATGATGTTGATACTATGGAGATCTGTGCATGTACAGAGTCAAGGTCTTTCTTGCTTCTCACTCCACCACACCAGAGACTGGGCTGCAGGTGCAGGAGAAGCTGGGAGGGGACACAGTGGGACAGCTGACCCCAACTGACCCAAGCAATATCCTAGACTGTATGACATTGTGCTCATCAAATAAAGCTGGGGGAAGAAGGAGGAAGTGGAAATGTTTGGAGTGACAGTGTTTGTCTTCGCAAGTCATCATTCTGCATGCAGGAGCCCTGCTTTCCTGGGTATGGGTGAACAATAGGCTGTTAATGGGGAGTGGGAAATGAATTCCTTGTTTTGCTTTGCTTGCATGTGCTTTCCCTACTAAGCTGTCTTTATCTCAACTCTCAATTTTTTTTCACTTCTACTCTTCTGATTTTCTTCCCTGTTCTACTGAGGAGAGTGAGTGAGTATCTGTGGGTGCAAAAAAGGACTGTCATGGTTTAACCCCAGCTATCAACTAAGCACCATGCAGCTATTTGCTCACTCCTTCCCCCACCTCCTTGCAGGAGAATTGAAAAAAAAGTAAATGGGTTGAGGTAATATCAATTTAATAATTGAAAAAATATATTAAGAATTTTATTAATAATTATGAAAGGGTATAAAACAAAAAGAGACAGAAATAAAACCCAAGAAAGACAAATGATGCTCAATACAATTTCTTACCACTTGCTGATCGATGCTCGATCTACCCCTTCCAGTCAACTGTTATGTCCTGAGGTATGGAGTAGCCCATGAGCTAGTTCAGGTCAGCTCTCCTGGTTACAAATCCTCACAGCTTCTTGTGTATCTCCTTGCTGGCAGAGCATGGGAAACTAAAAATTCCTTGATTTAGGATAGGTGCTTATTAGCAACTAAATCCAAAACACTGCATTGTATCAAGTATTGGGAAGAAAATTAACTCTGTTCCAGCCAAAGCCAGGAAAAGTACAAAGAGCCTTCATATAATCTTTCACAAAGATGATGAAGCAGCACAATTCTATGGACTCGGAGGAAAGGGAAGAAAGCTGTTCAAAATAGTATAAGTCACCTGGACTCATTAAGAATCCCAGGGCTACTGACTCTCAAAGTAAAAGACAGATCTCAAAAACATCTTACAGAGAAGAGAAATATACCAGCAAGTAAGCAAATAAATAAATAGATAAGATAGCAACACTTCAAAAGTTCAAAACACTCTCCATTTGTAAGGAGTACAGAACATAAAGTAATAAAAGAAATGCAAGCTTCTCTTTCATGCACATAGTCTCTTTCCAAACGCACACATCAAATATAAAAATAAATGAATATATCAATAGTGCTATAACACTACTGCTAGCCAAGATGACTGTTTTCCTGAAACATCTTGAAAATTTTCTAGCCATGTAGAATGTTTGTTTTACCATTTAAATATTAGACAAAATTTAAGCTTTAAGTACCAAATATTGATTCTCTAAGTAATAAAGAAGTGAGGAAAAGGTTTGTTCTCACCACCTCTATATGACACCCAGAAAATTGTTACACGTTAAGTGCTTCATACAGGGCTGGAACTAATGCTTGTGGTACTTCCTCAGGTAACTAACTATTCATGACTGACCTTTTGTCTGCTGTGCTAAAATAGAGGAACAGACTAATAGAGTTTCTACTGTGTATACACCCTGAAAATGTAGAGACAGACTAGCTTGGAGAAAGGACTAGATTGATAGACTAAATCAGTCTCCCGCTCTTCTGCAGAGGTAATACCACACTATACATTTTTGAAGGTATCATTCTATGGTGACCAAGACTTTCTATGGCCAATGTCTACTATTTCCTACTTCCATCTACTATTCTCTATTTCTACTATTCCCTGTTTCCATTTCCTACTTCCCTAGTGCTCTGCTGCCTTTGATAAAACTATTTCTTGCCAATACTGTTACTAAGATAGTTCCTCATTTCCCCATCCTCCTTCACAGAGTGTTCAGTCTTTAACTCTAAGTAGACTGAATATTGCATGGAAGACATTGTTATGGAAGCAATGTTATAAACAATAGAGTCTGCATGCAAAATATTCACGAGATAGGTGAGTAACAGGTGAGTAACAACCAAGCTTCTGCACAGCACTGCACAATATATGCTGACTTGGTCAAATCTGGCTCTGGCTTTCAGTGCCCATGGGTACTGTGTCCCTCATGTCATGCTGAGAAACCACCTCTCTCATGCACCTTTATACGGTAGAGAAATCTACCTTATAAGTGCTTCTTTCAAATGAAATGAAATTTCAACAAGGTCACCAAGAAACTATTGTTTCAGCTTCATAATGTAAGTTTAAGTCAATGCTGGTCTTGGGCTGATTTAGGTGGACTGACTTGAATGTAAAAGCTTGTGATCTTGTTAGCAATTTTTTTCTGGAAACATTAGGTAGACCTACTGTACTGGTTTAGGCCCATCTAGGAACAAAAGACAAAGGGCATTGGAGCCCTCTAACCACAAGGAGGGCTCACTCACCACTTATGGTCCCAGGCAAATCAGACAAGACTACTTGACTTGGGAACAAAAATGAAACTTAATTTACTCCACCACCAACCAAAACCATAACAAACAGAAATACTCAACTGAAAACAATACAGTCCCTTTAAGATTCCCTTCCTCCACCTCTTCCCTCTTCCTGGGTTCAGGCAACTGATTCCAGTGTTTTTAGTTCTTTTTCCCCTGAGTGGTGCAAGGAGGCAGGGGTTTCAATCAGTCCTTTCCCGATGGTTGCTGCCATTAGTTTTGCCTCAGGGCAGGCAGATGCCTTGCCAATGGTCTCCCTGCTCCAACATGGGGTCACTCACACGCTGGGCAGCCCTGTATGGGCTGCTCTGATGTGTGTCTGTCTTGAGGGCTGCAGCTCCTCTTCATTTCCTCTTGATTGGAGTCCAAAACACATGTCCCTTTCAAAACTCACTCTCTCTGTCACGGGATCCTCTTGGTTCTGCTGGCAATCACTAGTCTCATCATTACCATCCATAGGTTGCAGTGGAATAGTGGCACTCTTGCCGCAGACTGTAGGTGAGTCTTTAACCTGCACTCCTCCTCCCTTCCTCCTTCTCTCGCTGTGGGGTCCTTGTGATCACCTCCATCTTGCTCTACTCTTCCACCTCCTCCCCCACACTACAGATTTTCCTACTTCAATAGTGATGGCAGAGGTACGATGTAACCCAGCCTGAGTGCAGGTGTGTCTGCTTTGGAGCTGGGGGATGTTTTGAGAACTGCTTACTGGGACCAGCATTGCAGCCCCCTCCTCCTGTTGCCAAGCAAAAATTTGCTCCACACAAACCCATCACACCTACCAGCTTGAGAAAACAATACATCATATGTAGCATTAAATTTGCTCTTTTTTTGGAGAGCATACAGATGATATTACTAAAGCTTGCTTGTGTGAGTTTTTCCTTATGCAATTGCCTTACCTTGGAGTGCAGAATTTATCACTATAAGATGATACAGAGGAAAAAATTAACATACAGTTACAGAAAATATTTCAGTTGTGGATTTTTTAATTTTTTTCTCAGTAATAAAGAGAGCAATTAGACTAAAACAAAATGGAGGATTCACTTTGAAAAATACTACTAATAAGGATGTACCTCTTTCCCCTCTAATATCAGCTTTTCCTTTAGTAAAGAATGTATAAAACCTTGTAGTTTTGGTTGAAAATAATGTAAAGATCCTGGTATGTTTTTTTATACAACTTTCATAATTTGTGGATAGATTGTATTAAAAATCATACAGTGAAGAAACTAAAAAAGAAAACTTAATGTCCTCAGCATGGAATCAGAATATGTGTATTAATGTAATATGTGTTAGACCAAGCCCTGGTGTTAAGATAAGGTAATATTAAACAACTTTGGAATACTGGAGTGTGTTGACTAAGTGCAACCTATTATACAGACAGGAAAGTTCACTGTATTCACTGTGTTTTCAACTGTCATGTATTTCCCTATGCTTTAAAACAAATGTTCTGCTTCTTTCAGGTTGTTTTTGTTTTTTTAATTTTTTTTTTTAAAGTTAGCTTGACAGAAGCATTGCTACCCTCCATGAAATGAAAATATTTTATATTTTGTTATGAAACAGAGAAACTAATAATTAGAGTTTTGGTGCAGAAATCACTTCACCTGTCTTTTTCAGAATGGATTAGAGACTAATGGTTCACAAGAATGAATAAACCAAAAAATAAAGCTAACTTGAGCTTTGGTTGTGTTTTTTTCTTTCCTTTTTTTTTTTAAAATTTCTTTTTTCTTAAATTTTTTTTCAAATGGAAGTTTCTAAGCCGATACTGATTTTCAATTGCCACAACATTTAAAAAGCACTAACAGCACATAGTCATTTTATAGTTCTAATAATAATGCATTTAATTCCACACCATGTGTAGATAATTTTGCAATTTCACCAGTAAACATAACTCTTCTACAGCTATTAAGGAACAAGAAACATCTGTTCCCACCTATAAATCCATCGTGTCACCAGAAAGTCTCACCAAGAAGACATTACTAGCATATTACTCCAAAAGCCACAGTTACATATATAAAATCATTGTGTCCTGCACAACAGCTGCTATGTCACATCAAGTTTGTTTAAAATAAGACAGTGTGCTAAAGCATAGTTATGTTTCTCATTTGAAAGGACTATATCCTTCCACACCTTTATGTTTCAAGATAGGAACTCCTATATGAGAGGATTCATCTTCATCACATAAACACATCCTAAAATATTATAATATGAACTTGGCTGCCTATGCAATAAGGTACACTTAATTATCACTTACTCCAATATTCCAAAGTTATTTAATATTACCTTGTTTTAACAACAGAGTTTTGCCTAACACAGGTTACATTAACACACATATTCTGCTTCCATGCTGAGGACATTAAGTTTTATTTTTCAGTTTGTTTTCTGAGTGACTTCTAATACAATCTGTCCACAAATTATGAAGGTTATATGAAAATACACATCAAGATCTTTACATTATATTTATCCAAAAATTAAATACAACAGAACAAAAATCAGATATTCACTGAGGCAGTTAATTATATTTCCTCAAGAAAAAGGGAGCTAAGAAAACATTTTTCTGGTGACAATTAAAAAATCATATAATGTTTTACAAAGGCTTTTTTCCTGAACTATTTTGTGTCACATAACATGCTACATCTGAATAATCTTTATCTCAATCACTGATTAGCCTGGGAAATGCATTAGAAATATAGTTCTGCCTGAAACATTTGCTTCATGTGAAAATTTAAATTGGGTTATGTTTAATGCTATATTTAGGGTGTTATTATTATGAGGATAGGACAGCTACTAATCAGCTGAATTGGTAGCAAAGAAGATATAGGCTAGATATTAGAAAAAGCTTTATAACTGTAAGAATAATTGATGCAACAGAAGACAACCTAAGGCACTTGTGTAAAAAGAGAATTTAATGTTCTCAGAACTAGATTAGGCAAGAACCTGTGCTTGTGTATTCAATCCTACCTCACAGCTCAGAGGAGAGTTATACGACCACTTGGAAGTTGTTTTCTTATGTTTCAGTTTCTTACTGTTGCTGAAAATCAAGAAATGCTCGTAAGTCAAAACAGGGCTGTTACTTACAATACCTTCTGTATACTAATTTTCAGTTGAATCTATATTTCTGCATAGTAGGAAATGAAGTGAAATGTTTTTCTTTCCTGCAGTCTAGTTTGCATAAATTTTTCCTGAAATTCAGGAAAGCTACATACATCTTGCCCTGCTGAAAAGAGTTTAACTGACTAATTCCAACTGATGTTAGTGTATGACTACTAAATAGCCAGAAGATTATTGAAATATGTTCTAGCATTTATGGTCTAGATATATCTGTGTCATATTTTAAATTACATTTATTTTCAGCTGTGGCCGTAAGATATGTGGCTGGTTGACTACTTCTTAAGATGTTTCTGAAGTTGACAGTCATAGAAGTGTGCAATGTCGGAATGGACTGTCTCTGGAAACAATTTGTCCTAGAAATGTTATTTGTAGTTAAGAATATACATGCCTTCTGTGTTCCATATGCAAAAATAAAGAACTATACAATGACTGAATGAGATCACAAATACAGTCCTTACAATTTTTTCAATGCAGAAAACTACTGTGTTTTGATACATCACATTATGGTGAAGCTTCTTTTAGCATCCCATATTTCTTTTCTGGGTCTGTGTATTTGGGAAGGACCCCTATAGATTTTGAAGCGTCTTAGAAAAAAGCAAGTAGTAGTATTTAAAAGTTTCAGAAAAATTGAGAGCTAATACACTTATTTGATGAATTCAAGATATCTGAGGTCTGTTGGATTTCTTGCATGTGAAATGACTCAACTAATGGCATGCAGAATGACAATCTATTTAACACTGACAAAGCATTTGTAATTTGTCCCTACCATAGAGTTTCACCATGTGTGTGGTATGTGACATGTATTTCTAACCAAGGCAGAATGACAGCTAAAAGCACATGGAGATTACAAGTTGACATCCATTTGTGCTTCAGTGTATTGTAAATAGTTAATAAAGTATTAATAAACAAATACTAATTCTCTGACACTGTTTTTCTTTTTTATATTCAGGGTTCCAAGAAGCTGAACCTACAAAAAGACTATGTCTTAGAACACAGGATTATTTAGCTTTTCAGCCTTTGCAGTCATTTCAGAAGCAGATGTTGTGCTTTTGAATGCTTAGTCATCCTTTAGAACACATAGGTAGCGTTATTTATCCGAAAGAGAGACTGCATCCAGGCCAGTGAGCCCTTGGAGTTACCCACTAGAAATTGACACTAGGAGGGCTAGATTTTAAATATCTGTTCTAAGGTGATTTTATACCTTAAATCAAAAGACAAAGGAAAACTTCCTCTATGCATGAGGCATAGTTCTCTGTCTTTTTTGAATTATTTATTTTTCTTTTAAAACCTGAAGAGCATTCTCAGCTGTAGCTAGATAGAGGTAAAGCTGCCTCTCTGTTCCTTTTCCTGCAGTGAATCTCTTGGCAGGTTTCCCCTGTTCTTCCCATATAAGCCCCTCTCACTGTTAAGAGCATTTAGTTAAAAGATCTGTATCCTATTATGTCCTCGACTGGAATGGTTTCAAAATCTTTTCCCCAAAAGTTCTATGCAGAGTGGGCTGGCAGTCTCTTTGCTCTGGGTGAATTGATAAACATTATTGGATTGTGATCATGATCTTACAGTCCTGAGGTGGCTACTGGAAAGAGATTGGGTGTCAGTCTCACTGCTGTGAGGTTTCTGACCACTGCTTAAGATGCATCTCATTGTTTGTGCTTTTTTTTTCCCCCTTCTTTTTGACATGGATGCACAGGAGAGGAAGACAGCCTACTTCTGAATCAACTGCAATGTATCATGAGACTGGACAACTGAAGGGAAGATGACAGCCCCCAACAAATAAGCTATTATGAAATCTTGTCAGCTATCAATACACATAATGATCATAAATCAGACTTGGACAGAGCTTCAAAATGATAGCCAACAACTCATCATGAGAGTTTTTTTAAATTTAGTTCAAAGGATTGACATAACACACATAACAGTTTCAAATGAAATAGGTCACAAACCGACAATCTGGTGTATGGTATGATCAGTGTAAGTATGGTCCTTGTAACCACCAAATATTCCTCTCCTGGAGCCACTGCATATTGTTGAGAGAGAGATATTAATGTCTCAGATTTAATTAGTCATTGATTTCTCTATCAAATGACTCAGCTTTTCTAGACTTTCTGGCTTACCCTTGCTTTCGCAGTTCTTGCTTTTCAAAACAGAGGTGATTTTTTTTGGTAAAGTAATATCTACTGTTTGGCAATGTGTGAAGCATAGGCCTCTGCACCTGCTTAAACAAAGACTTTGCCAAATGGAAAACTAATACTCACTTCCTTGTGTCTGAGTCACCGACTGGTATCAGGAACAAAACTGGTTCTGCTTTCTATGCTAAGTGTAGTTAAAATCGAGCTGAAATACGCTCCTGTATTAATATATACACTAAAGATGTGATAAGTGCCACGGAAGTTTCCCTTGCCCAGCCATGACACAAATCCCTCTAAGATCTTTATTTGCCTCTCTCTTACTCTTTTTAAAAGACTATTCTGACTTAGACCAAAGTTAAAAACATCATATTTTCAAAAATATGTTGATACATTCTTCAGAGTTTGTAGCAATCATTATGAGTGTTTTTAAGCTTTTTTCAAGAAATAAGTACAAATACTAAAGATGAGGAAGGAAGACAAATATCTACAATGAACTGTGGCAAAATCAAAGCTTCAAAATTCCATTTACATTTTACTTCCTTCAAAATTGTCAGTTTGACAAATTTTGGCTTGTCCCTTTCCTCCTTTAGATGTACATCTTCAGAGATGTTTATAGGTACATGCTGTAGGAGAGTGTGTTAATATCCCAAACAGCCACAGAGATAAACATGGCCAGTTGATTTGAAAGAAGAATATCCTATTATGCTAGAAAAAAATGGGAAGAATTTCTCTTCAAAGAAGAGAAGATAATGACTTTGACAAATAGAGAGGAGGTATTTCAAATCTCAGTGCAACATGTCACTGGAATGGTCTTCAAAATATAAGCTGACAAGAGGCTTGACTTACCAGCCATAAAGAGTGGCATCTCTCTTCTGCTTTTAGCAGATGGAGGAAAAAAGTTATGCTGCTCATCTGCATTTGTTATGAGAAAGTCTGAAGAGAGAGATATCCACTGCCATGTTGGTCTTACATGATCATCACTGCATTGGTGAGATTACATAAGCTTACTAGGTACTCATGAACTTAATTGATTTTGAGATATCTATGATATTGATTCAAACAAAGAAGAAAGTGAAAAATAGGTAAATAAAAATTATCAAGACAGAAGAGTATCGTGGGAGAAAATGTTAACAGAATTATAATTGCTACTTTGCCTAATGATTAGCTACAGCGACCATGATACTCATGTTCAAATACTGGAAAAGTATTATATGCACAGAAATAACAGATTTTGGGAAACAGAGGGAATAAATAGAAATTACCAGATAAGTGTGAAGAACATATTTGGGCAGGGTATTAACTTTTTTCCATTGAACTTATTAACTTGATGTGGTTTTGTCAGTATCTTGCGCAGATTTACTGAAAAAGGTGGTTACAAACGTCTATGGTGAAGCATATACAATGTCTAAGTGGACTGAAACTCTGTGGGATAAATCAACTGTGTTGGAGGGAGGGATGGGGACCAGAGAAACCCTCCATCATAGTCTCTTCAATCTGACCCCCTACTGAAGCAGGTTTTTGCCAAAGTTATGTGAACAGCTGGTCATCCTGCTCTATCATGGTTCCACAAACAGCAGTTGAAAATGTAGTTTGGGTTAAACTGAAAACTTAATTTAGTTGTAAGTTTTTATTTTTTATAACCTCTATTTCAAACTTACTTAAAGATAAATTCCAAACAGCTTTGTTTTCCAACTAAGATGATACCATTTATTTCTGAAAAATTGAAATTAAGCATGCAAGGATTTTTTTTAAGACTTCCTTCCCTTTGCTGGCATAGCTTGGCAAAACCAACATGGGCTCAATATTACATTAACTTTTCTGTAAAGGTAGTTTCAACTGAAAAGTATTTGGTCTTATAAAAAAGAAAAAAAAAAAATAACCTTTTTGATCCATGGGAACATACTTTTTCTCACTGATACCTTGTACTGAACTGCCTCTCCGATATTTTCCTGGCAGGATACTTTTTTTTGCCAGACATAGTGAATGTGCAAGACCTTAGTTCTTTAGTGTTACACATTTTTTTTCTGTAGAAGCAGAAGTAATATTTTCTTACAAAAACGATTGATTGTTCAAGAAATGTAGAAAACTCAAATTTCAGACTACAGGATTGGATATCCAAACAAAAACTTAGTGACTGAATGCTAAGGTAGCGCTTGCACATGCAATAACTAAGAAAAAATGGTTAAAATGAGTTTTTTGGAAGACTTCAAATGTTAAAAACGTTGAAGCATGAAGATGAAATAGAATAAATAGTTTGTTCTTGTTGTTCTGAATTGCTTTCATATTGTCTGTCATTTCTATTGGCTTCATTTAACAATGCTGTAATGTTTAACAGTATGAAGCATCTTATTTGAAAGAATAAAAACAAAAAACATATGGAAACTCAAGTTTCGACAGAAATTAAACAGATTTGGAAAGACTGAGCGTCTTTCTTCACCTGTAATACGTTGTGCCCAGTGAAAAGGAAAACATATGTTAAAGGTTGACCAGAGTAAGACAGATTCTCAGTTATGTTCCTTCTCTACATGCACCACAGTAGTAGCAATTAACAGGAGGACAGGAAAAAAGCATTGCTGAAAATTTGGTGTTAATTAAGGAGTTCTCAGAGGAACATGTCCGAAAGCCAAAGAAATTTTAGGCCAAATCTGTGGTTGTGGCAACTTGATACAGATCTATTGAAGTCAGAGACCTAGTACTAATTGATACCAGTTGAACAGTTAACTTAGTTAAGTTAGTTAAAGAAGATATCTTAGAAGATATCACTAACAATTATAACTATAAAATCTCTGAGTCTAAAATAAACTTTATAGCAGTTGATGTTTGAGGGTAAAATTCAAGGGCAGAAAAATTACCCCAGAAGTGAGATCTGTCTGAAACATCTGCAGCAAGCTATATCAGTGTTAAGGACTGAAAGGAATGATGCAGCAAACTCATTTACATACCTCATCACCACACACCCCTAGATGAAAATTAACACCAGTAGTGTAGATTTTTTTTCAAAAATGTTAGACTGTCACTGCAACAGCAAAGCAATGTCTTTATGTGGAAAAGTCCAGTAAAAGATGAAGAAGACTCAAAGGAGTATCTTCCTGATAAAGTCACCTGCCACCTGCCCTTCTGCCCAGCAAATAAGAATTTTAAAATAAACTAAAATCAGACTAGAAAAAAAACACCATACAGCAATATTTCCCTGAGAAAATAACTGTTACTGAATGGATGATTCTAAGTGGGCTTGATGGAGGGAAAAGAAGGGTGGAAATGAGAATAAAATGTTTTGAGCACAAAAATAATCTCATATGTCTTTAATACTGTTCTACCAAATTTCAGTTTTCCATCAAAAATGGGTAAAGGTTTGCAAAACCCAGCCAACTCAAGTGTATTTGCTAAGTTTGCATGAGTGTGCATGCAACACAGTACCTTTCAGAGAAGGAGAAACAAGGATACTTTTTTATTGAAGAAGGAGTAACATCACTCAGCTATTCATGTGAATTAAATAGTAAAAGGCAATGACGACACTTTCAGGTACAATACATAATGATAACTTTTCAGATATATGGGAAGGAATTTTGGATTGTATTCTTCATAAGATTCATCAGTCTGATGTCAGAAGTGCCTTTTTTTTTTTTACACTAAGCACAAAATCTACTCATAATAAAACATACAACTGGTAAGTAACAACAAAAAACCTGTTATATCTGTGGAAAAGTTTATCTTATTGTAGAAATCGACCACGGAAGAAATAACATGCTAAGATTGCAGAGTCAGCTCAGCATTGAAGGATAGGACTCTGAGACATATGATCTGCTTGAAAATGTCTCTGCCTATTACAGGGGGTATTTGACCAGGTGATGTTTAAAGTTTCCTTCCAACACAAACTGTTCTATGATTCTATGATTCAGAGAAATAACAGACTGCAGGAAGTAATTTGCCTGCAGTGTCTCTGTTAAGCTCAGGCAGGATTGACTGCCATTTCAGTGTAATTCTACGTTGTTTTGTCATTCTCCTTAATTAATTTCAAAGTCTATCTGAATATTATTTCAAAGACTACCTTTCCTTCCCCATCTCAAAAAGAATCTTTGAAAAGACAAATGGAATATTTACAATACATCCCGGTGAGTACCTGTTGAATTTTGTAGAGGTTTTGAAGAGTCACTGTGAGCTGATTAATTTGATTAGAAGTCAGGAGGCAGGGTAAAATAATTGCTGACTTTACTGAAAAAAAAAAAATCAAACATCAGAGGCTGAGACCCAAGCAGCAAATGAGCTCTGAATTATAACTAGTCACCTAAAGTGGAAAGGTAATATTTCTAGATATTTAGAACTAGGTTTTAGTTTGCATATGAACTTGGTTATCTTCTCTTGAGAGACAAAAGAGGCAGGGAATTCTGTTTCCTTCCATTCAAGCCTTAACCTGTTTGATTAGCTCCAGAGTTGCTTACAACAGATTCAAATCTTGGTGCTTAGAATTTTGGCAGACTACTAAGTAGTGTCATTCTGAACAATTCTGAAAGAACAGATTTCACAGTTTTGAAATGATAAAAGAGAGACAAGCAAGTTTCAACAAGGACCACATGTCAGCCTGGGGAGGAGTCTGTGAGGATTGTGGGATTGTTCCAACTATGTGAGTATCTCAGTTTCTGGTGTGGAAAACTTACCAACTGTCCTACATCAGCAAGCAGCCTTCTGGGAACCTCCTTATTTTCTGGAATACAGGTTTTCATTTTGTTAAGGAGTGAAAAAATATTTCTGACAAAGTCATATGTCCTATAGTTACTCCTAACTTCTCAAAGTACTTCCTTTTGATAAGTACAAAGCTCCCACTCATTTGAATATATCCAGATTACAAATAAACACACCTATTGCTCTAGTAAATGGCTGAAAAGTGGCTCATCTCTTCTGAGGGCTTGTATAATTGTACAGTAAGCAGAAATAATAACAAAAGTATAGAGCTATGAAAAATTTTTAACTCTT
Source organism: Colius striatus (assembly GCF_028858725.1). Lineage (NCBI taxonomy): Eukaryota > Metazoa > Chordata > Aves > Coliiformes > Coliidae > Colius > Colius striatus. Next base: position 23,267,169 of record NC_084790.1, read on the forward strand.
TTTTACTTAAGATTAACATTTGGAAAAACACTGATTTTTAAAGTTTATCTATCAAAATATACCAATATAGTCTTAGCCTTTCTTAGTTGCAATGAAATGCATCTTAGCTTAAAATCTTTTCTGCTGTAATTTAATTGAGAATACACTGCCTCCCAAGTAGATATCTAAGAACAAGCATACAGTCCCAGTCACTTAGCTCATAGGCAATACCCCACAATGTTTTGATGAGATTACTACACCCTTGGCTTGGCTTGGTCTTTTCCTTTTACCAGCAGAATTGTATATACTTTTAAAACAAAGCACAAATTTTGCAATAAAAATCTAAATTTTTTTTTTTTAAAGTACTTGAAACATAGATTTGTTAGAAAACTAGAAGAGTAATCTAATTTTCATGTCTATATCACATTTTAAAACACAGTTTAAAGCCAGGTTGCAGTTTGAGTTAATCAGAGAGTTTTGGATCTCAAGAGATAAGACCTGGTGTTTGCGGTTACCTCAGTGTAGCACCATAAGAGGCATATGTCCTCTGAGCAGATTCTTAAGAAAAATGCAGTTCCACCCCTTTATTTTCCCTCTTGTTCCTCCTTTTCCTGCAATTTGACGGTTTTATGCATTCACACTCTCCAATTTCTTTTTCATATTGCAGTTCTTTAAAATGATATCTGTGATGGTTTCTCCTGGCTTGCATCTCCATCTCATTCTAGTGTCCTTGAAAGCTAAGAGAGGGTATATATGCCTTCCTCAACTTCATCATCACTTTTTTCCAACAGATCCATCTAATAGTACATCCTAAATTTATTCTTGTCTTTGTGAGAGGATTTTGCTAAATCTGTCTCAGGCTCTGTTGGTATTTCCACAGGGACTGAATATCACCCATGACTCATCAGGCTGAGAAGTAGTGTTTACCTGCTTCACTTCACAATTTAGGGAATAAATGAGACACATTCAGCTTGATTTCCTTCCCAGATTTCCTAAAAGGCTGTTATTATGCCGTCTTCCATGGAAGACATCTCTCCATGAACTTTGTTATACAGAAATTAAACATTTTTAAGTTTCAAATCTTAAAAAAACCCTAAAAACCCTCATCAAGACTGCATGTAACATTTTTAATTTTCTGGTGGTTTTTTTTTTTTTCTTTTAAAGGAATTTAGTATTTCATAAAATGGCATCAGCAGTTGTAACCCTTTCCAAAGAGTGGTTCCTGTCTGCAATTATTTACTTTGGTCTCTCTTTTCACTGTCACCTGCCAAATCTGCTTATATATGCATTAATTATCTTCCAAGACAACCAAATTTCTCTAATAGTGTTCAATCCTCTTTACCAACACAGTATTGCAATGCTATTTCCTTCATATTCCTTAAAAATTCAGTGCTAATACTCATTATTTTTTACCATTTAAAAAAAATTATTTACATCTTTTTACTTTAAAAAATATGGCAGGCTTTCCTTTCAATTTTTAAAGCCATGGCATCATGCTTTCCTTCATTGGTAAATACCTGTCTTCCAACAATTTCAGCATCTCTTTTCCATAGCTGGTTGCTCTTTGTCTTCTTTTGATCTTGGTTAAGTTCAGTTTGACTTTTTGGACACACAATATTCCAGTCGATCCTATTTTTGTTGATTACATGTTCTCCATGCCCTACATCATGGTAAGTATGTTTTCTAGGTATATGCAAACCATCAGTACTATTTAAGTATTTTTCCCATATTGATACCTAGAAGTAAATAAAACTTTGAATCATTTCCGCTTGTCATGGTATTGAACAAAATCTTCTTACAATCAAATTTATCTGTAGTTAGTATCTCTGTTAATTGCAACACAAGTTCTTTTGCATTCATGTTAATTACATGCATGCAAACCAGATCTGTATGTATACCCTGTGCCAATTTCATGATATATTTGCATTTCATTATTAATATTGTGTATTCTATGATAGTATGAATATACTTTCCATATGGTATCTGCAATTTCCCAGCCCAAACTATTTGGCTAATATCTCAAACATTTCTCAGCTGACACAGAACACTTCTTCAAAAAAAGTAACTAGAAATTCTTAGCTAGTGTGCAGAGAAAAACACTCTGAGATTCCCTATGAAAAGCTGCTTTGGAAACATGTGAAAGAGATGAAGTTTTAATCTTGTGGCTAATACACAGCTGTAGTGAGTATCAGCACTAATCTCAGTCCCAAATATGCAAATAGTTTTACAAGAAGATTTTTTTGCACATGTACAATTTTCCAGCCACATTCAGAAATTCATTAAATATTCCATGAATTCTTTTAAGCATTTTAAAAAGAGTTAGACTATTCCGTGGAGAAAAGTTATATTGTGGGTGTGTAGTACCTATCTGACAAAGGCTGATTTCTCCCCTCAGATCTTTATAGATTTTTTGCTGGTTCTCGGATGACTAATTATGCACCAGGATACCAGTTCAGAACAGGCTTGTGTTATGGTGAAGCTGACATTCCAAAAGCATTGTTTGGATTAATTACTTTAAAGGACAAAACACAGCCTGCTTTGCCTAAAAATAAAACAAAGTCACAATTAATAACTCCGACTCATAGACTTTCCAAGTGTTCTAGAAATTGCTGATAAATTCCAATGGAATAAGGAGAGAATTATTCTTCACACAATTAGAAAAGCCAATTAGTTAGTATCAAAGCCTCTAAGAGGGTAGTAATTCAAAATAGTTCAAACTCTTAATATATTTAAATGGCAAAACATACATTTTAACCTTATCAGGACAATGCACATGCGCTCATATAGTACAACTCTTGGATTAATCAGAAATATGCTATTTCCTAATGCCCTAGGGCAGTATCTAGGAACTACAATGGGCAAGATTAGCATTCATATATTCTGCATATCAATATTAAATATTCATATTTTAATACTTTACCGTGTCTTAACAAGTTTCTGTGCTTCTATATTAGCTTAGCACAATGCTGTGTGAGACAGGACTCATCGCATCAATACTTTCATTGCACTGCTGCACTAGAAAAATACAGGAGGAAGCTGCTGATACAGTATGGAATCATATCAAGTTGATATTTTGATAGCATGTTAGTCAAGCATTATGCAAATATAATTCACTGTGTTGAAAACAAATGGTAACACATTAAATGTTTCACTTGAACAGAACAGCCCTCTGTATTACACTTAGTGTAGGGGTTGCTTTTGGAAGGCTTATCGAAAGAAGCCTGGAAGAGGTGTGGCTTTGTTATGAAACAGGAGGCAGATTTTTCCCATTACAATTTCCACAGTTGGAAGCTACCACTGCCTGAAGAGTACACACTACCTATATATTTAGTCTAGGTAAACTACTTTAGGAGACCCAGTCCATTTCTTTCATCATACTTTTTCACATCCCAGGAACATCTATCAATTTTCAACAATAGGCAAGCTTTGCTAGGTTTCTAACAGTTGATGAAGAACCCCTTACTATACCATAATTTGTTCTCTCCACACATTGATACTGATAAGGTACTGATTTTGGATATAGTACCAAATCATACCCACAATCATTTCAATTCTACTGAAATAACAGAGTGAATCTAGGGAGTAATAAATGTAGCTTGCAAAGTACTGCAACATGTTTTGAAAAAAATCTGTGTAGATATAAGATTTATTATGTATTTGAATTTATTTTTGAAAATAAAATATTTTTGAAAATTTTTACACTGACAATTTTCACTCTGTGCTGATAAATCACTAAAAGTACTTTGTCCCTTTCACAAGTTTGTTTGAGTAAACCAGACATTTAGCTTCACAAATACTTTTCTTTCCTGTCCCCGCTTTTTTTTTAAGGTAGTTGAAGATGCAGCTAAGTACTTGACTTCTTGAAAATCCTGCTTGTTCAATGTGATAGCCTATTTGAGAGTATAACTGGCTGGCTAGATGAAGGAAGATCAGTGGATATTATCTACCTTGACTTCAGCAAGGTGCTTGACACTGTCTCTCATTACATCCTCAATCAAAAGACTCAGAAAGTGTGGCTTAGATGAGTGGACAGTGAAGTTGATTGAGAACTGGCTGAATAACAGACCCCAGAGGGTGGGAATGAACGGAGCTGAGTCAAGTTACAGACCTGTGGCCAGTGGAGTTCCACGGGGATTGGTTCTGAGGCCAGTCTTGTTCAACATCTTAATCAACCACCTGGATGAGGGGACAGAGTGTACCCTCAGCAAGTTCCCTGATGATGCCAAACTGGGAGGACTGCCCCATCTCCTCTGCCCTGATGAGGCCTCATCTGTAGTCATGTGTCCAGTTCTGGGCTCCTCAGCTCAAGAGAGACAGAGAACTTCTGGAGAGAGTCCAGTACAGGGCCATGAAGATGATCAGGGGACTGGAACATCTTCCTTATGAGGAAAGGCTGCGGGAACTGGGGCTGTTCTAAGAGGAGACCTCATTAATACTTAGAAGTATTTGAAAGGTGGATGTCAAGAGGATGGGGCAATACTTTTTTCTGAAGTGTCCAGTGACAAGACAATGAGTAATGGAAAAAGCTAGAACACAAAAAGTTCCACTTAAACTTCAGGAAAATCTTCTTTCCTGTGAGGATGAATGAGCCCTGGCACTGGCTGCCCAAGGAGGGTGTGGAGTCCCCTTCTCTGAGGTTTTCCAAACCTGCCTAGACACGTTCCTGTGTGGCCTGACCTAGGCAGACCTGCTTGAGAAGGGGGGTTTGACTTGATGATCTTTAGAGGTCCCTTCCAACTTCTACCATTCTGCAATTCTGTGATTCTGTGACATATAACTAGAAGTGCTGAGATTTACCTGACCACTTCTACTAATGCTACATACGTAAAACAAGTATAAATAGATAAAAAGATTCCTACACTCTTCCCACAGTGATACCATCACAGCAGTCTTGCAGGAGCCAAGCTTTTGTTGTAGTTGTGGAGGAAGCAGGGTAGGCTTCACAGGAAACAGTGCCAGAAAACACCCATTTCGTCACACCAATTTTTCCATGACAATGCCATCAGCAGGTCCCAACAGCCTTACCTTTTCCATTAGAATTTGTAATTCCTCATCCTCCCCTCTACTAGCCCTCTTTGTTGCTCAATTGCCTCACTTGAATACGTGGAGTCCAAACTTGTGTTACTTGATCTTCTTTGTTTCTCCTAAGACTTTTTTTTTTCTTTTATTTGTACGATTTGTACTATTTTGGACTGTTGCTTTGAACGTATTTTACAAGCTCTCATCATACCATCATCCTCTGCCCACCTCCCCTCACTAGAGACTTCTCTTTTCTGGCTATAACTGTTTTTTTGATTTGTTTGTTTGTTTGGGTTTTTTTAAATCTCATTTTATGGCATTATTCAAGAACTATAAATCCTTAGTTGTCCTTCTGTATATTTTTCACATTAAACATAAACACAGAAGAGTAACGATTTTTTCCTAGTGTTTATTCCAGGCAGTGCTTAGGTGGGAGGCATACAGAAAACAGCACAGATAATGTATACCCCTGCTTCAATAGGACAGCGAACCACACTAACTGTTCCTAGGTTATTGTGCAGTATGACTCTTCTCCAGAGAAAAATTGTATTCTAAAAATGTTTGCTGATACACATAGAGCAACACAGTTACATAAAAAAAAACAAACCAACTTGCTGGACAGGCACCTTTTAGTAATTTTAACTGATCCTATATTCACTTATGTGCCTTACAGTTACAGCTGTCTAGCTTATTCCATTAAGCAAATGGAATGAAAGTATATTTATAAAGGACTGGTTTTGGATGGTTCATATGCCCACGCAAGAGTTCCTTAAGCACTACATCCATTAGTGGCTGTAGTTTTTCACAGCTGTGTCATTAAAATCATAGATCTTCAAAACTACAGAACAATATTTGAGTTTATAATTATATCCCTTTGCAACGTTAATAAACTAGTTCTAGAGAGATGGCCTTTCACACCATTGGGACATTTCGGTGGACATAGGCTTTCTTTTTCCACTGCTATTCTTTCAAATAACTTTGCATGCTTCCATCTCCATTAATTGGTGCCTGCCCTATGTTCTTTTATAAGACATCCATGCAAAGCTTCAGATTTTCAGCCAGAAAGGGAGAAGAAAGAAACATGACAAAATCCTGTATGTTTGTAATCGTATGCACCAAAAAGGAAGGGTGGGTGAAAATTTTCCCCAGATATCCTGACACAACATAAGAACTTTTTTAGAATAACATTCAGTTTGGCTTCCATCCCAAGAGGGAGTTCATCTGTTTCCTTCCAGTGACTTTGGTTATAATTTCCTGAGCCTGAATAGCAACAGCAGAGCTTCCAGGCAGAATTTGAACAGCTGATACTAGCATGCCTCAGTTTGTGGAATTTCACTGCGTTCAATTTTATTTTGTGGTCTGAGCTTAGTGAATGAAAGAAGATTTAACCACAGCAGGTACTATCTTCATTATCTTACTATTATGAAAGTATTATTTTGTAAATTGTTTCCTCATTTTTATTAATAGACATTCTATTAGTAGTTCCAGGAATAGAACTGACCTTTCTTCATCTTATCTGTTTGAAGTGTATGCAGAAAGCTGCTTTATTTCCACCAGTGTTGTCCTGAAGTCCCTATAAGTACATTCTAAAGACAGTCTGTCAGCATTAGTAGTATATTTAAATTTCTAAAAATAGGCTAAGTCTGTCTAAATGTACTCTATTCACCAGCTCTCGTCAAAGCAATTCTGCTTTTTCTATGTGACTGTCCATCCAGTAGACCACAGAAACCTACTGTACAGACTACTTATTTTAGAAGCTAGGTCCTCAAGCTATGATCAAGCCTATCCAAGCAGTGAACACAATAAATACTGTTTTATTGTCTCATACAGTAGCAGAGTTTCTCTTTCAGGGAGAATTTGTGAGCTGTGTCAGCAAATGTAGCTCAGTAAGCAGACATATCACTGGCTGTAAAACACCCTGGGCCAGATCTGTCTGCAGCTAAGGAGCTCTGAGGTACCCTCTGAGAGATGGTAGATGAAAGCCCTCTGCCTTCACGTACACCCTGCCAAAATCCCAGTGCAAGGTCTGGCATCTGCAAGGAACTGGGATTCAAAGCAGTATAAACTAGAAGTAGATACAGCTACTTATTTTACTTATTTGCTTAGTGAAGCAAAACAAAGAGGAACTGAGGGGAGAAAAAAATGAGCTTACTCACCAAAATAAAATAAAAGAAGCAAAGGTAAAAGGAGCTGCAAATAAAGCACAACTGTCTGCACAGGGCCTGACAGATTTCACCAGGAAGTGAGATTGTGATGGTGGGGTACCCTGCGTCAAGCATTGTGCATAGGGTAACACACTAACCTTTGCCCAAGGTGTAAATTCAGTCATACTGTACCTTTTGCTTCTTTCCTTGCTATGCACAAGAGACACACAACGCTCGTGACTGCTCTCACTGGCACGAGGCAGCTGCCAACATGACTATGGAAGGAAGCCAATGCTTGTGAACTTTCATGTAGATTCCCCCATCTCTTGCATCACGTCAAATCAGTAGTAGCATCCTTCAGTCAGGTCTTGATGACTTAGGCATTAGGCACAGGATGGGAAGACCTTTGGTGTTCTGTGGGTGTATATGCATGCACTGCAGTATGATCCTGAACAAGATCCTGAGGTAGTTTTCTATTTCTTCCTACCTTTCCTGGGCAGCAATGAAAGGGAAGATGCTAAAACAGAGGCCTGATAGCCGCCTGAGGGAATGCATTGGCTAGATTTGCTTAAGCTCACAACACTGACTGACAGGCAAGTTAGTTATGCCAATGAAGGGCTATATAAAATGTTTCTCTCATTTGCCACGTTTTCTTATGAATACCTTCTTCAAAGATCAATAGATGTTAAGATGGATACTATAAATCAGCATAAGTAAATATATTAAACATTCAAATTCATTTATTTCCATTTGAATGACAAAAACCTTCTCAATGTAACTAAATTTTTTGAACTTAGGGTTTTGCGGAAAAGATCAGACTTCAAGGGTTAAATCTGGTTGCCTGGAACAGGTATCCCAGTGCCATTTCAGATATTGTATTCAAACAGATCTACAAGGCTGATACGTATGACACAGGTTTTCCAGGAGATCTGTATTGCACTTGAGCAGTTGCTGGAGGACAGACAGGATAATTTCGGACTTCTCAAACCATAATCATCTCCCGTGATTAAGCAATTAGATCCCATCTTAGAATACTTTGTCAGAGAAGTGCAGACGCAATTATACTATTTGGAACTAAAAAAACCCCTTGCAATTCAGTTTTCTATTTCTCTCATTAAAAGTTCACAGAGATGTAAATGTTTCTGCATACACATACAGCTATGGTCTAACTCTGAAAATGACGACAGAAGACTCTACCCTAGTAATTGGAGCAGAATGGATTTATTGGTCATTGATTCTTACCAAGTGACTTTATTTGTTGATGGAAAAATAGTATAAGTACTTGGACAATTTTTAATAATTATAACATTCTAAGTAGTTCCAGTATTTTGTTCCAAGTATGCTTTTGTTTTGAGTAGGATATTGTAACATAATGAAAACAAAAAGATGTGCAAAGATTGCGTCCAAACATCCTAGAGTACCTAAGATTTTGTATTCCATTTCTGAAATTAGTAGTCTGTCAATAGTACAGAAATAACAATATATTTTTTCTCTTCTGAGTTTATTTAGAGTTCAGACCAATTGTAAGACGTAATAGCTAATATCCAACCAAAATGACAGTCTGAATGAAGTCTTGATGGTTACCACTGCTCTAATGATGAAGTGAGGAGGAAAAATATCTGCTATGAAAGACCACTTACATTTAAAACGATAAAATAGATGAGAAGTTAGAGAGTAATAATAAGAGAGAAAGAAGCAAGACGTCAAGATTAAAAATTTCAATAGAGAAATATGGTGTTAATTCCAATGAGGATTTTCCAAGCTTCTAAAGGAATTAATCATCTGCTACTATAGGGTGAAAAAGGCAAGTTTAATGAATAACATTTATAGACAAATAAGTTCTGCTTAATTTTCAGACTGGTACATCTTTCAACTTTTGTTTTGTATAATTAGATATCTAATGGTGTCTAAAAGTGACTAATGTTTTTTTCTCCCAAAATTGACTTCCGTGATTCCCAGCTATCTGTCAGGGAATTTGAACCAGAACCAGTATGTCTTGATCTGTTGATTCCCAAAGGTTTCAAAGTCCACTGGAAAAAGTTTCCAGTTTAGTAGGGATCCTATTTAACTAATATACAGGTCCAAAATATAAAAGTATAGCCAAAACTTGGGATCATGTCTAGCAAGAAAGAGGAGACTATAATAAAAGAAATGAAAGTAAAATTACACTGGGAGCGCTGGGTAAATTATAATGTCTTGCTTCACAGAGAACATAAGTTGTATCCTTGTGACAAAACCTTTAGCTTCTTTGGAAGGAAAAATAATATTTTGGAGGGCAAAGAGGGCGAAGGTTCAAACACAACATTTTATTTGATCTGAAACTTAAACAGTCTGTCAAGATGAAATCAATAAAAGGCCTTAAACCTCTAAAGTTACTGATGCTTTGATTAGCATTCAAAGTTTTAATAAAAAAAACTAAGCTGTCAAAAGAAATAAAAAATTTAGAGAGACCTAAACTTTAGAAAAGTCCTCGTGAAAACAAAACATTTCAATTTATCAAAATGTTTGAATGCATATTCCACAAATAATAATTACTTATGCTGAATATAAAAAAGTATACTACAAATTGCTTTGATGCCATTAGATCTTAACTGAATGTAACCAATATTTTCCACAATGGTGTCACAATTTTCATCTTCTTGATTATTGTCTAAATTATAGACATCTGCTTGAATAAGACTTTAACAAAAAAGCAGTAGACCTTAACATTTTTAAAAGCCAGGGAAACAAGCTAGCAAAAACAAGTCACTTGTGGTCCTTCCAAACTCATCATCAAAGGATCGTTCTTTCAGAAAGATAACATTTCATGTTACCATAATGCTTTCTCACCTTATATCTGAATCAGATTTTAATGGTGTGTGCCATATAGGTTTTCTCAAACTGTCATAACTGCAATGATGGCTTTCATCCATCCATAAGACAAATCAATACTATTTTTCCGTAGCATCTGGGCAAACAGAGTATTTAAATAAATGTTCATTCATAACTTGACTAAATTGAAGTGATACTATTCCCATAGCAAGTATACAGTATTACGTGTATCATCATTAAGTTTAATTCATGACCCCTCCCCTGCTTTTTTTGCTGGTAATACTACTACTTCTAAACAAGCCATTTTGCCCTGATAGAAAAAAAATACTATCGGGAAATAATTTAAGGTGAATATGAATTATGTACATTGTAAAGGATATTTGATAAACCTTTGTATAGATTTACATTTGGATAATGCATTTGGAATACTGAATTAACTTCTGCAAAACGAAATTAATTAACACGTTATTTTCAGTGTTTTAAATCTGGAGTGTGTGTATTAAAATACTAATACATGACATCATCTTTTTCTTCCGACTTTAAAACCCTTATTTGTTTTGAAACAATGGAAATGAAATGCAAATGTAAACTGATATAAGAGAAACTAAATTTCCCCATGCAAGACTGCAAGACCTCTCTTCTGTTCTCTTTTTCAGAAGTGCAGTGGACTACTTTAAATTGTCATACTACTTTTATACATCACTTTTCTGTTATTTCACACTGACAGGACCTCTCTTTGAAAGCTCAGAAGACTTGCTCTTAAGCAAGACAAGGCTCACTTCCCATACTGGTTCTACTTGCTACAGTACTGAATCATACCACAGTCAAGTTGATTAATGTGATTCTGACCAGGACACTACTTAAGGTTGCTGAGGATAATTTGAATTCATCAAGATGTTGGCATAAATGCATGTGGTTTCACCACAATTTGCTCTCACAGTATGGTACGTGATTTGTCCTTATCTGCAATCCTGCAACTGATTCATCTCTTCACAACTATGTTGTAGCTACGTTGTATATTGTATGCTGTAATTCATGTTGAAGGAAAAACAAGAGACTGATTATCTTCCTCGTTAAGTATGATGGTTTCTAAACTCAGAAACAAGAACTGAATCCTCAGAAAATCCCCAGGATGCATCAGGAACAATTTTAGAAATTAAACAGAAGTTGAAGCTTTGTTGGACCTGACTTTCATAATAGTTTAAAACTTTTTGAGGACAATTATTAGACAAACAGAATGAAACTAAAATACTAGTTTTGTTTTCTCAGTCTGAAGAGAGCATCACTTGAGTAATTGTGCTCTAAAATATTTAGACACCATCTGGATGTCCCAGGCTGCAAATCTCCAAATTTGGTAGCTCAATATGCAGAAATAGCTCTCCACACAAGGAAGGCATAGGCAGCTCCTCTAGGACTTACAGTAGCCACCTATATGATGAAGCAGAACCCCAATAATCAGATAGTTCTCAAGGGATATTTTAGAAACAGCTTGTTGATCAGATCTGTCAATTAATTGTCATTGCTCAGAATAAGTAGTTGATGATGCAGGAACTTTACTAAATAACTCTCTGCAGAGTTCTTTTCTACTCCCAGATTCCTCAAGATGATTCCTAGCAGACAATTAGGAAGCTGGCTGATTACATTTCCTGGTTACTCAAACTTAGTATTTCATTCACAGTCCCTATTCACAAAAGCCAGATTATGTTGCCAGCCAAAGGAAGAGCAAAAGACTGCCTGATTAAACAAGAATGTTTGCCCTGTACTATTTCTATAACCAGAATGCTAAAATGAAATTTCTGTTTCTGTGTTTGTTTGTAGGACCAGAAAACAGTATCAACTTTCTGCTCTTGCTGCAGCCCTGTACTTTCTCCACCCTGTAATTAACAATTTTAGTACTTCCTGTAAATTCAGATTTCAACATGAACTATTATCAACTATGTGTTTATAGAGCCAAATGGATCTGAATCTATTTCTAACAGATGGAAATACAAATCCTGATAGCATAAAAGCTGTTCCCAAACCAGTTGTTTTTTCCTATACTGCATCCATATATACTACTGGGTCAATGTGATTGTAGCAAGCTTGGGCAAGCATGGCTTTTGAGCTACCAAAACATTCTTGTGATAACCTGACTTTGGTACTATTTGACTATGTTGATGCATTGGTATAAAGTGGCTAAATTTCACTTCCAGGTCTAGAATGAATTAAAGATTTTTTTTTGAGGAATTTGTTTTGAATTAAATATTATATTCAGAGTAACACCTCCTCCCACTTAGTTTGAAAAAGCCACATCCACAATTTCTTCATAATATTTACGGTCTTCAATTTTACCTCATTTTGGCTAACCAGTGACTAACTGCCATTCTGATCCACTATCTATTGTAAATAGAGCATACACTTTGTAATAGATATATGCATTTTGCAGTGATATACTAGTATGCCATTACATCATAAACTTGAGACAGATTACGTATATGCTACATTCTTTAAAATAATATGTTTGCTTCCAAAACCAAATTAAGTTTAAGTTTGTCTAGTTAGTGATCTAATCTGTCTGAAGACTTTCACAACTGTGGCAGTTTCAGGTTACATCAGCATTTGAGTGCACAATGTGAAACCCATTGTAGGTTTCATATTAACACACCCTACACACCTCTTAGCTTTTCAAAGATTTATTCATTAATAGTAAAAGAGAAATCAATATTTCCATGAGAAACTGGGAGCCCATAAGGGAACTGGAGCTGTTTAGTCTAGAAAAGAGAAGACTGAGGGGTGATCTCATTAATATTTACAAATATCTAAATGGTGTGTGTCAGGAAGTTGGGACATCCCTTTTTTCTATAGTAGCTAGCAACAGGACAAGGAGTAATGGGATGAAGCTGGAGCACAAAATTTCCGTTTAAATATAAGAAAAAACCTATCTCACTGTGAGGATGAGGGAGCCCTGACACAGGCTGCCCAGGGAGGCTGTGGAGTCTCCTTCTGTGGAGGTCTTCTAGATCCACCTGGACATGTTCCTATGTGACCTGACCTAGGTTGACCTGCTTCTGCAGGGGGATTGGACTAGATGATCTCTAAAGGTCCCTTCCAATCCTACCATTCTATAGTTCTGTGATAAGAAACAGAAAACAGCCATTTTGCCTCTAACACACTACACTAAGCCCCTTTCCATGTCTTATTAAGCTCCATCCCTCCCCAATAAATTTGATCTACATATCACTTTCCTACCCCAAAAGATATTCTGTTCTGAAGAATATCCAAAGAATACCTGTATCTGAATGATAAATCATTTCCAAACTTTCAGGCTTTTGTGACAACACCACAAAGGAGACAATAATTTTTCCTTTGAAACTAATCCTTTCTGTCACTCTTCTACTATAGTGGAAGAGAAATTAGACTTGTTTTATCATTCCTTTTAGCTTATGACTTAGGTTTGCATGTACAAAATCATCACAGACAAGATACAGTACTCTGTACAGAATTGTATGTATTTTTGATGTTTCTGAAAGCCGTGGAATTTGGACTTAAGCTCTTCTACATGAAAAGATCGGCATTAGAACTACTAGAAAAACTTCTGGAGCCTTTACACTTATTATTTTAACAGTAGTTAGTTACAGTCTTGGATATGTTAAGCATCATAGATAAGAACCATCTCATCTGATTAGCTAACACTTAAAAGTCAGGATAATTCTAGTTCATGAATTTTGATAAGTGTTTATGAAGTAGTTCGGGATGTACTTGGTGACACTACCAGTCAGAGTCAGTGACACCAGTTAGGCAGAGCAAGACTGACTGCTAAAATGTTATATTTTTTGTATTCTCCCTCTTGCTAGCCTATAGTAAAAACAGTATATTTGACTTCTACAGGATTACTACCTCATAATATTTGCAGTCATTCAATAAATGTTTGAAGGTTTTGTAAAACATTCATTTTTTTTTAGAATAGATTTCGTAGTAATTAAAGAAACTCCCACTTGTTTCTTAAAAGTAATAAATCTTCCCAATTTTATTTAAAGAAAGAAATTTGAAACAAGATTCATAGTCATGGACTGTCCTTTTAAGTCTTTAAAGACATAGACTTTTTAAACATATTGTTAAAAGTTTAGTATTCGATATATAAATATCCAATATTTAAACAGATCATTATAAAGGCATTGCTTTTGCAAGTCTAATAATAATATTTTAATAAGTAGTAATAATGGAAGGGAGGAAGGGAGGAAGGAGGGAGGAAGGAAGGAAGGAAGGAAGGAGGGAAGGAAGGAAGGAAGGAAAAGAGAGAAAGAAAGACAAAAAAAAGGATAATGCTACAATTCCTTTTGAGCAGTGATATGTTAGAAATCTTTAAAATTATTGATATTTGATTGATATTGATATTGTCTTTTGTAAGACTGTGTGAGCCCTCGGACAACATTAAGCTTCCTGGACAAATAGGAAGAAATATTGGTCTCTGGAGTGGATAATAATCTCACTTTTTCTAATAACAACTCCATCAGCTCAGTAATTCTGAAGGAAAAGTCTTGCATCCTCCATTTTTTGTGTGGAGGACACAGTGTCATAACATCAGTCATGAAAACTGATGAGCCTGTAGGGAGTACAGGTTAGTACTTTGTAATTGTTCCAGAGCTTTATAAAACCTGTAGATATTTAATGGATTATAGATTTCAAACAGAATGTTCTTGGTGGCCACAAAATTTGAATATGATGGATAACTGCATTTGAAAATGTGATATACGATACCATATAGAAGTTATGGACAACCGCTAGTCCTACATGCTTAAACAAAAAATGCCTAAGAATTCAGGAAAGTCTGATTCTCTCTGTTTTGAGAAAGGACAGACAAAAATGAATGATGAAAATAATTGCTGCCTTTAAAAAAAAAAATAAGTCTTTCTGAAGCTGAGAGGCATTTCAGGATGGCACAGAAGCCTTGAACAACTGTAAGAGTCGATACTTGTTGTATGAATGCTTTTGTTTGTCCTCTGAACGCTGCTGGTTTGTTTTTACACTTACTTTTATTTGTAACAGTTCATACGCCTGTTCTGCCTCAATTTAAACAGATCATAACATGAATTGCCAGTTGTTTGGACTGGGGTGACTTAATAAGGATCTTTTGAAATGTGAGTTAAGTATGATCCATACTGCATAGCAGGCACAGGCAAAGCTGACACCTTAGCTTAACAAATCTCTCAAGCACTAACTGGGCTGTATGGCAGTTTAATCATGCCAAATGCAGGGTGTAGTCTTGGCAAGGCTTTTCAACTTAAGGCTCTCTGCACTTAAAATGCTTGCCATTTCATAGAATCATAGAATAGTTTTGGTTGAAAAAAGTGTTTAAGGCCATCAAATACAACCACTAACCTAACACTGCCGAGCCCACCACTAAACTATGTCTCTAAGCAACTCATCTACATGTCTTCTAAATATCTTCGGGAATAACGACTCCACTGCCTCGCTGGGCAGCCTATTCCTGTGTCTAACAACACTCTCAGTGAAAAAGTTCTTATATCCAATCTAAACCTCTCCTGGAGCAACCTAAGGACATTTCTCCTGCTCCAGGTCCTCATATGTCTTGCATGGTTGTCAGGCACTGGCTAGATGTGCAACTACTTGAATCTTTTGAGATGAGAAATGAACAAAAGACCTTTCAGTCAACATGTACACAAGCAAGTAGTGACAATGTACTGGCAGAGACTGTTGTCTTTGGGTCGCCCAGGTAAGTGTTCTTGCACTTGTTTCTTATTGGCAATCATGATGAACTGATAAAGGTGGGGTTAAAACATGTGAATTCTTTTCACCTCTCCATGGGAAATGAAGTATTTCTTTTTTTCCTTTCACTGCTGTGAAAACGGCCAGAAGCTGTGTAGGATCCTTTTTACAAAGAAATCTCAAGATTTTCCTGAGCCACTTTGAACAGAGGAAGAAGTACTTCAGTCTTCCCTGTATTAAAAGGGCTGTCCTTGGCTTAGCAAAAAGTCACTTTGACTAACTGGATGAGAACAGCCTTGCACGAGCATGCAATGTTCATTTGCTCGATGATCTTAAAACGTGTGACTGTCAAGATGTGACTGTCAAAAACTATCATCAGGCATAGGCCTGTGCATGTGCCAGCCCAAACTGTGCCTCTCCTCAGCGGTGGTCTACAGTGTGTAGACTGGCAACACCATATAGCAAATGAGAGACTACATGCCTTACCTGCCTTGCAAAGGGACAAGTGAGAGAATAGGAGGAGAGTGGTGCTGCTGCAAGCTCTAAGAAAAAAACACTTACAGATTCAATGCATGTTCGGCAAGGGTTCTCCACAGCACAGCTTCTCCAACTTGATTGTAAGGATGCTCTTCATATTATGTTACAACTGTAAAGGCTGGGCATTCCAACATATTCCTCACTCAAGGAAGCAATTGCAGAGGCGAGGGGTGTGGAATCGTAGAATTTGACCTCAAAGGCATCACATATTTTCTATTATAGACAGTCCTCTAAGAATCTACACCTGCCAATTGAGCTTGCTTAAATCTGCTTCTTCCAGAGTTATTAGAGTACAAACAAATCAGCATAGTACAGCTCTGCCAGCACAGTACTGCCTAGCTCATCATGGCTCTAATCACACTGTTACATGGGATAAAATCACTCATCACTAACACTAAAGGGTAAGAAATAAATTAAGCAGCTAGTTGCAACCTGATGTCTCATAGTGAATGATTCCTCAATAGCTTACTCTTCACATAAACAGTTAGGCAAAAAACTACCAGAAGATTTCTACTGAGCAACCAGTTTCAGGCACTGAGTCAGTGAGTGGACAATCAGAAGAGGAGCATTAAGGAAGTTAATTTGCAAAGGATTGTATGGTAACATAGGCAAAACCATACATTCCTATAAATTACATGATTCTCGGTGTATTCTATAGCATATTTTTCTAATTCAAGGCAAACTGAATGTTTTTGGCTAGGAAAGGGAGAGCACACTGGGAGATTAATACTCTGTTTAGGAGAAGGACACACAGAAATTCCAAGCTTCTGACACCTTGTCATGGTTTGGCCTAGCTAGCACAGCAGCACCATGATAGTCTCTCGCTTGGTGCTTCTATTCACCCCCACTCTCGTTAGGATGGCAGAAGCCCCAGCAAAATGGGAGTAAAAAGATAAGCAAGGTTGTTGTGGATTGAGACAAGGGCAGGGAGGGCTCGCTGCCAATTACGGTTCTGGGCAAAACAGACTCCAGTACTGGACTTAGAGAGGAAAGTAGGAAAGTTTATTCTACAAGAAACAGAACAAAATAAAACCAAAAGGGAGTAGGATGATGAGAAAATTACAACCAGCACTTTAAGATCTTCCTTCCTCACCTCTCCTTTCTTCCCAGGCCCAGCTCACTGCTCCCGATATCTCTATCTTCTCCCCCCTCAAGTGGCTCAGGAAGGCAGGGAACGGGGGATGTGGTCAGTTTCTCACAGATGGGGTCTGCTGCTTCTCTCTTCTCAGATGAGGATGACTCCTGGAACTCTTCCCCTGCTCCAATAAGGGGTCCCTCTCAAGGGACACAGTCCTTATTGAACTTCTGTGATGTGAGTTCTTCCCAGCAGCTGCAGCTTCTGCTGATACAGGTTCCTCACACAGGACACAGTCCTTACTGCATATTGCTGGTGTGGGTTCCTCCCCACAGTTACAGCTTCTCTGAATATTGAGTCCCTTCCACAGGACACAGCTTGCTCCGGCCATAACGATAAAAGGTCTCTCGCTCCGGACAAGGCCTCTTCTGACCATAGTTTTAAAGAAGAAAATCCCTGCCCTTGGCTCATGGTCTGTAGTGAAGTGATTGGGTCCTTCCCATGGAATATGGCCTCCTCCAGCCATAGTTTCTGTCCATGGCTCGGGGTTCTTAGCAAAAACAGTTTCTGTCTCTGATGCGGGCTCATTATCAATATGAGTCTCTATCATTGATGTGGGGTCTTAAAAGAAATGAAAATAAATCTCAGCTTCACCAGTTCTCTCTATAGAATGCAGGGAAGTCTGCTCCAGCACACCTCCTCCTCTCTTCCCTCACTGACCTCAGAGTCCTTATGGTCGTTTCTCTCTCTTCCTACTCCTTGCACTACCACCAGACAGAAAAGAAGGGAAAGAAAAAGTAAGAAACAGGAAGAAGAAGGATGAAGAAACCTCCTCTTCTGGCTTCTTCTCAAGAGGTGATTGTGGAAGTGTCTAATTGGCTCAGCCCCAGAAGTGGGTCTGGCTCAGAGCTGGGGAGACTTTTGAGCAACTTCTTAATGGAGCCACCTTTACAGCCCCTTATCCCTTACCAGAAAAGGCTGTCATGTCAAACCATGACACACCCAAGAAGAGAGTAGATGTCATATTTTTCCTTTAGTTAAAATAAGAGAAACATACATGTGCAGAGGTGGCATGCTTACACTGTACAGCAGCATTAAAGTTTCATGCTCTTAACAGATATGTAAATAATAAAGATCACTGTAACCATCTTTTATAGTCTTCTATCTTACAGAACAGGACTACGGTGAATTAAGACTTCTTTGAACCAGAAGAAGCCTCTTAGAAAAGCTGTCAATCTCTATTTCTATTTTCCACTGGTAGAAAATTCACTACTGCTATGAGAAGGGTCCATTTAGAGCAGCTACTGAAAGTGTACTTTTCATTTGGAGCTTATGTTCCCTTAGCTTTAGCTTTTAGCCCATTCTGTCCTTATCTGTTTATTCAAAATCTCTATTCTGAAGTTTTTCTTTCCCATATTGATACTTGTAGATTATGAACAAACTATTCCCTTTTAACTTTCAGTTTCAGCTCAAGAAGTCTTACATTATAAGGGATACTGTGCAGTCTTTTAATTATTTTAATCAGAACCCATTTCCATTTTTTCCACTTTTTTTTTTTTTCCCATTGGACTATCAAGGAATTCTTTAATATTCTAGAAACACAGTTTATGCAGAAGCAGCAAAATCAACACAGATAATACACCTATTATTCAAAAACCTGCTCTTTCCGCATTCTCAAATTGTCAGTCTCCTACGCAACTCATTATGAGCTCAAGGTTAGCAATCTAATTACCACAGTCCCAAGCTTTTTACAGGATCCCAAAACAAAATATTTCGAGTAAGATCTACACGTTTTCTACTTAGGTGACTTTACATTTATTCACACAGCAACACAGCCTATTTTAAATTAAAAGACAATCCAGATCACTGTATATAAGATACTCTTTACTTACTCTCTGTTACACCTTTTCTTCTGGAAACCAAATTAGTGATAGTATTTTATTACATATTGCTGATGAAAATGTAAGATAACATGAGGACAAGAAAAAACCTTATTTTACAGAAAATTCTAACAGTACTTTTGTCTTTAACAACCAACTAAATATAAATGAACAAAAGAAGTGTCACAATTGCTTGAAAGACACAATTTCCATAGTCATTGTTCACTGGGATTAATTATGTATGTAATTCGTTATTAATTGAATCCCATCTAGGTAATTCCATTATTTTCCCTAGATCAATGTCACCCTGACAAGCCAGTAATTACCCAGGTCATCCCATTTACCTTTTTTAAGTTATTGATATATTATCTTTCCTCAGTCCTTTGGATTTCTCAGTTTTCTGCAACACTTTTTAAAAATTAGATTTAACAATCCAGGGAGATACTTGGACAGCTCTTGAAAAAAGTCAAGGATCTAAATTATTAAGAGTATACTGATTTAAAAACCCAAACTTTAGCACTGGCTTTTTAATGGCATTCTGAACCAGTCTTAAAATAGTGAATAATCCCTCTTCCTTTGTTCTGGGTTTGTATGACATTGTTTTACTAGCAGAGCTAGCTTCTTCAGAAGCTGCTGGAAGCTTCTTCTGTGTCCAATAGAGCTAATGCCAGCTGATTCCAAGATAGAAATGCCACTGGCCAAAGCTGAGCCCATCAGCAACACCAGTAGTGCCTCTGGGATAGCATATATAAGAAGAAGGGGAAAAACCTGATGGAGCAGAACAATAGCAGCTGGAAGAGAAGAGTGAGAATATGAGAGAACAACAACTCTGCAGGCACTCAGGCAAGTGAAGAAGGAGGGGAGAAGGTGCTCCAGGCCCAGTGCAGAGATTCCCCTACAGCCCATGGTACAGCCTGTGGTCTCCCTTGCAGTTCATTGAGGCCCAAGGTGGAGCAGAGATCCGCCTGCAGCTCAGGGAGCACCCCACACTGGAGCAGGTGGATGCCTGAAGGAGGCTGTGACCCCACAAAAATCCTATGTTGGAGCAGGCTCCTGGTAGGACATGTGCACGTGCACACCTGTGGACGTTCTCCATGCTGGATCAGGTTTGCTGGCAGGACTTGTGACACTATGGGAGACTCACACTGGTATAACCTGTTCCTGAAGGACTGCATCCCATGGAGGGGGCTCACTCGGGAACAATTTGTGAAGAACTGCATCCTGTGGGAAGGACTTAAAGTTGGAGAAGTTCATGGAGGACTGTGCCATGGGAGTGACTCAATGCTGTGGGAGGAAAAGAGTGGAGGAAGCCCTCACAGTATGGAGGAAGGAGGAGCAGAAACAACATGTGGTGAACTGACTGTAACCCCCACTCCCTGTCCCCCTGTATTGCTGTAGGTTAGGAAGTAGAGAAATTGGTGGCAAAGGTAGAAGAAAAGAGGAGTGAGATGAAAGTGGTTGTTAACAAATTAGTATTCCCAAAGTTTATTTCAACCATGACGGTAATTGGCAGCTGATTTCTCCTTGTACCTACCTTGACCCACAAGCTTTTTGTTTTATTTTCTCTCTCCTGTCCATTTGAGTAGGAGGAGGGATAGAGTGAGTTTAGTGGGTGCCTGGCATCCAGCTGGGATCAGTTCACCTCATCCTTACTCTGCAATGATAATACGCCGTCTGCGTCTTCCTCAGACTATTTAGTGAATATGGCATCAATGCCAAAAAAGAAAAAAAAAGATACAAAAGGTAATGAGCAACTTGCAGCTAGCAAGAAGAGCAAGAAGAACAAGCAACTATGAGTTAAAGAATGCTTAAAAATCAAACTCAGTTCAGTCTGGCTCTTCTTTCTAACAACTTTGCCAGTGGACATACTGTGAAAGAGAATGATATTTCATGTACATGCATGTGCACACACAGTCATGAAACAATAGATGATCAAAAATAAGAAATTATCTTTAATTGTAGAAGCCAGATATTAAGGGATGGTGAAAATGACCATTAGCTTAATAAACTAACGTAACGCAAAACATTTTTCCAGTGCTGTTAGAAATTTATTTTGCAACGTGCGCTTAACACACATTCTACTGAACCCACAATGTATAATCAAATTTATTTTTTAAAAAAATTGCTGTTATAGCTGAAGTTACTAGTCTTAACCTTGATAGTCAGCTTTTGCATACCCAGGACTTAAAAGCAGCTAGTAAGAATGTAATAATTCTTTCAGAATAATTGATGTGTTGCTATGGGAAATTTGTTTTTGTCATTTGAGGTCATATGGAAAATAGTTGTGATATTCTATGTCATTCAAAAAAATGCAAGTCAGAGAAAACAGTATATTTTGAGGTATTTACTACTCAGTTAAAATCACTATGCATAAGAATACATAAATTTGTAGAATGTAAGATGAGCATAAATGAGAAAAATAATTTTTCTTCCAAGGATTTTGCTGAACTGTTTTTGTTTAATTCTTTCTTGGTTTAAGGAAAGCAAATGGCTTCATCAAGAAAAGATTCTTTACCAATGAATAAATTTTTAGACTGTTAAAATTTTGCAGAAATATATGGAATATAGTAAACATTTTGTTTGCATGCAGACATTACAAACTGTTTTCCAATGTAATTACTCACTAACTGAAAAGTTTTAATTCCACAGCTGTAACCATCTGGCCAAAATGACCCAATAATGATTGAAATGTTTGTCAGAGTGTGAGACTTCTGCTGGTTAGGCATTAAAGGAGTTTTTATGTGTTTCTTGAGAAAAGAATTAAGAACTATAAGTGAAACTATATTGAAAGTCTGAGACAAAGGGAAGAAATGTCATGAAATAGAAATATGTTGTAGATATCTCAGACCGTCTACCTCTTTCTCTTTTTAATTTGGTCATAGGTGTGGAAAAGAAACTAGGCAAGCTAAGCGCCAGAGGGATTTTGCAGATACTAAAGAGAAAAAAAAGTCATGCTAAGATTCAGGTATTATTTATTGACCAGAGTCAGAATTTAACTCATGCATATTAACTGTAAAACATAAACTGATATTTCTATTAACATTCTTTGTCAAGTACAATGCAAAAGAAATGCTTTACAGAAGATAGAGTTATGGGAAGACTGTACAGGAAAGTGTCTACATTTGAGTGGGAACTTGAGAGAGGAAATAAATTTTATCTCTCACATTAAAATGGAAATATTTTGTAATATAACATCTAGTCTCTAAACACTTCTGTCCGTGTAGAGATTCCATTATGGCTTTTACAGAAAGAAGGCACGTCCCTACAGCAACAGACTTCAGTAAAAAAGAGTGTAAGCCTTGTTATGGATGGGTTTTATGATCTATAATCTGTTACTATTTGGAAACTGGCCTGAATCTCAGCATTTTAGCCTTTAAAAGAAAGAAAACCACGTGAGGAAAGGATGGTTACCTAGCTAGACCACTGGACCATCACTTCCTTTTCCCCAAATTGTCAATAGTTTTTCAATAAGGATAATATTCTCCTACCTTTGTAGGAAATTGAATCAGGATTCATTCAGGATTTTGATAAGATTCTACAGCACTGTAAGCTAAACATGCATAAAAGCCCACCACAAATATAATTCACAGCATTGTAACTTCAATAAAATTTTGGCTCAATGTGTAGATGGGGGTGTATTGTATTTTAAAACAGATATTTTCCTGGACTATCTGAGATTTGCTCATTCTTTGATTCAGCCAAAAGCATGAAGTTTGAAAGAACTTTGGAAATTATTCCAATAGCTCATGGGAAAAAAAAAAAAAAAATGGTAAGAGAAGAAACTGATAACAAATACATATATAACACTGAAAGAAATAGAAAATTCCTGCTTTCCTTTTATTTTGTTTACTATCCAGCTTTCTCAAAACACTATTGAAATATTGAAAATGAAAGAAGTGAAAACCTCCAAAGAATGTGAAATTTAGGAAAGAGGAAATTTTAGTAGTAGGAAATTTTAGATTATTTCTCTATAAACACCAACCTTAGGAACAAAGAAATAGAGATAAAATACACAGGAAAAAAATGTCTGTGCTCCAAGAAAAAAGTTTTCTGCCAGTCGATACAGCTGAAAACATTCAAAATCAGTAAAATGTTTCACTAATGTTTGTATCATCTCACAGGATGTGAGATTGTGTTCAATATTAACTGCATTGCAGAATAAATTGGGACCCAATTTTTCAAGGCTCATTCATAGGGAAAGGATAATTTATATTGTAAAACAGGTGAGATCAACAGGATGGCATGCAATTTAGGAGACACTGAACATAAGAAAAGGTTCAAAAATTAGTCCATATGTGGTCTTGACTCATATTATATTAAAAGATGGCCCTGATTAAGCTCTCTGTACCAAAAAAAACCTTTTAAACATAACCAAAGTCTGTGGGATATTGTCAAATTAGTTTTTGTTGTGAAACTTGTTTTCTCCAATTATGTCTGTCTACCTCAATAGATTAGAGAGTTTGGAGTCTTTGAATGCATTTTGCTTTTTCGTAAACATCTGTAGAGCCTCATTAAAGTAATACAGTATATATATATGTAAACAGTGTATATATATATATATACACAGTATATATATACACACACATATATATACACACACATATATATACATATATATACACAGTGTGTATATATATATATATATATATATAAACACAGTATACATATTGACACTGCTTCAGCTTGGCTAGACTGTATTTCTCATTATTTATCACAATAAGTTTATCGACAGAGGAATACTCCCAGCTAGAGTACATTTCCCTGGCAATTGGTTTTTAAAAGTAGGAGATAGCTGTGTTTCTTTCCCTCTAAGTCACAATACTGGCTTAGGTGGATGCAAAATAAGTCCGATCCCATTCAAAATGAAAAATATCTTCACCGACAAATTGATCTTATTTTCGAAGGGTTTGTTCTTTGCAAAATTTTGAATCTTAGATTTTGCTTCAGAAAGAAAATAAAACATCAAAACATCATTAGTCTCACACAGCTAAACATCTCATTTTCAATTCTAGCATACAGGATTTCCTTAAGATAAAATGAAAATTAATAACCTGTTACAGTTGATCCCTGAGAAGTCTTTCTTTGGGATAACTGTCATAATTTTAGTTTCTGTTTCCCCACTATGTACCACAGAATGTGTGATGTGTCCTTTTGTTCACTGTATAAGAGCACTGGAACATAGCTTTAATTACAATCTTTGTCTGAAGCTGTAACTATTACATCTGTTGAAAACAGTTATTCATTTCCCCAGTTTCAAATACCAACTTCCTTTGCTAGAGTAACTGTGTAAGTCAAAATGGCTAGAAGAAAACAGATGAAAAAGTGGAATTCCATTTATCTGCTGAAATTAGATGCTTTTGTACTACCTATTTTGCACATTGAGGATTCCAATGGGTAAAAAACAGCTTAAATGAAGTTAAATGAATTGATGACAACTCTCATGGGAATCTGTGTCATATACAATAAGCTTTGCACTGTTCTGACATTCTATGCAGGGGCTGCTGATAATCAGTACCATCTTTATGTTCAGATCTGTAAAAAAGAAGACATCTGTGTTCTCACCCTATTCAATACCAGCAGACCAACCCCTGTCTCTGTAAAAAAAAAAAAAAAAAAAAAGCATCAGTAGCCTTTGATATTACAGCAGTTCACTGAGGGGTAATGTCTTCAAAAGTTCCTTTTTTGTGAGAACAGGTTCACATTACAAGCTCCTGCTGGCACCATCTGGCCCAAAGTTACAGCAAAGATCCAAAGAATACACATAGAAGGAGTGCATTTTAAATGAAACTACAATTATTGAGAATTATATCTGGTTATATTAGGAAATGCTGTATGTCTTGCAGTGATCGTGGGGAGGCATATGGGATGTGTGTGTGTGTGCACGCACGCATGTGTATTTTTAGACAGAGATGGTAAATACAAGTCCAAAGTCCCAGAGGAATTTTTAACTACTTTAGGGATAGCCAACTTGAAGACAAGCTGTTAACATCTGTAAAATGTTTTCCTGTTACTACATCCTATTGTCTATTTTCTTCATTTTCAGAGAGAGAATTCAACGATTTCAGAGTCTAAAAGATATTAGTTAAAAAAAACTACTGCTCCCAGAAATATGCTATTTAATATGAGTTATTGATTTCAATATTGTAAATAATATGGTAAAGTGGGACAAAAAATTTGCCTCTCTGTTGTTTTATTTGTTGTTTTTCTTCTCATAAATCTCCACTAAACTGAGGAATATTCCAAAGTGCATTAAAAAAAGAAGCAAAATGCATTTGTGCACTTAAAGCTCAACTTTTGAATATCCATATGCACACAAAGAGTGTAAATATATGCTTAAGTAACCCTACTGAGTGAGATCAAAGTTCAGCATTGGCCAGAATACTGTTTCAGAGTGCAGGTAATGCAGTAGACACTTTGTGTATACCTCCACATCTGGCAACTATGACTCAAGTTTTCCAAGTTAGAACTCTTGCTTTTGACAAGGCTTTAAGTTTTTTCTTAATTTATACTGATCCAGTTTAAATGAGGAGCTGTGTGAAACAGTATTTTTTTTTTCAACTTACTTACATCTTTTCATGTGTCCTAGCCCTTCTACTGGAAAAGAGAGGAAATAAGAATTCCTTATTCCTCTTCCATTCTACTCATGATATTATAGACTTTTATTGTATTCCTCACTCATTTCTTTCCCAGACTGAAGAGCCTACGTCTGCTTAGTCATTCTTTATACAGAAATTATTCTTTAACTGCTCCTGATATCCATCTCTGCACTTTCCTCAATTCTTGTTCTTAGATCTCAAAAATACTATATCAGAAATGGAAACATTCAAAATGTTGTTGCATGATAAAATTATTCAGTGGCATAATAGTGCTTTCCCTTCCGTGTTCCTTTTAAAATAATTTCTAGTCCTCTATTTGCTTCTTTCACTGTTTGTGATCCGGTGCTTTCATAACATCAGCACCTCTGTCCTGTGCCTACTGCTCAGCTTGGAATTCTTACTATGTATTAAACTATGTTTTGGAGAGAGAAATTCAGCACCATATTTCCTTAAGTGTAGGCTTAGTTTGCAAAAGAAGTTTGTGAACATCAATAGAGCTTAAAATGAACACAGGTTAAAAC
Organism: Colius striatus; assembly: GCF_028858725.1. Lineage (NCBI taxonomy): Eukaryota > Metazoa > Chordata > Aves > Coliiformes > Coliidae > Colius > Colius striatus. The sequence continues at coordinate 23,293,437 of NC_084790.1, forward strand.
TTTTCTCCTCACAAAAATCTTTAGATATTTATGTTTATTTTTTTTTTTTAACGGAAAATGTAAGTAAGTCTATTAAGTATTCTGTGAGAGCCTGCTAGTATTGTGATGGAAGGCTGACATGAAAAGTTTGGGATTTGGTCCCCTCAAAACAGCAGAATTTATCATTAACATTTGAAAGTACCCAAGTAAGTTATGGGGAATATTCCACAAAGATTTTGGGATTGTAGTACAGGTAATTTACAAGTTCTGATGCTGAAATTCTATTCAATTTTTGAAAGTTTATAGAGTTTCTGGATGTTTGGATTTTGAGATTCCTACTCTGCTAAAAATTAATGGAGGGAAATAATGTTCTGCAATAACGGATCAGTACATATAGGTAAAAAAAACCCCAAAACAGCTATGTGCTGTTCATTTAATATTTTGTAAAAAATAAAGATAATTTTAATCTAATTTGCCTAAATGCTGGAAAACTCAATGGTCCGAAAGCTTAACATGAGCATTAATAAGCAATAAGTGATAAAATAAAAAGTTTCTCACAAAATAAAATAAAAAATGAAACTTCAAAAGGAGTTTGTGTGAGAAAATGTTTCATCGTTGCCATTTTCTCATTGTTAGACTGGATGAAAACAATTTCTACTGTGGTTCATTCATTCATCTTATCAATAGGAATTGGACCTTATGCTTCAATCAGTCTGACTAACATTGCCAGTTATTTTATCGTCTCAAGAGAGAAGATCTAATTGGGCAAGTGCTGAAGACGAGGGGAGACAAGCCCACCCTGTAGTGCAACAAGTCTCAACTTTATTTGCAAAGATACAGCTCTTTTATAGATACAATAATCAGGCTCATACATATTGCAAAAGCTAAGCTCATCATTGGTTCCCAGTTAGGTGCAAACCTTGCCCTTGTTTCAACAAACTCCAGATACTTGTGGCTACTTAACCCAAACTAAGCTCCTGCTTTCTTATCCTGTTATCATACAGCTCTCTTGCTCTCACAGCCTTGAGCAGGAGTCCAATAGCTTATCCCTTAGTGCTTACTACCTAAACAGCTGTATTCTATCATGTCCTCTTTTCTCGAGCCAAGTCTCCACAAAACTCCCCACATCTCCCCCGTTTTCTTTTTGGAAAATGATATTAGCCTGCCACATCCTCTCAAATGTTCTTTCTATTGTCTGTTGAATACAATTTATGAAACAGGGAAACACTAACAATGCAAATAAAACAATACCCATAAAGCCAATTCCATACATTATAATAGTTCGCAACCAAGGGCCTATTCCCCATCCCTTAAACCATCCTTCAAGTTCTAATCCCTCTTCTTGTTTCAACTGATGTAACCCCTGTTGAAGTTCTTTCAGTTTGGCATGTATCGAGGTGGAATGGTCCGACAGGTTCATACAACACATGCCTTCAAACTCTTCACATCCATGTCCGTGGGCTAATAATAAAAGTCTATGGCAGCTCTATTTTGTAATACCACATGATTTACACTTTGAACGTCAACTGTTAACATACCAATCATTTCTGAAGTTTAATTTACCTCATCCTTAGTCCAATATCCTAACTGTTTAGCCAAGTTCATGGCCTTATTGGCTGCTCCTCCTGGCAAAAGGATGGTAACTATGACTTGCTTCTGTTCACTCCAAAATCGTGGGAGACCAATATTAGCACAAGCAAACTCATAATAACTACGTTTTTTGCGGGAGCTATTATTATGGTCAGCAAGCTGCATTAGCGCGGTTAAGTTAGGGTGGAATAAAGAGAGTTTCCCCAAATAACAGGGTCCACCCAGCGGATTTACTGGTATTCCGTTCCAGGCCCTTTCTCCACAGATTAAAAATATAGCCGTGGGCAATTTCGTAGGTGATGTAATACTAGAGCCATTACATCTGGAATACAATTGCTTAAATACCGTTTCTGACTTCAAAGAAGAGTCTAAGGTGGCCCAATATTTTCGATTTCTATTAAAGTTGTGGATATCCCGTGACATAAAACTTACCCAATTTCCCCCAGTTCCATTAGTACCAAAGCTTGCATTGACACTTCCAAACAGGTCTATTTCCTCAGGGGGTGAGGCTAATGTGGTATTACGGGACTTAATTATCTCACATTGACCTTTTGTTGATGATCGTGATCATCGCTAATTGTGTTCAACCCCGTCCTATTACACAAGGTGTTATTGTCTACTAGTCCACAAAATTCCTCCGGATTCCACACGGACAATCCTATCAAACATGTTTTAAAAGGGTTAGTAACCCCTCCCAAACTAAGACAAAGAGATGATTGACCAGTTTGATTAGCAAAGGTTATCCAAATATTATCTCTAGTCTGATTAAAATGCGTCAAGCTGTTAGCAATGATAGTTACACTAGAAGCTATGGTTATAACAAAACACCTCATTATTCATTAAATTCACTGTCTTTTTGTTATATAACCTTCAGTCTTTTGATTGTTAGTCCGTCCTCCAATGACCACAAGACGAGGGTGTATTTATTCTTCAATCTCTTCCTGTCCTTTTTCGTCAGATGATTTGATCTCCGCAGCTTCAAGGACAGCTCTTGTCCACCTGGCTGGCACCCAAATGGATCCTGTGGGAGAATCAACACACAAATACCTACATCCCCAGTACAATACTTTGGCCAGAGGCTGCCATATCCCTGTTTTAGGGTCACGATATTTAACCCATATTTCTTTCTTTCTCTCCTTTTGTGCCTTTGGATTATGATGTATTATTGCAGGTGGTAGCTTCTGTTCCCCAAACACACACAGGTGGTTCATAACAAATAAGGCCTTTAACAATTTCATATATGGGTCTTTAACATCCCCATATTTACCAAGATATCTTTTTAGAATCCCATTAGCTCTTTCTATTATGGCCTGTCCTGTGGGGGAATGGGGAATCCCTGCTACATGTTTAACTCCCCATTGCCTCATAAACTGTTCTATGCTTTTACTTATATAGGCTGGCCTCTTGTTTGCCTTTATTTTCTGAGGAATTCCCATTGTTGCAAAACAACTATATAAATGACGTTCCACATGTATGGCCCTCTCCCCTGTCTGTGCTGTTGCCCAAACGAATTTGCTCCATGTGTCTATGGTTACATGCACATATTTCAGTCTTCCAAACTCTGCCACATGAGTGACGTCCATCTGCCAAACTTCAACCCCTTGTTTACACCATGTGCTCACACCTGCCACCACCAGCACCTCCTCTCACTCCACCCCATGCCCACCTCTTCTGTACCTTTCACCTCTCACGTTACAACCCGAGATCTTCTGGACGCCTACCACATCTCCCGTTCCCTATGCTCAATGGCTCCAGTATCCTGTGGCACGGGCTGATACATAACGTGTCTGCCCAGCACATACGCTAGCTGAGCCAATTGCAGGAAGATATGATCAGGTGCTGGTCGTGTTCCACTTCACTATTCAATCTTGCCAATAGTTGAGTGACTCCATCTTGATCTGCATCACGGCAAGCACTCCGAGAAACACATCAATCTGCAAGAGAGACTCAGTAGACCGTTATATCTTCTATGCCCCATGCTCTCCCCCTCCCTAAGACTAGTGTGAGGGATACCGTGGCTCAATGCATGGGGATAGCTGGTATGTCCATGACCCCTCCAGGCAGCCTGCTCCACTATTCTTTTTTAATAACCCAAATTTTACTAACAAGCATCAGACCCTTACAATCAGCAGCAAAGCTAGCGTGTTTATAGTACTTCTAATTGGTCCTTTCTCTAAAAGCCAGCTGTAGTTTTCTGAGAGAAGCCTTGCAGTTTCACACGCTGCCTCAGCCTCCTCCTTGCTCCAAGTTGTTATCTCGTAGGTATTTTTGCTTCTTCGTTTCTCACAGTAGAGAGCAGCTCAAGGACAATCTGCACATTAGTTTCAGCAACTCATGCCTGGTAAGCTTCTTCTTATACATTGAAAAAAAAAAGCACAGCTGACAAACAAAGTTATTATACTTGTGCTAAAGGTAAAAATTCTAGCAGGTCTATGTTGCAAAGTTGTATGGCTAATACTACTTACATTACTAATCAAGTCTTCTAATGTCATTGAGGTTTGGTTACTTTATTTGCTAGGCCAGTATCCTAATTTGCATAGCTGAGTTAATAAAGCGGATACTCCTACACCTGGAGCAAATATACTAGTTGCTATTATTGTTGAGGGAGACCAAAGGTAACATGGTCACCACATTCACCAGTAAATGCATGCACAAATTGTTTTGGACAATGATGTTTCTAAATCATTGTGTGATTAGGCATCAAGATCGTCAGTTGTCCCAAACTGCACGGTCCCCTTTGTAATCTCAAGGGTATCCCAGGCCATGCCTGGTCCCCACAGATCAGAAAAATTCCCTTTGGTAACTGTACAGGCACAAGACCTGGATCTTTTTGCTGAAGTATAATTGCACCAAGATGTTGTGTTCTTATACACACCCAGGATGGGATCCACATTCTGTCCCAAATGTTTTGGTATTGCTATAAACATAACACAAAAATCCATCTTTATAGATCCCAATAATTCTAACTCCTGTGGCTCTGTTGTTATTATTGGCAACCATGAAATGATCAAATCCCAGTTGTCAACTTTGCCATTACCCTTAACTAAGGGATTTGTTTTTAATGCATTTGGTACAGGCCATTGTGCCACATCTGATGGAACTCCCACCAAACAGGTAGAAAAAGGATTATCTGGAGTGGCCATTGATAAACATATTGTAGACTGATTGATTGCTTTGGCCAGTGTAAGCCGCATGTTTTGCTTGGGTTGTTGAAATTGTCTAAAACCATTTACTACAATCATTTGAAGCATCAACATAAACCACCTTTTAGCTTCTCAATGCCAAAATGTTCTGTTCTTCCAAGTTCCATTCCCGACACCCAAAACGCCTTAGAAAGCCTCCACTGTAAGAAAACCACTATTCATCATCACATCTACAGCAAAAGGCATAACATCACGACCAACAGTTTTTACACTCGTTGAGGCAAGGTATTGAGGATGGAAAGGATGAGCCCAGCGGTCCGCGAGGGCTGGGGCCGGTGGTGTCGGCGCGCGGTGTGTGTGTGTGTGGGGGGGGGGGCACCGGAGACACTGACCGGGCGCGGGAAGCGGCTGCGCGGCGGCGGCTGCGGATGGAAGGGGCGAGGGGGTCTGGCTCACTCCGTGACGTCCCCGGCGCCGGCGGCGCAGTCGGTATTACTCTCTCCCGTGTTTTCTTTTTCTTCCCCCGCGTGCCCGATGGTATCCAGTCTAACATGGGGTCGCGGCCCCCCACTCTCCTCTGATCATCCTGCGCTGCACCCCCACCCGACTCCGCCCGCTCGGCATTCCCCTGCAAGTCGTCCCAGGGGTAACTCGGCGGGCTGGGCTCGAATGGGAAGCAGCTCTCCCGCGGGGGCTCTGCTCTGAAGCCCCTTCGCCTCTCTCACTTTGTAAAAACTCTTGTGTAGAGAAGAACCTTTTCCTTTTTTCTCGGTATCATCCGCCTCAGCGCCGCTCCCGGCGCTACTCTCGGCACCTCTCCCGGCACTACTCTCGGTGCCTCTGCCAGTTCACTCTCTGCCCCAGGGACAGGCTCACTAAGTGGCGGGGGGAGAGGCGGGGGCTCTTTAGGCCGGCACTCTCGTTGCCCAGGAGGGGCTGATGGCTCATATGGTTCTCGTACCCCGTCTGTGCCTCCAGGGTCATTTTCTACACGCCGGGGGGAGGAGCATTACTTTTGAGACGGTAGGAGCCACCGAGGTGGATTGGAACCAGTCACGCTCATCATTTTTGTTCTTACTCTGTGCTGCTGATGTGCGTTCAGCAGCGTTCTTTTCTGCCTGATGTTGCAACAACTCATTGTGCACTATCCTCCAAAGCTTCCCTAACTTTTCAGCTATCTCATCGTCCTCCAGGGTAGCTTCCCACAGCAAATCCCCAAATTTACGCCATTCGCTCAATTCATGCACTGTATGTGGATTCTGAAACACTCCCTTAGCATACCCATAAGCTAACAACCCTGGTAGGTCTTTTTGCAGATCTATACCCTTTATCTGCCGCTTCTGCAAGAATGCAGTAAATAAATCATATGCCGCTTGCCTTTCCATACTTATTTGTCAGCGCGCTGTTGCAGCCCTTCAAGGTCCGGCAGCACGTATCAGCCGGGCTCGTCTATACGATCACCCAGGGCACGGCATGTTCCCAATTTTCACGCTTATTGCTGTCCTTGCTGCATAGGACCCGAACCCCTTCGTCGCTCTGCCGTGGCGCCCAGTCAGTATATCACGTCCTTCGTGTATCGCGTCGGGGTCACCATTTGTTGAAGATGACGGGAGACAAGCCCACCCTGTAGTGCAACAAGTCTCAACTTTATTTGCAAAGATACAGCTCTTTTATAGATACAATAATCAGGCTCATACATATTGCAAAAGCTAAGCTCATCATTGGTTCCCAGTTAGGTGCAAACCTCGCCCTTGTTTCAACAAACTCCAGATACTTGTGGCTGCTTAACCCAAACTAAGCTCCTGCTTTCTCATCCTGTTATCATACAGCTCTCTTGCTCTCACGGCCTTGAGCAGGAGTCCAATAGCTTATCGCTTAGTGCTTACTGCCTAAGCAGCTGTATTCTGTCATGTCCTCTTTTCTCTAGCCAAGTCTCCACAAAACTCCCCACAGGCAAGTAATCTTGAAATATCTTATTGCGTACTTCTTTGCACTTCAACTCTCACTACAGCTTCTTAAAGGGCTTGACAAGTTGTTCTGCTGTGATTTTATTTACATCTACTAAACTAAAAGCCTGTGGAACCAAAAGCTGTGGAAGCCTGTGGCTGTTTGAATCTCTGTAATGAACTCAGATCCCTCTAACATGAAACAATAAATAAAGCTCACAGAACATCTAAATATCTGTAGAGAATGAAGTGTTGGGTCTAGTGACTTATGTCAATAACAGCACTTTTATTCATTTCCATCTAAGATTACTGCTCATATTAAACAAATAATTGCAATACCTTATTTTTTCACATTTCTTCACAAAGCATACCGCTACTGGTTTTGGCAGTAGTGTAGTCCTACAGCAATTTCAGAAAACTAAATGTCGTGGTTTGACTTGAAGCCATTTCTGGTAATGGGGAAGGGACTGTAAAGCTGGCTCCTATAAGAAGTTGCTTGAAACCGTCCCCAGCTCTGAACCAGACTCACTTCTGGAGCTGAGACAATTAGGCACCTCCATGATCATTTTTTAAGGAGAAGAAGCTGGAAGAGTGGGGTTCTTCCTGTTCCTTCTTGTTCTGTCTTCTTTCTTCTGTGGCTGGTGGTAGTGCAAGGAGTTGGAAGAGAGAAGCAACCATGCAGACTCCAAGGTCAGTGAGGGAAGAGAGGAGGTGTGCTGGAGCAGAGACACCCCTGCATCCTGCGGAGAGGAATGGTGAAGCAGAGATTTGTTTGCACTTCATTAAAGACAAATACCCCACATCAGGGGTAGTGACTCTCTTTGTTAAAGACAAACAGAGCTACTGACTATGCTCAGAGGAGGATATGTCACATGTGAGGGACCCCATATTCACAGAAGTTGTAGCTGTTGAGAAGAACTCATGCCAAATAAGTTCATTAAAATGATCATAGAAACATAGAATGGTAGGGGTTGGAAGGGACCTTTAGAGATCATCTAGTTCAACCCCCCTGCAGAAGCAGGATCATCTAGATAAGATTGCATAGGAACACGTCCAGGCGGGTCTTGAAGACCTCCAAGGAAGGAGACTCCACAACCCGTCTGGGCAGCCTGTTCCACTGCTCCATCACCCTCACAGTGAAATAGTTTTTTCGTATGTTTAAGTGGAACTTTTCGTGTTCCAGCTTCATCCCATTACCCCTTGTCCTGTTACTATCTACTACAGAAAAAAGGGATGCCCCAATCTCATGACACCCACCCTTTAGATATTTATAAATGTTGATAAGATCTCCCCTCAGTCTCCTCTTGTCTAGACTGAACAGTCTCAGTTCTCGCAGCCTTTCGTCTTATGAAAGATATTCCATACCCCTGATCATCCTGGTGGCCCTATGCTGGACTCGGTCCTGCACTCCCCTGTCCCTCTTGAGCTGAGGAGCCCAGAACTGGACACAGGACTCTAAATGAGGCCTCACCAGGGCAGAGTAGAGGGAGAGAAGAACCTCCCTTGACTTGCTGGCCACACTCTCTTGATGCATCCCAGGATGACATTGGCCTTCTTGGCCACGAGGGCACATTGCTGGTTCATATTTAGCTTATCATCAATCAGGACTCCCAAGTCTCCACAGAGCTTCTCTTCAGCAGTTCAACCCTCAGCCTGTACTGGTGCATGGGGTTGTTCCTCCCCAGGTGCAGGACTCTGTACTTGTCCTTGTTGAACCTCATGAGGTTCCTCTCTGCCCAACTCTCAAACCGGTTGAGATCCCACTGTATGTCAGCACAGCCTTCTGGGGAATCAGCCAGTCCTCCCAGGCTGTTGTCATCAGCAAACTTCCTGAGGGTACACTCTGTCTCCTCATCCAGGTCGTTGATGAAGATGTTGAACAAGACTCGCCCCAGAACCCATCCCTGTGGAACTCCACTGGCCACAGGCCTCCAACTCCATTCTGTGCCATTGATCATCACCCTCTGGGCTCTGTCATTCAGCCAGCTCTTGATCCACCTCAATGTCCACTCATCCAAGACACACTGTCTGAGCTTTCTGATGAGGATGTTGTGGGAGACAGTGTCAAAAGCCTTGCTGAAGTCAAGGTAGATGACATCAGCTGCTCTCCCTTCATCTATGCACTCATAGAAGGCTACCAGGTTGGTCAAACAGGATTTCCCCTTGGTGAAGCCATGTTGAATCCCCCTGATAATCATCTTATCCTTCATATGTGCAGTGATAACATTCAGGATGAGTTGTTTCATCACTTTTCCAAGGATGGAGGTGAGGCTGACAGCCTGTAGTTTCCTGGGTTGTCCTTCTTGCCCTTTTTGAAGACCGGAGTGACATTGGCCTTTCTCCAGTCCTCAGGCACTTCACTTGTCCTCCATGATTATTCAAAAATGATGGAGAGAGGCTTAGCAATCACATCAACCAGCTCTCTCAGCACTTCTAGGATGCATCCCATCAGGACCCATAGACTTATGAGCCTTAAGCTTGGCCAACAAGTCTTTAACCTCTTCCTCTTCCACCCAGGGCAAGTCCTCTGCTGTCCTGGCCATCCTGTTATCCTTGCTGGACTGGGCTTCCCAAGGGTCAGCCTTGGCCGTAAAGTTGAAGCAAAGAAGGCATTCAGTACTTTGGCCTTCTCTGCATCCTCAGACACCAGGGCACCCACAGTGTTTAGCAGCGGGCCCAAAAAATGATGGCCAGAGGAAGTCATGGACTGTGGGAGGGACCTCGTATTTGCAGAAGCCACAGCTGCAGGGAAGAACCCACACCACGGAAGTTCATTAAGGACTGTGTCCTGTGAGAGGGACCCCGTAGCGGAGCAGGGGAAGAATGTGAGGATTCATACTCCTCTGAGAAGACAGAAGCGACAGAGCCCATCTGTGAGAGACTGACTACATCCTCCACTCCCTGCCCTCCTGAGCCATTGAGGGGGGAGGAGGTAGAGATATCGGGAGCAGTGAGCTGCGCCTGGGAAGAAAAGAGGGATGGGGGAGGGAGATCTTAAAGTGCTGGTTGTAATTTTCTCATCATCCTGCCCTCTTTTTGTTTTTTTTTTTCTGTTCTGTTTCTAGTAGATAGTAGAATAAACTTTCCTTACTTTCCTCTCTAAGTCGAGTACTGGAGTATGTTTTGCCTAGAATTGTAATTGACAGCAAGCCCTCCCTGTCCTTGTCTCAATCCCCAACATCCTTGGTTATCTTTTTCCTCTCATCTCGCTGGGGCCTCTGCCATCCTAAGGAAGGTGGGGGTGGGTGGGGGACAGTAAGCAATAGGCTGTCATGTTGCTTCATTGCTTGCTGAGCAAAACCACGACACTAAACTAAATCTATTTATACTACCAATCTCCTTACAACAGTTTTCAGATTATAGTATGAAATACAATTCTGCAAATTATCTATGAAAGAATAAAAATACCTCTGTGAATAGGGTGTAAGCAATCTTTTTCTAGCTTTGCTTTCACAATCTATGATAGCAAACTCCTTTCTAGTGTTGAGTCTTCATGATGACTTGTGCAGCTGGGAGTACATTAGCAGACTGTAGATTAATTTTGTGACTACAGCACACAGTGTCTTTCAGATATTCAGAATAAGACAATTTTAGACAAGCAAGGAATCAAATCTCATCTCTTGCAACCATGTTTTTAAGGAAATAGACATTTCAAATCATCAAACCTCTCTTTCTTAGATACTCTAAAAAAAAGGAAGAAATTAAGAGAGTCACCTGGTTTGTATAAAGAATCTGCTAATTGGAAACCTTATTTGTTTCCAACAAATAGTCTGACAGTGAAAAGTAACCCACACTCTTGGGTTTGATATAACTTGTTTGCACTGTTCATGTAACAGTTATCAAGAGACTAGCAGAGCAGGTCAGCATAAGGGTAGAATAAAGGAAACTTAGGCTTGATTTTCTTCGTTATTACCTCTTGTGCTCCCCAGTGTTATTGGCATGATGGCTGGCAGCTGCAAATGGAACAGTTTAAGGGAACCACCCTACATAACACGAGCCACAGTTGAGGAATTGTGTCAAAGGTCTGATTCCAATAATAAAAAAAGCAGCTTTAAAACCAAATCTTTTAATAAGTCTTGTTTTGTTGTACATGTGGAGTCTGAGGCCTGTTTTGCCACTCTATTATAATAGATCACAAAATAATGGCTGCATTTGAAGATATGTCCTGGTGAAAACATCAGAGCAGAGGCCAAAATTGACGAATACCAGATAAGGTGAGAACTAGAAATTTCTAGAAAATGTTAATGAAACCTGATGGAAAACACTTTTATTAATAAAACTTTGCTTCTACACATTGTAGGTTTGTAAGCATTTTCAGCTTCCCAATAGTAATTTATTTATATAAATATTAACTTTACTGCAATACCCATGTTCCCTTGTCAGAGACTGTGAAATCACTAGGACAGATGTTGCACAGAGAGCAAAATTATACTCTCTGACACAGGTATCTTACAGATTAAGTAAAAGATAAAGATAACATATGGACTTAGAATAGATGGGAGAGCACAAGGAAACAGGGAAAGTAAAGTTCATCAGCCTGACTGCCCTTGTAGTAACACCCTGCTGTCAAATTTTGCAGAACACCATGAAGAATTAAATATTAATTCAGAAGTTGACAATAGTGCAGTTTTTTGAAGATTTGAAGGCAGCTTCTTCCAAGCAGAATAAAATATGAAAGTCATAAACATCTCTTTAAATTTAACAAGATGTAGACATCATGATGGGTCAGACCTGCCATTTGAGGTAAATGAGAAGATTACCAGAGTAGAGAGGACTGAAAAAAGTTTCTTAAAGAAAAGACACAGTTTACGTTTCATGAAACAGAGGAAGCAGGTGGGAAAAGGGCTAGTAAAAGGACCAGTGAAGATGCATGTCTCTGGCAAAGGACCCAGCAACATAAATGAACCTTCCAATATTGTAGGTGAACACAAATCATACGTGACTGTACTTGTTTCAGAATATAATTTAAGAAGTCTCCATACAAAGTGAGGAATGTGACAGCCAGAAGTATAGAACTACAAATTAAAAACCTGTAAGTAAACCTGTAAGCAATATATATGTAACATATTCATAAGCAATGAGTATGGTTTTACAATATCTCTAACACTCATTTTGGGTGACTGAAGCAGTCCAACAGTACGATGATTCATGCTTAAATACAGGAATTTAATTAATAAAATGAAAATTTGGTTTCTTGTGAGGTCATGATTTCTGGGATTATCTGTCATTTCTACCAAAACCTCTAAGTTTCTTGGCCAGTTATGGTCAAAGTTGAAAGAATTCTCATTGATAAGCTCCTACAACTTCTATGAATGACCAACAAAAAGATAGAAAAGAAAGTCTGATATTAGAGACTTAGAAGACACTTAGACAATACACAACCTCTATCCAGATTGTTTGGGAGTAGCCATCTGACCACATAAACTTGCTCTGACAACCAACACCATAAATAGCTTGCTAATCACAAGATCTCCTGTGAGTTTCTACAGCAGAAGGAGTGGAGAGCAGCAATGTAGTTTACTGAAGTATTAAAGGACAAAATAAGCAACTTCATAAAGAAGAAAGCCTCATTAGCACTGCTCAGAGATCAAGCTCTTTAGTTTCTGAAGCTGAAGCAACTCAGAATTTAAAAGGATAACTCTGTGCCTGAAGAGTCATATCCTGGCACTGTTAAAAGCATCACATTATGTCATTCTTGTTATACTATAGTTCAGAGGCTTACTAAAAATTATTTTAAGTATATTTAACTATTGTAGTTACAGTGTCATATGTCATTCCTCCCCTCACACTGTTGTAAGACTGAAGTTAATTGATCATATATAGTAAACATTGACAAGTTTTAGGCAAAAATGACAAGACTCCTACATACAGATAAACATAGACAGCAGTTAGTAACTGGATTCATGTGTGAATGCAGTAATTTTCATTTATATAGTGAATATTGCTTCTCAGGAATATAGTGAATATTGCTTCTCAGGCTGCTGTCAGGATCTCCAGGCTCCTAGGCACTGCTCCTTTTTGCTCTCCCTTCATTCATCAACCCTTGAAGTTTGGACAACAGGATGAAAGCAAGATGAAAAAATGTCACAGGGGAGATTGGGATACATTGCTGGTTCCATAGTTAGATAGTACCAATTTTGCTAATGATAACTAAGACCAAAATAAAAGCTAGATAACTTTCTATTGATGAGGGCACCTCTTCAGAGGAGTAACATTTTTTTTAATCACTTAAGTAATGCAGTGTGAATTGGAATATAGATAAGAAAATCTGCTAAGCAACAAAGTTATTTGACACAGCTACTTCTCAGAGGGAAATGGTATGGTAAAGTCTCTATGAAAATAGAGTTAGTAAGGAGAATGAAGAACAGAATATAGCACTTTTTTTTCTGAATTGGATAACTTGAATGGAATTTCAAGTAATAATTCAGATTTCAGAAGTGCAGGACAAGAAATGCAAGTCATGTATCTTAAGATGGCACAAAGCTGTCTACTGAAAGCATCTTAAAGCACATTTGGGCCAAGCCAAAGAGTGTTTCTGAGATTCTAAAGTGATATTTTGGCAACATTTGTTAATATTATGCCAATCTTAAGAGTAACGCACATTTAGTATCTTAGATTTATGTTCTGTTTTACAGAAGTATAACCAAATGCACCAAAGGAAAAAGAGTCATGTGAACTCACAGGACCTAATTCTCTCCAGCTACATTACAACATTTCCATCTACAGAGCTATTTGACAAAGCCAGAAAGAATACATGTTACCTTACAGAGCAGCCTTTTTCATATTCTTTGCCTGTAACTAGTTATGTGCTTATAACTCCTCTTTTACATTATTTTAAAATAGAGCAGTTGTTAAAAACATATGGTCCCCAACATATTCCAGTCTTAAACTTCCAGTTACAATGTGATTGATACTGCTTTGTGTTATGTTTTTTCTAAAGATTTTTCTTAGCTACATTGGTTTGGTATATTAAATGTATGATTTCAGTCTTCCTTATGAAACTTAATATCTTAGAATTGTTTTATTCTTGAATTAATAAAGGCCTATTACAGTAAAGGAGATGTTGGTGAATAATTTAACTCCTTAATACACATTCTATCTCAACAGATAAACTAACTGAATTTTATTAAGCAGTCTATATTCTGAATGGAATTCAGACTTTTTTTCTGAGTGTTGATTATTAGGTTTCACCATTGTCTGTAACAAAAGGTCAGAGTTGAGAAAGATGAGTTACATTAGTGAGATGTTGCTCTTGAGAATATATTTTAGTTAGTATGTCAGAAAGCTGCATTCAAGCAATAACAGACTCTTTATCTGAGAAAGTAAAGAAACAGAAGCTACAAGTAGCTCTGCTGTTGAGAAGACCTGAGAAAGATTAGCAATGAAGTAGATATCAGTTTGACAGCTGTTCTTTCAGCATCACTATTCACAAAGACTGTTTTTATATCTGCTATACTCTTTGTTATTTTCTTCTTGAACCAGAAAGGTGTCCTTTCTTACCAGCCTCACTGTTGTCTTTCATCACACTACAGTAATTTTAACTTTCAAATAACCTCAAATTGTCCAAAATTTTGAGATCATTCTCAGTTTCAGTGGAGAGTTGAACTAGATGATGTCTAGATGTCCCTTCTCTTGCTCTACGATTTGGTTTTATTTAATATATTGAAATTTAGCCAAATCAACATTTTAATGGTAAAAGCACACATTAGTCAAGGGCCTACTGCACTCCTGAAAGTAATGTATAGCACAGATAGGACATTAGAAAAGCATTGCACTTAATGATTCACTATGCATGCATATTCAGTAGTGTTAGAATGATTAGTTCATTTCTATTACAATGATAGTATTTACAAACACTGATGCGAGTATTTTATCTGTTTCTGTAGTTAATACCCACTCCTCACATTTGACCAAAATAACCAAAAAAACCCCAAAAAACAAACAAAAAATTCACCCAAAAATGTAGCACCTTGTATAACATGCACAAAAATCCCAAATTTGTAGGGTTAATTATCACTATAAGCAAAAATGTTTATATAGAGAAACTGATGTCTTAATCTTTATGTTACTCAGTTATCAGGTCTTTGCCTGAATATTGAATCAAAGTTTTCCATAGTTTACTGTAGTACCGCTTATTGCTTTGATTCGTCTATGCTTTTTCCTGGCACCATTTGACCAATGAAAACTGTGGAGTAAAAAGCTTTCATCACAGAATGATCAAGCGAACCAGAGGTTAAAGTAATGGCTTTAAATATAGTAAAAACTTTTTTAAAAGAGCAAAATCTAATTTTCGAAAGAGTGTAGGCAAAGCAGCAGGCACTCCTCCCCATTTCAATTTGCTTAGGTTTTGAATCTGATATTATTTGAAATAATAATAAGCAAGTGCTGACTGAAGTAACTTATCCAAACCTATTTAGCGCAATTCAAAACGAACATCTATTCACTTTAGAGAGTTCTTGCCAGCTGAATAAGTTTTTGATTAGAGAGCACAATACAGTGCAAATACACACTACCGTCACACTCATTTATTAAAACCTTGTTGTATCAGATAGTATCTCTACCATAAAATACATGACCTTAGAGTATACATGTTCCAATTCCTCCTCTAGAAAAAAATCTGCCAACCAATCAAGTAATAATAATAATAATGCTAAAATCTTAAAACAGTAAAATAACTGAGAAAAAAACCCAAGATCAGTGTCCTTTCATACCATTATTGGAAGTTGAATCACATAAGATACATTTATCTCTTAGTAGCTTATCTGTCCCATATCAAGAGAGTGAGAAGTTACTTCCTACATCAGCATTACGTGCTGAAGCATAATTCAATAGATTGTAAAATATAGTGTTCAGATTGTGGTAGAGTTCAATATACTAATCATTAACCAATATCCCTTTGTGCAAATATGCCTGACAAGGTTTTCTTTCTATGTAGTTTTCAAGAACTGCATGGACTGAGGTTAAACAAACGGTTTTTTAACTTTGTGACTGAGGAGAAATCCAGTCTGTATTGGAAAAATCACTCATTTCATTCAATCTACAGCCTTAGAAAACAACAACAAATCCTGAGTATCAACAAGGTAGACCACCTTTTTCTAGACATAAGATTTAAAGTGTTTCTTTTCTATTGTGAAATAAATTAAAATAAAAACATCTTTTCTTAAACACAATAAAGGAAGCAAAAGTCAATGACAATCTGCAATGTGTTATAAACAGTCATACAAACTGGACTCCCACTCCCATACTAACTAGCACCTCCCACTGCTACAGTGCAGGGTCCCTCCCATGGGAGACAGTCCCTCACAAACTTCTCCAGTGTGGGTCCTTCATTACCAACTACTCTGGCATGGGTCCTTTCCATGGAGGCAGCTCTTCACGCTCTGCGCCATTGCGGGTCATCCACCGGGAGAGCAGTCCTTCAGGTACCAACTGCTCCAGTCTGAGTCCCTCACAGGATCACAAGGCCTGACAGTAAATCTGCTCTGTCATGGGATCCTCTCTCCCTGCCAGGAACTTGCTCCAACCTGAGCTTTCCAGAGTCACAGCCTCCTTCAGGCGTTCACTCGCTCCGGTGTGGGCTCCTCCACAGGCTGCGAGTGGGTCTCTGCTCCCCAGTGGCCTCCACGGACTGCAGGGGCACAGCTGCCTCACCATGGGTCCTGCACCACAGGTCACGGGGGAGTCTTTCTTTCAGGCCCTAAGCACCCTCTTCCCCCTCCTTCTCCACTGGCCTGGGTGTCTTCAGAGATGCTTTCACATTCTCACTCCCTATTGCTGCTGCTGTTTAGCAACTGCACAGCAACTTTTTCTCCTCAAATACGTTATTCACAGAGGCATTACCCCGATTACTAATTGGTCAGGACTGGGTCAGCTGCGGGGTCCATCTTAGAATTGACTGGCCCTGGCCCTATCAGCTACAGGGGAAGCTTCTGGCAACACCTGTTTAAAGAAGCCACCCCTGTAGCCACCTGCAGCTACCAATAAACCTGGCCCAGGCAAAACCACTACACCTTCCTATGTCATAAATACCACTTCATAGTGGACTTAATTTTTTTAAGGCTTAAAAAATTCAAGCTTTTATTAATCATAAGGTAATGAAACCCATTCATCTAATTGCTCATACTCTCAGCTGTGAAACATAAGAATCAGTAACTGAAACAACAGCCTACATGGAAATGAAAATGTAAAAAAAAAATGCTGTATTTCATTTACTAGAAACTGTAAACCAGAAATTAAAGAAAAATAAAGAATCTTTGAATGAAAATGGCAGGTTGTTGTTTCAAGGGAGTGTAATACTCATACATCAGAAGTTTTTCTTTCCCTGGCATTTTCTATAAATGCTATCTCATACTTTCTCCTAAATCTGCCCACACTTCAGAAAAATGCAAACAAAAGAAAGAAGACAATGGAAAATATGAAAATATGTTCCTCCTACATTTCCATTGTATTTTTCTTGTAATCCTTTAAAGACACAGTGGAAATGAACAAGATTTGAAGCATAATATTGCAAACCAAAGCTGCAATTTAGAAAGCTTTTCATATATGACCTACAAAAATATGCAAGAAAAGTATAAGTAATGTAGCTACTCTAAATGTACTTTGAAATTACATTCAATATCTAAGGTATTTCTTCTTTTATTACATTTCACACATAATCACAGAATCATATAATCTTAAGGGCTGGAAGGGACCTCAAAAGATAATCTAGTCCAACATCTCTGCCAGAGCAAGCAACCTAGAGTAGGTCACACAAGAACTCCTTCAGGTAGGTTTTGAATATCTCCAGAGAAGGAGACTCCACTATCCATCTGGACATCCCATTCCAGTGTTCTGTCATCCTCACAGTGAAGAATTTTTTCTGTATGTTTCTTTGGAATCTCTTATGTTCCAGCTTGTATCCATTGCCCCTTGTCCTGTTATTGGACATCATTGAGAAGAGCCTGGCTCCATCCTCCTGACACCCACCCTTTATATATTTGTAAATATTAATGAGGTCACCCCTCAGTCTCCTCTTCTTTCTCCTTCTTACCCTTTTTGAAGACTGGAGTGATATTTTCTCTTCTCCAGTCAGGAGGCACTTTGCCTGTTCTCCATGACTTACTAAAGATGATGGAAAGTGGTTTAGCAAGGACATAAACTCCCTCAGAACCTGTAGGTGCATCCCATCGAGGCCCATGGATTTATGTACATCCAGATCTCTCAACTGATTCCTAACCCTGTCCTCAGCACCCAAACAAAACTCCTCCTTTAACCTGACTTCCTCTGGAGTCTCGGGCTCCTGAATTTAATCTGTAATTGACCAAATTTAGTCTGTTAAAACTATAGTATTTTATATTTTTTAAATTTAAAAAAAAAATACATTATGAAACAAATTTTTACAAGATCTTGAGATTTCATAGCCTACATTATTAGGATTTTAATTTTTCACCATATTTCTGCAGTTAGAAAACACAGAATTTGAAAGTTAAATGTCGAAAATAATCTGACACATTCTCACAATTTCAGTCCAAGTGCAAAGCAAAGGAGTGTGTTTAGTAAGTGAGAACTCTTGCTGTTGTAACAAGGGCCACAGCTCTGAAAAGTATGTCAGGATCTGTTTTTTGTGGACTGTAAGTTAATTTTTCCAATGGATATTGACCATTTGACTGAGAACAAAACCATCTCATCTATATCCACAATAACCTGATCCTTGACTGTAGACAAGTGCATTTCTATAAATAAAAGAAAATTGCCTGAAATAAGTAAAGAAAACAGAACAAACTCTCATTTATTTTCTACTCATAAATAGATTCTTGCTTATGTAAGAATGCTCCGCTAATGACTTCACTGCTGTACTAATTAACTATTTTTTTTTTTTCAGAAACAGAGGAGAACTAAATGCACAATAAAAATGAGATAGCAACTATCATTTCTACTACTGTTCTGCATGACAATTTTTTCATAGTATTGCACACTGTTTCGGGTTACAGTTGAAACACCATTTTTTCCACCAGCAAGAGGGTTTTTTTACCACTGAGAATAGATGAGATTTTTTTTAGAAAGAAACATGAGAATTAGAAAAAGGCTTACTGAATAAAAAGGATTTTCTTAGAAGAAGATTGGGAACATACAAGATGATAAAATGGCTCCTAGCATGTTACTAACGAAGGACACTGTTCCCCAAGATGGGATTAACTTGTTGTAGGAATCATAGTTTATATGTTTTTATTTCTGTGGTAAGACAGCTATATAGGAGGGAAATGAAAATTGATGCCATTTGAATGCCTCTTCTTTAAAAAGAAAATCTTTTTAGTCTACTGGACACTTTCTAAGATCCATTTAAAAGTTGAATTTCATTTCAGGTTATGTAACTCTTTAGAATGATTTCCATGTTCAGTTTAATATTAAGATGCTATTTTAAAGAAAGTACATGAATACATCTGCTAAAATCTAAGCATCAGCTTTTTCAAAATATTGAGCAAAAATGAAGAAAGAATGTTTGATATTTTCAGAATTCTGTTCTTCAAGCCCTCTCTTCTTAGAGCCTAGATCAATTTCCAGAATAGTAATTCTGGTCTCTTTGCAACCTTACCTGCTATTCATGGAGGATTTACTTCAATCTTTTGTATTTCCAGTGTGACAGGTATTGAAGGAAATCCCTTAAAAATCATTGCCTTTTACAGCAATATGGAAATAAGCGTGGCAAGGAAGAGAACATGATTACTTTTTTTTTTTCTTAAGTATTAGCCTAAATGTGTCTGAATATCACTGTAGTAATTTAAAATAGATTTAATCCATATTTGGAACATTTTACTCATTCTCTTGATGGATAATATAGATTACAAATTAAGTCACTTTTCTTCAGTCAGAACTAAATTAGAAAAACAGTTGAAGAAGGAAAGTGCTTTGCTAGAAAATGGACAAAGGAGAACGAAACAAATATAATTAATTTCTGCAGTCACAGATTCTCTGGATAGTTTCCTGTAAGATCAACAAGGGACATATGGAACTATACAGAGAACTGGATTTTATGAATTTATAAATTGTAGGAGGATGTGTCCTTTGACCTGTAGGTACTGACAAAAACCAGAGCAATATAATGGCAAAAAATAGGAAGAGTCACATGGTCTGCTGCCCATTGATTTGATAAGCATTGCAACACTCTATATTTATGGTTTAACTCCTGATTTGCATTTCCTTTTCGCTCATTTCACAAAGACATATTCTATCATTCAGCCAAATAAATCAGTGAAGAAAAATACAGTTAAGAGCTAGTCTGACTTACGGAGTCGTTCAGTATTCCAGAGACCATGATTGCTCTAAGGTCTGAAACTGAACAACATCTTAGTAAAAATTAAAAACAAAGGAATGGGCTCTCATAATTGCTTATTAAATTTTCAAACCCGAGTGACAATAACAAGTTTAAATTGATTGCTCAATACATTTAAACTAGATGATACTAGAATGCACAACAAAAGCACATTGGCATAGCTTAGGCTAGACCCTTCTTGAATGGATAAGTACCTCAGTACTTTACCACCTCTGGAGAATTTAAGGGAATTTAATAAGGTTGACTGGAATGGATCTGATGAAAATGCTCTGTGCAAGCACAACTAGTCCTTGATTGTACCAATTGCTGTCTCATCTTAGTGCTTAGGTGAAGCAAACTGCACTCTCTTCACACAGAATTTCTGGCTTTCAGCTGTCAGTACTCAGTTCTTCAAAAGCCCTCCATCTCCTCATTTCTGCCTTAGAAGCACAAGGTATTTATTGCCTGGCTCAGACCCTGAGCTTCCTCATTTTCTGTCCCAGAGTTCAACATCTGAAAACCAACAAATAACATCCCTCCCCCCACCTCAATCTATTTTAAAGAATTAATACTTGGGAGATGAGTGGGAAATGTTGGACTAAAAGGCCTTATCAGTGTGGATGGACAAACAAAAGCATGAAAAAAAGGGAGCAGGAGGAAAAAAAAAAAGGCCAGATAAAAAAAAGGCAGCTTAAGGAGAAAAGCCCACTAGCTTATAAATCTCACTTCTTCAGGGAGCATTCTAAAATGTGAAAAGAACTTCAAGACATGAGTTTAACTGTTTTTCTGAAAGACTCTTGTGGCAAAAGGTATAAGATATTCTGAAAAAGTCACATAAGCCAGAGAGAGGGGAATTTCCAAAAATGAAAATAAGAGAGAAGGTAAAAAAATATTTAATGTCCTTGCACAAAAAGGGTAAATGCTCACTTTTCACAATAATGTATAAACACTAATCAAATTCAGTTTTTACACGTGAGTAGGGAAAAGACCGTTTGCTCAAACATAGTAAGTGATACATTTTTCACTTTCCTTCCAGAGAAAGCACACTGTGAAAGAGTGTGTTAAATAAATACTGAAAGATATAGACAAAGATGCATGGACTCAGCCAACTAAACTGACTGGAAATAAGATGAGAGCCAATGTGTCTCTGTCATTACAGCAACAGCAGTTCCAGCCTTTGGAGCTTGCCTCTGCCCAAATTACTTGGCAAACCATATGAACTTATCTTATTGCCAGCTGCTGTCTTTTAAGACTGCTTTAGATTTCAATGCAGATTTACAGCACTTAAAAGTTTATAGTTTAAACACAAGTTCAAGGATCTCTTCAAAGTTATCCAACGTGTGAAGTTAAGTGGATGAAAACAAAATTACAGGTCATTAGCAAGACCCTGAATGTGCCAAAATTGTCTTGAACCTGTGACATACACAAAAAATCTTGAACATTTACTTCAGAGTATAGCTCCTGACAGAAAAAGAATGTAAATGAAGAAGTAGAATAGATTTTAAGGATTTTTATCACTCCTATCTACCTATTTATCTATCTATTTATTTATTTATTTATTTAGATGCCTCTTATTTTAGCATGTGAGGAGTAATACACACTATAGAATAAAGGTAGAATATCTGTTGAATAAAAAGAAATATATAAATGAAATCTGCCTACAAAAGGAATGTGAGGTGATAGGCTTCTATTTTTTTACTTTGATCTGAGAGGTGAAATTGTACTTATTGATCCCAGGTTTTCACAACTGACTAAGTGAATGCTAAGCCTAATTAAGACTAACATACATTGCTTATGTATCAGTACTTGAAATGGAGGCTTATAGGGAAATCAAATCAAACTTTTATGATTTAACAGTTTTTAAAAAATGTGTTTGTTTAATGATTAAAATTTAAAAATGCTATTCAAAATGTAAAAGTGAATCCTTAACTTCAGCAGTAACAATTCACATTTCTTACATCAGTTTTGCATTTTATTTCCCTCTGGTTCAGAGAACCATTTAAATTTTTTCTAAATTTTCTATGTTATTTCTTTTATTCTCTTACTAAATATCCCAGAGCTAAGATTTATTCTCAAATTTTAGCTATCGTGAATCCTGCACAGTTCAGAAATTTCCTCCTAATTTTAAGATTCTACAACACTACCTCAAATTCTTTCCATATTCACATAATCTCAACCATCCTCAAAAGGGTGCAGATTTTACTTCAAGTCCTGAGTCCCTGAGATCATATTAAAAAGTGAGAATCTTTGCATTCATGGTGAGGAGGGGGCAGTAAAACATATCAAAGCTAACCAAACCCCCTAACTTTTTTATTTTAAGAGTGATGGTGCCCTGGAGTCTCCTTGTCTGAAGAGTTTGTGGAGTCTCCTTGTCTGAAGGTTTTCAAATCCTGCCTCGACATGTTCCTGTGTTGCCTGATTCATGTGAACATGCTTTAGCAGGGGGGTTGGACTAGATGATCTCTAAAGGTCTCTTCCAACCCCGACCATTGTATGATTTTATGATTCTATGTTTCAAATTTTTATCTGTTTTGATGCCTTTAAAATGTCATAAATGTTACTTTACAAATCAAAAGGAAAAAAATGAAATAAAGATCTATTAATATATTACTTAAGGAAATACTGAGAGTAATGCAGATTGTATAGGTTCTTCCATGTATCAAATCACTGGATGCACTGCTTCTTTTCTTTCATCAAGATGAAACACGTGGCTGAATGTATAAGGCTCAAAATTCTCAATTTTGAACCTCTACCCAAGTTCCAAGGAATTCTGTATATTATTTTTGAGATGTAAGTTCTCCTCTGCTTTCTTTAATGAGTACTGTTTTTGATTAGTGTACCTTTTAATAACATGATGAAATCTACTGTCTTTTCCTCACCCACATTTGCTAAGTACAAAAGTAAAGTGGAATGGTGATCTTAATCTTTATAGAAACAAGATCCAGAAGTAACTATTGTTCAGAAGAGCTCTTTATCCTCCAATTAAAAAACACTTTTAGAAGTAGAAAAATAAACAAATAAACAAATATAGTCACATTACTCTGCTAACACAGGGGCAGAGAATTAATTGGAAATGGCAACTGAGTGCTTGCCGTGAGCCATGCCATTTCAAGGCACACAAGAATCATAGAATCATATAATGGTAAGGGTTGGAAAAGACCTCTAAAGGTCACCACTCCCTTTCTCAAACAGGTCCACCTAGATCAAGTTGTTCAAGAGTGCATCCAGAGAAGGAGACTCCACACCCTCTGTGGGCAGGCTGTGCCAGGGCTCACTTACCCTCACAGGAAAGTTTTTCCTTAAGTTTAAGTGGTTCCAGCTTTTGTCCATTACCCCTTATCACTGGACATTACAGAAAAAAGTGCTACCCAACCCTCTTGACACACATCTTCTAAATACGTGTAAGTATTAATGAGCCCTCGCCTCAATCTCCTCCTCTCAAAGCTGAACAGCTCCAGATCCTGCAGCCTTTCCTGGTAAGAAAGGTGTTACAGTTACCTGATCATCTTGGTGGCTCTGTGCTGGACTCTTGACAGAAGTTCTCTGTCCCTATTGAGCTGGGGAGCCCAGAACTGGACACAGGACTCCAGATGAGACCTCACCAGGACAGAGGAGAGATGCTGGCCATATTCTTCTTGATGCATTCCAGGATGCCATTGGCCTTCTTGGCCAGCAGGGCACATTGCTGGCTCATGGTTAGTTTATTGTCAACCAGCACTCCCAGGTCTCTCTCCACAGAACAAGTCAACCCCAGCCTGTCCTGGTGCATGGGGTTGTTCCTCCCCAGGTGTAGGACTCTGCACTTGTCCTTGTTGAACCTCAGGAGGTTCCTCTCTGCCCACCTCTCAAGCCAGTTGAGATCTTGCTGAATGGCAGCACAGCGTTCTGGGGAATCAGCCAGTCCTCCCAGTTTGGTGTCATCAGTGGACTTGCTGAGGATACATTCTGTTCCTTCATCCAGGTTGATGATGAAGATGTTGAAGAGTGGTCCCAGAACTGATCCCTGTGGAATTCCACTGGCCCACAGGCATCCAACTTGATTCACTACCCTCTGGGCTCTGTCATTCAGTCAATTCTGGACCCACCTAGCTGTCCACTCATCCAACTCACCTTGCCTGAGCTTTCCGACGAGGATGCAATGGACATCATGTCAAAAGCCTTGCTGAAGTCAATGTAAACAACATCCACTGCTCTCCCCTCATCTACCCAGCTGGTCATGACATCTGCTGCTTTCCCTTCAGCTAGGCAGGCAGTCATGGCATCCAGGATGTGTTGTTCCATCACCTTTCCAGGGATGGAAGTGAAGCTGACTGACTTGTAGTTTCCTGAGTTGTCCTTTTTGCCTTTTTTTGAAGAGTGGAGTGACATTGGCCTTTCTCCAGTCCTCAGGCACCTTGTCTGTCCTTTATGAATGTTCAAAAACGATGGAGAGTGGCTTAAGCAATAACATCAGCCAGGTCCCTCAGCACTCATGGGTATATCCTGTCAGGTCCCATGGATTTGTGGATGTCCAGCTTGCCCAATAAGTCTCTAACCTTTTACTTATCCATGAAGTGAAAATCTTCCATTCTCCAGACTGTCTCACTATTATCCAGAGACAAGGCTTCATGAGAGTTGGCCTTGGCAGTGAAGACTGAGGCAAAGAAGGTATTCAGTAGTTCTGCCTTCTCTGCATCTTCTGTCACCAGGACATCCTCTTTGTTCATCAGCAGGTTGACATTCTCCCTAATCTTCCTTTTGCTGCTGATGTATTTGAAAAGTTCTTCTTGTTTTCCTTTACTTCCTTTGCCAGATTTTCTTTCAAAAGGGCTTTGGCCTTTCTGGTTTTGTCTCTGCATACTATGCCAATGTTCCCATACTCTTTCCAAGAAACCAGGCCCTTTTTTCACTTTACATAGATTTTTTTCTTGTCTTTGAGTCATTCCAGTAGTTCTTTTTTCATCCATTTAGGCCTCTTGCCTCCTTTTCCTAATTTTCTTCTTGTGGGGACACACTGATCTTGTGCTTGGAGGAGTTGTTGCTTGAAGATTGACCAATTTTCTTGGGCACTCCTACTATCTACAATCCCAGCTCATGAGATTCTTCCAAGCACATCTTTAAGGAGGCGAAAGTCAGCTTGCCTGAAGTCCAGGCTTGCAATCTGTCTTGGTGTCCTTCTTTTGCCACATGGGATCTTGACCTGCACCATCTCATGGTCACTGCAGCCAAGGTTGCTTCCAGCTTTCATATTCCCAACCAGACCTTTATTTGTCAGCACAAGGTCCAGCAGCACACCCTTGCATGTTGGTTCCTTGACCACTGGTAACAGGGAGTAGCCATCAACATTCTGTAGGAGCCTCCTGGACTGTGTGTGTGCTTGGCTGAGTGGCTTTGTCAGTAAATATCAGGGTGGTTGAAATCCACCATGAGGACCAGGGATTGTGATTATGATCGTGAAGCAACTCTCAGTTGTTTGTAGAAGACATCATCCACTTCCTGTTCCTGATCAGATGGCTTACAGTAAACTCCCACAATAGTATCACCCATGCTACCCTGCTCCTTAATTCTCACCCATGAACACTCAGCCTACTCCTCATCCCTGCCCAGACAGAGCTCAATGCACTCTAATTGCTCCCTCACATAGAGAGTAACTCCACCCCTTTGCCCGTCTTTCCTAAGTAGCATGTCATTCATAGTCGTGCTCCAGTCATGGAAGCTGTCCCACAGTCTCTGTAACAGCAATGAGGTCATGGCCCTGCATCCTCACCTCCATCTGCATTTTCTCCTGCTTATTCTCCAGACTCTGTGCATTGGTGTACAGATAACACAGAGGCTTACTTGAACAGACAGATTTCCCTGGATAGGTGCAAAAGAGTACTCCCTTATTTGACACTCCCTCATGGATGACTAGAATTAGGTGACAATTAGTAGTCTGTCCAAGAATGAAAAGATGCATTCTGTTTGCTTTTCAAACAGAGAGAGTGAGTATACCTTTAGAAATCTACTTTGCTAGAATGCTTTCCTGGACCAATATCATCAGCTTCCATTAGGAAGGATATTATACTATTTCTTCTTTGTATTACTCAGATTCTTAAGGCACTCCTACCTCAGAGCTCTCTTGGGATGTGCTGAATAAGAGGTATGAATTAGAGAACATGACAATGGAATGCTTCTCAGTTGCTTAACAGGCAAGAGAAAGCGTCCTCTTTTCTTTCCTTGTTTGTGGGTGATACTTCTTGACAGAATATGGAAGAAAAGGTAAAGGCAAAGCTAATCATACTTTTAGAAATTTCTAATCTACAATTCAAAAAAGGATTTCCCTGAGAGGGATTCAGATTTTACATACCGTATGTGCTAACCTTACCATCATACCAAATGGTTTCAGAAGCAGAAGTGTTTTGCGTATCAAGTGTATTTCATACAGAAAGTTCAAAACCACCCATGCATTTATGCTAAAAAGAATTGTCTAATTTAAACATATGAAATCAGGCAAATTTACAAACGAGGTTTCATTTTAAATTCATACTTCCTCATACCTATTTGAAAAGGGAAAGGAAAGCTTACAAAACAGTGAGAGATGACTAACTTTCACATAAACGATCTTAACACCATCAGGGGAAGCAAGATGGTTTTAAAAGCTGGGTTGTTTTTACAATAGACAATGATAACTCTAGCCTTTCTGGCTCTAATGCTTTCATAGATGTTTTCCTTAGCTGCTCGTAGATCAGGGATATAAGAGCAACTCTTTCTATTCACTAGGTTAGTCTATGAAACACAGACTGGAGGCAAGTAACCAGACATGGAAAGAAGAAGGGACAATAGACAGCCAATCTGGCCCTTTAGTAAGTAGTGCTTTGCTCCAAAATTTTTTTGACACTCCATCTTTATTTTGTCAATAGAAGAACTCATAAAAGAATAATTTTGCAACACAAGTACGTGCAGTAGAAATTGCTTGATTCTGAGACTTTCTTGCATCTATCTAGTGTTTCTTTTAGTATGCACTTAATATATATTCATGCAACACAGAAAAAGTAACACCAGAAAAAATATTAATTACAACATAGGTTGTCTCAGAACAAAATGTGCTCAGAAAATGCAGCATACTTCCCTTTTCTATCATACTTCAATGTCTATATTTTCCTAAGTACTTTCCTCTAGATAAAAAGAGAAATAATAAGTTTGGATACCCCAATATGGAAAATTAAATATTAATTCTTGATTTTGTGGTGATAAACCCATGTGCCAGAGTAAAGAGCACATTATAAATGATTCATTAGATAGGCAAATAACAAATATGCAAAATGTCATTGTTAAACAAAACCAATGTTTTCTGAAAATAAATATGGCTTAAAGATAAAAAACTTCATGTAAGAATGCTATCCAGGATAGGCAGATCTTACCTATAACCCTTGTGTCAGAGCTTAACAGAGGAATAAAGATGTCTTTACATCAATGTACTATTTTGAATCAGAAGAAAGCTGTTGAAGCAAGCAGATAAATCGTTACTGGGTACGATACTTGGGGTCCTATCACAGATTGGTCTCAGAGTGTATGAACTGGACTTTTTTTAGGGGAACTAAAAGATACACCCCAACTGTTGTGCAGTCCATGGAGTCTGACTTGAGCTCATCTGAAGTCACAGCCTCCAAGAGTGTATAGGGAGGATGGTGAGTTGTCAAATACTGTAGAGTTCCTTATTGCTGTTTCCATTGCCTGCTAATGTAGATGTGAAGCAATATATCTTAAACAGACATTAAAAGTAATCTAATGCATTCTTCAAATCAAAGCAATAACTCATTTCATGAAGAAAAAATATCTAATACATGTTTTGTTTCTCTTTTTAGCCTCATTATATATGTCAAAAGCATCGAAATGCCACTGGCCTTCAACTCTGCTTTTTAACATAGAAAAGAGAAGAAATGACAGTTCCAAACTGCCTCAGAACTGACTAAAAGAGCTGGGAAAAAAAGATGTAGCTCCTGTGTTGCACTGTGATGCTCTATTCATGTTACATGGGTTGCCTCCAATGGGGTTATATCGGTTAGGCTTTGGTCTGCCTTCTAAAGGGCTTCAAAACAATTGATCAATAAATCTTTTATCAGTTTTCAGTAATAAAATAATCCATATTCCAGTGAAATACATTTAGCAACTTTTCAAACCTACCAAGAGGCCTGCTCACTGTACATACTGGGTTTTGTCAAAGAAAATGTGAATCCTACATAATAACCTGATCCTCTGTAAAGGCTGAATAGCTTTAAATGATATGACATATTAGAGGAGCTGAAGACATGGAAAGGATATGAAAAAACAGAAGATCCATTTCTGTCCTCTTCTGTGCTCCTAAAAGATCATGAAGTCTGAGTCTAAATCAAAACAAAAGACTGAATTTTTAACCATATGGATATGTCTATGCTGCTCAGGCATATAAGTCTTTATGTGCAATTTAACTATGAGATTTCACATACAACTGTGTTAAAAATTTATTGCAAAACATTTTCTTTCAAAACTGAACATTTTTGAGATAATTACATTCTGTAGATATTCTGATATTTCTTAAACAAAAATAAACAAGAAAATGTTCATAATTTGGCTTTTAGATACACTTTTCCTCTATAATCTTCAACAGGAGCTGAATTATTTTATCAGCTATGTTAGAAAGCTAAATCTATTTCATTAACACAAGCTTTAATCTAAACTAAATATGTTAGTTTTAAACTAATTAAAGTTTCAACTAAAAATGATATAACTAAAGTTATATCACCAAACAAATCCCATTTAAAATGATACCATCTTCCCCATGTTTTTATTAAGTTTAATGGCTCTGGATATAAGCTCTATCTGTCTCTTATATGAGATAAGCAGACAATATGCTGTTGCCCTTATTTAATGCTCTTTCTAACTTCAAAGGAGTGTAGTAAAATGGGACTTGCAACCTTCTGAAAGATCGCACTGGAAGTATTTTCATGGGCCACAATTCAAGTCAGTCTCTACTGTGAAGTTGAGAAATTATACCACCAACATATTGGAATGGCTTATTGCAAACTTATAGGCTCTGGTTTATTTTCCACTGACCCACCAAAGAAGATACAGGATAGCTATTTATATAGCATGTATTGGATCATGCAAAACCTCAGATGCTATATTGCACATTCTCAAATATCTTCATGTTTACAATCTGTTCCCAGCTGGATCCAGTCTCTCTTCATTTTTTCCTTACTCTATTAGAATCTTCAAAGGCAACCACAACTTCCTGGCATACACAATTTAAAAAATAAATTATATTGACCCGTGTTGTAAATTGTATGTGTGTCCTTATGTCTTGGCCACCTTTGGAAAGGGTGACAATTATGTTTGCATCTGTGGTTTAATATGAGGAAGCACATTTTAGATTCCATATGGGATCCTGTGATGCATATAGAATGGAAGTAGAACAGACATACATCTGGCTGCAACTATTGATACTCAGATACCTCGACTACAACAGTTTAGCTCTTAAGCTCTCTAGTTAAAAGTGCTCTGTTAGAAACAAGTAAGAAGATTACTTTTTTTTTTTTTTTAAGAAATGAAATGTCAAATCTTTAAGTACAGTAGGAGTCATATAATCCGCTGTTTAGTAACACAAGCTCCCCATTTGAAATTATCACTGGACATCCTTTCTGTGGACAATACTCTTTCATGTCACATATATGCAAGACTGTGTGACAAGCTTTTGATGATTGTCTATGAACTGTACAAGCAGATAACAGATAACAATAAATGACTTTTAAAAATAAGATAATAAGATAACATAATAAGAAGGCTATGTCTGTTCAGAATCTGTTGAGCAAGAAGTGACCCTTGAGAGCAAGGTGGCTGTGTTAGCTCAGTGTTAACAGTGTTAGCTCAGATTGGGTCTAAAGCATCCTATTTCTGTAGTCCTCCAGGGATTAAATGTGACATGGTACCTTTCTTTGCAAACAACAAAGTAATCAAGTCGATTATGGTCACTTTTGTTATGCTAATTTAGCCAGTTGGCAAAAAAAAAAAGCAAGGAATTCAAGGCAGTTACTAAAATTTGGAGTCCTTCAGCTAAGATACATAAAATTAATGCAAAAAAAGCATTAAGGTTAGAAGTTCATGTCTTTACTAATATGGGTTTATTTAACTAGCAGTGATCTCAGCGGAAATTGTGATAGTGTCAAAATGTAAGATAGCTTTGAATCCCAAGCAGTTATAATATGAATATAGTGTAGTACGAATATAGTGTGGTAAACTCACTGCAATATAAGTCCACTTTTCTAAGCAAAATTGTGTATGACCATGATGTCTACAGATTGATGGATAATACAAGGTAAAAAGAAAGCTTTAAAAATATATACTTTAATGAATAAGTGGGAGTATACCTCTTCTCTTTTCATGTCATGAGCTGTTGTAACAATAGTAAGGGCCAAGTTAGTTTATGTATTACAACACAAGCAACATCTAATTCATCTTGTAACATGTTGAAACGACATGTTTTACTTAATTACCATCAGAAAACATTGCTTAAACTCTAGTCTGAAATTAAAACCACCTTACAGTACTGGTAACTCCTTTGATAAATAATTTTCCGGCTTCAGGTAATAAGTAAGCTACACTGCAGATAGTAAAAAAGACCCGTATCCCATGAGACTGCTTAGATTGTACTTTGAAACTAAAAAGACTCATCTCTGGTTCCTAGTGGTGTTATGTAAATACAAAGGAAATTTGCAGCATGCAGGGTGATATCACGTAATATGGGAAGAAAGGGCGATCACAACATTAAATTAAATCATGGCAAGTATAACAAACAAGCTGCTGAAACCTATAAAAATATCCTTATTACACTACATAAAACAGATGCTACTTGTACTTTTAAAAAGCAATAAGATGATCTTAATGGAACGTTTCAAGGAAAAATATTTCAGTAAATACATTTGCCTTTGTGAGATGATTAGAAGTACAAATAATTTTTTTCCTGGTGAGTTATTCTTTAACAATAATTTTATGTCTGTAATGTGCAGTGACCACAGATTTGACCAGAGTACACATGTGCTGATGATTTTGAAAGTGGTCATACTTGAAGAGATTTTCTTTGTAATATGCATTAAATTCTGCTGCATAAAATCATGGTACTTCTTGGTATGACAGTAACACATGATCTTAAAATTTTAATTTTGTTATAAATTTATTGAATTTACAGTACTTCAGTAAAAAAAAAAGAAAACAAAAACCCTCATGTACCCAAGTTGAGGACATGGATGTCCTATCTCAGGAATTTTAATAATCTATTTTCTTTTCTAGAACTACTGATTACTATAGATAACAAGACTATTCAGAAGATCCAACTCTCTTTAGAAGGAGGGTTTTTACAGGACATATTTTAATAATATTCATTTCTGTTTAGTACAATTATACAGCATAATCATCTGTCTACCACTAATTACTCCCTGGCCATTTTCAAGTCAGTAGCATTACTTTGTCTTAGCCATAAGATCACGTCTATTACAGCCTAGGCAAGAGAAAAAAGAAGTACATGTGTGGCTACCTTCTTCCCCAGACAAAAGAGATTATTTTAAATGTATTCAAATTTTTAATGAAATTACCATTTTTTAACATGGAATTTAGAAAATCGGATAGCTTCATAAAATTTTATGAACCACTAATGCTATTATATTGAGGCCACTATACCACTTCCCTCTGTACTCTTACTGGTGATCACGATAATATTCTGTTAATAAAGCTACTGCAAAGTGTGTTCAAAGATCCCAAATGTAAAGAACAGCTTTTACAGTAAGAATTTGTAAAATAACCTGTCACATCAATACACCTCTTTCTGTTTGTCAGCATCTGAGAGGAAAACCATCACATTCTTCAGTTTATTTTATATTGAATTGGTAAGGATAAATTCTGCCAGAGAATTTAATATCTGCAGATTGTGCATGAAATTGCTGCTGAGGATATTTGCATATCATGTTATTCTAATTGCATGATACTATCTACTTAATTAACTAGGACTGTGTTAATTATCACTTTCACAGATCAGCTAGACATGTCCTAATTGATTTCAGTGAATATAAACTCTGAAGACCACGGAAGTCATCTAGTATCTTTGGAGATTTTCATGAGGCTTTGAAGCAGCTCTAGCAAGAGTATTTAATCATATAATTTAATTTACAAAGTGTTTCCATTATATTGAAGTCCAAGTGCTTGAAAATCCTTGAGAAAGAAATGCTCTAATTGCAAAAGAAGAAATAAGAAAATTCACTGTGAAGTTCAAAAATGGCCATAAATTGAAGACATGGTTCTCATTATCATACAGGTACATTTAAGGCAAACAATACCCTGTATATCTTGGTCTTCTCCTTTTCCTTAATTCAATCATGTGATAATTTCAATAGGAAATATGTTTGAACCTGTCCTGGGGGACAAAAGACTATGATTAGACTCAAGTAGCAAAGACTTGAGAATTGCCAAAGGGCAGGGAAGGCTTAATTGCCGCTTATGGTCCAGGACAAAACAGACCAGGCTACTCGGCTTGGGGAAGAAAACAGAAAATAGTTTAAATCCAAAAACAACCAAAACATAACTATAAAACCCAAAACCTAACAAACATAAAACAATACAGAATGGTATGACTATGAAGAGTACAACCAGCCCTTTAAGACCACCTTGTACCCACCCCTTCCCTCTTCCTGGGCTCAGATCCTGATCCTGGTGTCTTTATCTCCTCCCCTGCTGAACGGCTCAGGGGGGCAGGGAGTGGCGGTTTCAGTCAGTCTATTCCTGATGGCTTCTGCCCTTTGTCTCTCCTCAGGGCAGGCAGGCTCTTTGATGTGCATTCACCCCAAAGGCTGCATCTTCTCTCTGCCTCTTGTGTGGGTCTGCTCTGTGACGTGCAGGCTCTCCAGCACTGCCTGCTCCGTGGCTATCTCCTCACAATCTCCTGCCTGTCCAGGTGCACTCACATGGAGCTGCTGGTGGCTCTCAGTCCTGCCATAGTCCTCCATGGGTTGCAGGGGTACAGCCTGTTTTCTTGCCATGGATTGCAGGGTTACAGCCTGTTTTCTTGCCACAGGTTGCAGAGGAGTCTCCAGCCTGGTGCTCCTCCTTCCTTCCTCCTTCTCTTACTGTGGGGTTCTTGTGGTCACCTCCATCTTGTACTGCTGCTACATCTCTGCCCAAGCACTTCAGATTCCCGTCCTTAAATAGTGATGGCAGAGGTGTCAGATTGGCCCAGCCGGGCTGGAGGTGGGTCTGAACCCCAGAGCCAGAGAAAGAGTCTGAGAACTCTTTACTGGGTCTTTACTGCAACCCCTTCCCCCTGTTACCAAGCAAAAATCGCTCCTCGCTAAACCATGATAGAAACTTTCATTATCTTTTTGTCTTTTTCCATTCTGGATCAAATACTGTAACTATTGAACATACTCTCAATGGCAAGATGATTAGAATCATACTGTATTTTTTTCACCTGAAAACTCTGATGGGTGATTGCAAAAGTTACTATTGACTTAACAGTGTTCAGTGAGGAACACTTCAGTTTGAATACCAAAGGTGCAGACTGGTTGACATAGAAACAACATTATCTAAGTGGACCAGATACCAGAAAACACATATTCCACAATCATTGTCCATCCTGCTAGAAGTGCTCAGGTCTCATGCATGATGAACTTAGAAACAATATAAACTATTTTACAGATTGAGTAGGAGTTACCACAGATAGGGGATGCTTCACTGCTTGATGGTGACTGCCTTGTAAGGGAAACAGCTGGCACCATCTCATGTATTTTTATTTTTTTGAGAGATTGTTTCAATATGTCTCTCTCTAAATAATTCTATCTCTGCTATACATTTGAGGAAGGTAATGTCCCCAGAATGACACCAAATCTAAAAAAATATGACACAATCATCTCTGTGGTATTTCTTTATCAGTTAAGTTCACATTCTTCTCTACCCTGTATGCTGGCTTCTGTTGGCCTGTTTCTCAGCTGTAAAAGTTCCATGGGCAGTATAAAGCATGAAGGTGCATAATACAGCAATGTGGCTTCGCTGGTGACTGAGTGACCAACCAGACAAGAACTTGCAAGGCTAAACATTATGGCACTTCAGGTCATATTTGCATTTAGTCACAAAAGAAGCACTGTGGGACTCTCTTAGGTTTCTGATGCTAGGCTATCTGTACTGTAAGGATTTTCTGCTAGATTTTTGAAGTAAAACTTTTCTCCTTATATAATCCTGTCAGAAAATGTAGGCTTTTTATGGCACCCGTAGTCGGATAAGAGACCAGAAAGGTGGAAAAAACAGGTCATGAATTCCATGCCTATTAACCACATTTTTCAGAAACTCTGGTAGAAAACTGTTGCCATAAAACTTCAAAAAAACCCCATATTTCACAGTACTGTAACCCAAAACCTAATCAGCTTAAATCCCTTAGATTCTTGCCAATTTAATGTCCATTATGCCTCTCATTACTGAACAGGCTAGTTTTGAGCCAATAATGTAGATATTAAACACATATGATTGCCCTCAGATTTGTGGAATTTTTATATATTTATGTCTGATGGTAACCAAAATCTTGTTTTTGAAAAGGGCAGATTTTGGAAAAAGGAATGATTTTTTAAAGCAACTGAACTTAGCTATAGGATTCATAGCCTGAATTTGGAGGTTTTTTGCCTTTATCCAGGCCTTAAAGAGATTTTCATCTCACATTCCAAATGATAGGTCATACTTTGTTGTGCTATACAATTTACTATTTTCATTTAAAAGCAAAAAAGCCCAAAACATCAAGTCCATGTACACGTCCATGTCTTAAACAATTTTTTCATCTGAAATGTCTTACATTACATGTGTTCCATGTTTTAAAATCCCTGATCTTCCTTTGTCTGTAAAACTGCTCCAGTCATATTAATGTCTTTAAAAGATACTATGTGTACATGGGAAGCACTGTCAAGGGCATCACTTCTCACAATTAGAGATAGATTTTTAAATGCAACCAAATAAGGTCAGACTAAACACAGCTAAATGGCGAAAGTCATGGGATACCTTTGACCAAAATATTACATTTCCTCACTTTAAAATACCTGAGTTGTTTTGTGATATCTTTTGATAAACAGAGATGATCTGGTTAACTATACAGGTACTAAAAATGCTTGTTGTAGAGGATTGATTTTCTTGTGTCTTCTACTGTGCTTTCTGTCCTCCTGACTGGTACTTTGTGGTGTTAAAAATGAATTGTGGCTTTGTAAGATAATATGATACCTTATATCTCTTTTAAGGCTACCAAGGCACCACTGGGGCAATCTCAGACTTTGGCCTATAATTCAATTAGACTAAAGGTAGTTCACAAGCTAGTAAAAGCTTTGCATCTTTTTCTTCTCTTTGGGGATAGTCTGTTTCAAATACTTTCAGAATCCAGAGCTAAATTGACACTTCTCATGAGGGTCGATGAAAAGCCCAAGGAGTCATTTTTGCCTGAGCTTGTGGAAAACATGAAGTCCTTGAATACCAGGAAGGTGGGATTTTGCACTGTAGTGGCTTACCAAGGCACTGCATCTCTTAAACTTGTTTATTAGCCCCAGTTGAAAAAACTCCTGTCCTGTCCAGTGTCTTATCATAAAAATATCATTTAATATTCACTTACATTGAGTATTTCACTGATGGTTCTCATGTTGACTTCAGAACATTTTCTGCAATATGTTTCTGCTATCAGACTTTCAATAATATTGTTTCAAATTGAATAATAACCCACTGACACCAATATTATTTAAAATAAAAGAGAGTGTCCAGTAGTCAGTGCATGTAAAATCTCATTAGTGTCATCTGATTGTTTTGACATGTCTTGGAAGACAACTCTTCATTACCATGCAAATGGAGATAACCTCTGTTTCTAGGCTAATTGTCATATAGCGGTTTAAATTTGAAATTCACTTGGTGATTTTCAAGCCAAAAAAAATCATCCAAGCCTAAATTAAATGGAAACTAAAATGAGGACTTCAAATGTTAGAAACTGGTTCAAAGAGTGACTATGAAATGGCTTTACTCTTTCTGTAGTGCCAGAGGGAGAAGACATTAATACACTCTATAACACCACAGAGAGGAGAAAAAAATTACACCATGAAGATCTGACAGGATAGATTTTGATTATTTCATATTGAGTACACATACAAGGATTTTTATTGAAATCATAGAATCATAGAATGGTTTGTGCTGTAAGAGACCTTAAAGATCATCTGGTTCCAAAGCAACTGATAAGACGTGATGTAGACATAACACAGTGAATAGAGGTGACAGAAAATAGCCATATCGATTTTGACAACAGGCATTCCCAGTAAAAGAGGATGAAAATTATAGTGATATGTGAAGGACAAGTTTATATAATGTTTAAATTTCTTAAATCCTACTGGAGCTTCTCAAAAAAAAAAAAAAACAAACCAGTTACAGAGATGTACCTCAAGTATATTCGAGTGTGTGGAAATTGTTTGCAGTAGAAGCTAGGCCAAAGTTCTCAACTTGTGGAGGTGTGGAGTACAAAAATATCTTTTCTCACTGGAGAAGACCTAGGAATTCAATTAATTGAGACTGAGTAAATGTCATACTCAAGTTTCACTGTCAAAGATGGATAGAAATCTGTTGCCTTAAAAAATGGCTCTATAAACTGATAAAGATCATTCATTGAGTCTGAATGTATCACCAACTCTGGCCATCACTTTGCCCTTCTATTGGACGTTGTCAAATTGTAGTCAAAGTAGCCAAAGAAGAAGCCATTTTTTCAGTCATGTTTACCCTGCAACAGGACTCCAGATGAGACTCCAGATGAGACTGATAAAATCTCTGTTCTTCAGTATAGCTGTATTTTGATTTTTCCTATCCCCTCTATATGTTTCCATTTACCCTATGTGCTTTTCAAACCATGAGAAACCATGACTGAGCACTTTGACTATTGGCTCAATAGTCTGTGAAATAAAGAATCAATATAGAACACAACTGTACTTAGAGTAGCCCACTGTTAAAGTAAATTTGTATTTGCAAGGAAATAAAATCTCAGTAATGATGTTTGATCCCAAATCACTTAAAGGTGTTATTGACTTTCGCTAAAGAGCTCCAAAAGAAACAGCATCACAGCATTGAGTATAGATTTAGATTAGATATTGAAAAGACATTTTTCACTGTGAGAATGCTAAGGCACTGGCACAGGTTGCCCAGAGAAGCTGTGGATGCCCAATCCCTGAGAGTATTCAAGGTCAGCCTGGATGGGGCTTTGAACAACCTAGTCTAGATGTGTCCCAGCCTGAAGCAGAGGGGTTGAAACTATATGATCTTTATGGCCCCTTCGAATCCAAATGATTCTGCAACTCTATGATTCTAAAGATTTTAGGAATGTGATTCTGGGGAAACAATGTTGATTTCTATCAGAGACAAGAAAAGCCGCAGAATTAGAAGACATTTCATTAGAAGACAAGATAAAAAAGAGAAAAATAACATTAGATCACTGGAAACCATGTACGAGTGTGATGTAACTTCCCCTAAAGCTTGGCAAGTTTGTTCAATTTTATTAGGAAACATCTCCTTCTTATAATAAGCAAAATTAGTTTTCTTAGCTGAGCAAAAACCATATTGCACCCAGCACTTTCATACACTCCATAATACACTACTCTGTAATTTTTCAAACCTAGAATGGTGCAGTAAGAACATACCATACAGTGGTGCATTTTGCTTGTTGTGAAACAGTTTCTTTTGAATTTAAGAGACTGTGCAAGCCAGGTATATTTATTTATTTATTCTTTTTTCTAACCTCTGTCTGTTCTTTATGAAAAAATGACACCTCTTGGATTTTTTTCTCAACACCTACTAGATCTCTAGTGTAAAACTCTGTCATCATAGACAAAATAATCAAACATTTGGGGAAAAAAGAAAACAAGAGACTTGTTTGAGACTGCAGTGAATTGTAGTCTTCTACAAATGTTTCTCCACACTTGAGAAGCCTGATATTTAGAATTTTTAAGCTAGATTCTATTAAAGTTTAAAGATGCCATTAAAGAATGGAATTATTCCGTTAAATATTCATTATCTTTAAAATACTAGTTTCTTCACTGAGACTCATTGACAAATCATTCCCAGTGAAACTTTCCCATTCAAAAGTATAGTTATTTATATGCCCTTACATTATTTATTTTTGCTTTTAGAATCAATATGGGAACATTTTAAAACAATATTATTAAAAATTCTGAGAAAACATAATATATACGACAGTGATACCACCTGTGTGATATCTTGGAAATAATTCCTGGTTTGACTGAGAACTCATGTATAATGTATTTTTCCTGATCACTCCCTTTTTCCAGAAGTAAAATAACTGATATTTTACCTTCAGTCATATACATCATGTATTATCATAAATAAAATATGATTATAAGCCACCTGCCTTCTATTTGATGACATCACTACTGTGCTCCTACATGGTAAATTAAAATTCAAAAGTTATAAAGCAGGCAACTTTCAAATAGTAAGTCAAGCGCCCTTTCCAGCACATTTGGAAAAATAATTTTTGGTTTACTGCACATTCTTTAGTCTGGATTTCAAGTGCTAACCTTATACCTGTCCACAATGAACTCACAATTTTGTTGTTAATGCAGTTCAGCAGAAGATTGTGACTACATTTTTAGATGCAAAGAGAAAAAACAGCCTTAAATGCACGCACAACTACTCAAATTCCCACCTACCCCAAAGTTAAAATCTGTCCCTCAAACAGCATGGTATCAAAAAAAAAAAAAGAAAAAAGAAAAAGTAAAATTCATTGATAACTGAATAAATTATGTAAGAGGGAATTAGGCACATGGCAATGCCTATGTGAAACATTAGAATTTTCATATACAACCACTGACTTCCCAAGTAACCTTATTTATGTGTAATAAGAACTTGAGGCAGGGGAAGAACTAGAAGTCCTTTCACTACTCGAATGAGAAGTCAGAAAAATAATTCAAGAAGTAAATCAGAGCAACAACTATATCCTGCTAGAATTGAAAAGTCCCAATTTTGCTCAAAAATATAGCTAAGAAGATGGTCAGGCTAATAAATCAAGGGAAAAATCTAAAGATTGCCAAACTGATGAGAATGAACACTAGTGCAGCTGACAAAGAACTTTACAATTACTGTGTTGTTCAAAGCTCACATTTCATTCAAATTTAGTGCCATGAAAGGTATAAAAAGGAAGAATATTTACAACTATCCTATCTAGAGAAACTAGATTCAAAGACATACTCCCAATCTTAAAGAAGAAACAAAAAAAACATTTTGGGTACTGGATTCTAAGAAGCTAAGTAAATGTATACACAAAGGTAGAAATGGTACAGAGTAGATTAATGCCTAGGTCAATATGAGTGTCATAGAGCTGTGTACCATATTGCGCCTGCGGTATTTGAAGGATGATCAAAAGAAGAGAGGGGAAAATGGAGAATGTATGAGATAGAAAGGCGCTGGAGGAAGAGGGATTCATATCTCTGAAACTAGTGTGGTACAGCTGTGTTAACACACAGATAATGTTCTTTTGTCTGTCTGCATTTTTTTTTAAGCCTAACCACCCACTGGAATTTAAATTCTGCAGGAAAGAGTACATCATAGAAATTCTATGGAGATAAAAGATAATTACGCTTCAGTCAAAACATTTTCTTTTTATCCTTACTCTTCTCTGCTTGCTTACCTTCCTTCTTTCTTTTAAAATTCAGGAACAGTCAGGTTGCATTTTGATTTTGTATTAGGCTGTTTGAATTATTTGTCACTGCCAAACTTACTGCTAGAGTTGTGTAACACTTCTTTCCCCCTTCCATCTCTGACCCCAAGCTTCTTCCTATTATGTTACTTTTACAATGAGTCCACTGGAATGTGAAGTCACTTGAGACCTCTCTAAGGGTGGTCTTCAGACACAAGCTACTGCACCAGTAAAAATCAAATTGTTTCTTGTGTAATGATTTTGTGATGCTCAAACACTATGAAAAAGAATTATTGCAACACTCAAATGTGCAAGACAGATCCTATAAAAGTTTTTGATATCATGGCACGCTTGTTATTTTCAGATACCACATAAACTGAGAGAACAAAAATCAGGAAACTCTATTTTGAATGCATACTGTAGGGCTTCTGCTGAAATGCTATTTTGTACATTCTCTCCCCCACAGACTTCAGGATTCAGGTTCAGGATAAATCCAATCAAAGACATTCCAGTAAAAATACTGGAAAAAAAGGGATTAAATCAATATATCAAAACTATTTTATCTTCCCTGTGCACAGCTTAGACTGGTCGCTTAGTTATGATAGCTTAGTTCTTGCTTACTCTGCTTTCAGATAGACTGCCAAGTGCTATTTAAGCTATTAGTGTAATGCTACTGCTTTTGACTAGAAATAAGAGGAAAAATTACAAGTGTATTAAATATAAAGCATTAAAAAACTGTAGGATTATTTTTTCCAGGTTTTCAATAGACAGGTAGATTTTAATTTTAATCCACAAAATTCATTAGCATAATGATTCTATTAAGATCTTAGTAAACCAACAACAGTGCTAAAAGGAATTACCCTTTTAAGGATGATGGCATCTCCAGGCAAATGTGTGAGCTTTTTTAGATTCAAACATGTAGTGCTTTTGCCTGGACCAAGTTTAGGTACTGAGGGGGCTACAGTTGTGGCTTCTTTAAACAAAGAGCTGTCAGAAGCTTCCCCTGTAGTTGATAGGGCTAATGCTAATAAATTTTAAGATGGACCTGCTGCTGATCAAGAACCGGCCAATTAGTGACTGAGGTAACACCTCTGTGAATAGTGTATTTGAGAAGGGGAAGAAGTTGCTGTGCAGTTGCTAAATGCCAGCAGCAACAGGAAGTGAGAATGTGAAAACATCTCTGAAGACATCAAGGCCAGTGGAGAAGGAGGGGGAAGAGGGTGCTTAGGGCCTGAAAGAAAGACTCCCCTGTGACCTGTGGTGCAGTCCATGGTGAGGCAGCTGTCCTTCTGCAGCCCATGGAGGCCACTGGGGAGCAGAGACCCACTGACAGCCCGTGGAAGACCCCACGCCAGAGCGAGTGGATGCCTGAAGGAGGCTGTGATTCTGGAAAGCCTGTGTTGGAGCAAGTTCCTGGCAGGGAGAGAGGAGCCCAAGCCAGAGCAGGCTTGCTATCAGGACTGTGACTCTGTGAGGGACTCAGACTGGAGGAGTCTGTATCTGAAGGACTGCTCTCCTGGTGGATGATCCGCATTGGGGCAGAGTGTGAGAAGCTGCCCCAGTGTCAGGCCCCATGATGGAGCAGTTCACGAGGAACAGTAGCCCGTGGGAAGGACCCACACTGGAGAAGTTTGTGAGGGACTGTTTCCCATGGGAGGGACCCCACACTGTAGCAGTGGGAAGTGTGAGGAGGCCTCCCCCTGAGAAGAGCAACAGGAAAGTCCATCTGAAGTAAACTGACCATAACCCCCATCCCCCATCCCCTGAACAACTTGGAAGGAAGGAAGGGGAGTTCTGGGAAGAGGGAGGGCTGGAGGGAGGTGTTTTAAGATTTGATTTTAATTCTCATCTCCCTGTTAATAGATAAATCAAATCTTTTTCTCCCCAAGTTGAGTCTGTTGTGCCCATGACGCTAATTGCTGAGTGATCTCTCTGTCCTTACCTTGGCGCACAAACCTCTCATTGTATTTGCTTCTCCCCTGTCCAGTTTAGAAGAGGAGTGATACAACGACTTGGTGGGCATTTGGCACCCAGCTAGGGCTAAACTGCTACAGCCACAGTGTTATGCTTCAGCAAATGACAGTTAGGTTAAATCTCTAGACTAGTTTCAATAATGTCTACTTTCTATTACAAATATCTGTTTCACAAATTTCTTCTGTGTTTTTAAGTAAGTCATTCAGGACATGAGACTCTGTCATGGTTTGACATGACAGCCATTTCTGGTAAGGAGGAAGGGGCTGTAAAGATGGCTTTTGTAAGAAGTTGCTCAAAAGTCTCCCCAGCTCTGAGCCAGACCCACTGCTGGGGCTGAGCCAATTAGACACCTTCAAGATCACTTCTTAAGAAGAAGCCAGAAGAAGAGGTTTCTTCCTCCTTCTTCTTCCTATTTCTCCCTTCTTCTGTCCCTTCTTCTTTGGCTGGTGGTGTGCAAGGAGTAGGAAGAGAGAGAGACAACCATGAGGACACCAAGGTCAGTGAGGAAAGAGAGGAGGAGGTGTGCTGGAGCAGAGACCCCCCTGCCTTCTAAGGAGAGGACTGGTGAAGCCGAGATTTATTTTTATTTATTTAAAGACCCTGCAACAGTGGTAGAGACTCATTTTGACACAAAACCCACACCGGGGTCAAAGTCTAATTTTGTTAAGAAACCTGAGCCAGGGGCAGATTTCACCCCACACCTTCACGAATCACTTTTTTTAAGGAGGTGTTAAAAATCCACCCCTCATCCCTTCACCAGAGATAGAACCATTGAAAAGATGTGGAGGTGTCCACATGGATCTGTCCCAGAAGTGGATCTGGCTCAGAGCTGGGGAGAGTTTTGAGCAGCTTCTTACAGGAGCCATCTTTAAAGCCTCTTCCCCCTTACCAGAAAAGGCTATCATGTCAAACCGTGACAGTGTCGACATCCAGTTTAGAGCCCTCAAACCAATTTTCAGGCAACAAAGAGTATAGAATTTGTCT
Organism: Colius striatus; assembly: GCF_028858725.1. Lineage (NCBI taxonomy): Eukaryota > Metazoa > Chordata > Aves > Coliiformes > Coliidae > Colius > Colius striatus. The sequence continues at coordinate 23,336,022 of NC_084790.1, forward strand.
CATACAAGTTATTTCTCTAAAAATTACTCTATTAGACTTGCAAGCTCCTTCTACTGGCAGAAGAGACAGATAGACATTTTCAGAGTGAGGTGCAACATTTGAAGCTAGATGTCTACAGTTGATGATTACCAGCCATCCCCTGGAGTTGACTACAGATTTTATTTATTTATGTGACATCTGAACAAGCTGAAGGAAAGAAAAGAAATGTATCCAAGTCTAGAAAAAACAGAATCACAACAGTTAAAACTCTGCTTTCCCTTCCATTCCATGAATAACTTCCCCTGCTTATAGACTGAGCCTGTAGCTTGCCTAAGGATAGATGTGTGACATAAAGTAAAATGACCTACCTACTTCTTGATCCAGAGAAATGCAGCCACTGCGTGTATATGAGAAACCATGGGGTGACAACAGCATCTCTGATATCCTGGAGCTGACACCAATCTTGTTTATGAAGCATTATATCAGTAGTAGATCATGCCCAATTCTTAAACATTTAATACTGCTTAGACCTGATGTTGGGAAATCTCTTAAGTCAACCACATTCAAACACAAAGGTAGCGAGCTATGCAACCAAACTATTCCCAAGTAAGGCTGTTCTCTTTGTCGATGCTCTTCCTTTTTGTGGCCACAGATTGAAAGACAGAATTGCACAAAAGGATCAAGACTTTCAAGTATGATCTACTGGAATTAGATCCAAATTCAAGTGTACTGTCTTTTAAGGAGAGATCTGATTCAAACCTAAGGAATGTCAGCATCACCTATCATATAAGACTATAAAATGGGTGCAGTTCTGTTACTGGACTAGAAAAAGGACACTTCTACCTTTTGTTTTATGGCTTTATTCATTTCTTAGCTGTTCCAAATACATGCAAAAATGGATTACTTGCTTCTAATTCTGGAGATACATGGTGGCATCAAATCCTCAGCTTTCTTTTTAAAACAGTGGTTCTATACCTTAAAGCCAAAAAACTCAAACAAATCAAACCCATGAAATATTACTTGAAAGTCCTAAGCCTCAGATTCCGATCTTATCATGACAGCAGTTGTTAACAAATCTAGGTAATAAGAACTGCCCAGGTCTATCTAGCCTGCTCTGCAGACACCAATTCAACTTGCAGTGATGGTAAGGTTCAGCTCTGACCCTAGCAAAACTCACACCAACATTAGGAACTGTCCCATCATCTAACAGCTATCATTCTTCTAGAATGGTAACCTGACATATCAGACACTCCCTGACACCAGGACACATACTCAGGACAGTGGAAGGACTCCCTACAATGCACCTCTGTGCATGCTTTGGTTGTACTCCTGCCCTGATGCTCCAGGGATCTGTGCCTGTAGCACACAGATTATGTCTATAGAGTGCTGTCATAACACTTGGCACATGGATTTCTCAGTAAAGTAGGAGGTATCTAGATTATCTTAATAATTCCTAACTTTTCTGTAGTTGAGTCTTAACATTTTTTACCTCTTCATTGTTTCCTACAGAACCAGACTCTTCCTATGGATCTTCTGGTTCCTTTTGGAGTCACTGTGTACAATCCAAAGTAAAAACCATAACACTCCCATTAGCTTTGTCTCTGTCATGGTGTGGATACTTGGATGGCTGATAACTGAGGCTTTAATGGAGTAGTTGCAATTGAAGTGGGCTCAGAATCATGAGTGTATTTTTCTGCAACTGCACATATATACATATGATAAGAAGTGAGGCTTCTAAGTAACCTTTTTGATAATGTAGTTTAACACTATTAAAATCTAAGAAACAAGTTCACGGAATTTTTCTTTTAGCAGAAAGCAAGCCACAGAAGTTCTGTTCACTAACATTTTTTAGAATAATATCTAAATATTATGCTAATGATACTGAATTAATCTCAACATATAACTGCAATATAGATCATTATGTAGAAGGAGGGAGGATTTGTCCTTTAACATTTTTTTTTTAGCTGCCAGAGTTCTGCAGTACAGGTAACTGTCACTTTGCATTTCATTTAGGATACTGTAGGTCACGGAACAAAAATCCTGCATTCTTTTGTGACAGATGTTTACAGAAATCTTTACTGTGGCAAATTTCTACCACAGAAAGGTATCCTAATCACTACAGTTTTTCAGTGGGAAAAAAAATTCCATTGGCACATGAAATACCTCTTCTTTCATGTGTTTCTGCACTGATTCTCTGGAGTGTTGTCAGAATAGACTGAAGTTAAGGTACCTAACAGCATTGTAAACTGGCATTTGCAAAGGAGAGATTACAAACTGCAGTAACAAAAACACTTGAAGTCAAAAGCAGTACTGAGTGGAGCCATACTCTTGACTCCCTGTTGCAGTGTTGCTACACGATTATCTCAGAAAACACAGAAGTGGAAGTACATTACCTTTTCTAAAGCCTTGTTTGCATGCTCACTCATACTCCCTGCAGGCTCTGAGCAGCCATCTTTGAGGTAGCAAGATACATCTTTCTCACTCAACCTCTTCCAGTCATCCTGATGCATGTGAAAGGATCTTGGCTACAAATTTACCATTTTGCTTGGTTTAAATGAAGTGTGCTTTCACCAGACTATGTCTTTTTGTGCTTAGGAAAAGTAAAAAAGGAGCTCCTGTCAGCTACATTGTGGACTGGAGACTATGTTAGTATGCTTATTTTGATGGCATATTCACCTCTAGAACCCATATGCTCAACCATAAGAAAAACAACACTGGGCAAACAGCTTGAAGATGTGTATCTGGTTTCATTTTTCACAAAGTTACTATCTCTTGGTTTACTGAAATAATCCACAGAATATGAAAAAACTGCAGTTAGCAATGTCATTCATCTATCAAGCCAGACATTTAAAATTTTCAAGAATTACTAGCTTTGATCATTGCTCATAGAGGATTTTTTTCTCTGTGACTGACTATCCTCTGTCAATTTACTATTTTATTGTTATGACTTTGTTGCCCAGATGTAGCCTGTAGAGATACAGGTGTAGATATACAACTCAGTCTAACAGTGTTCCATGTTAAAATGCCCATTATGAGCCTAAATTACTTTTCAGTCTTGGAACAAGTTCAGTGGTATATCTGAATTACAAACATTACCCGTAAACACCAACTTGTTACCTACAGTTGACAGCTACATGGATAAAGGGAGAATAAGAAGGCATCAGTGGCGCTGTTTGTCTTAAAAGAAGTGCATTGCACCTAACAGTAGTATTTTTCTTAAACTGAGCTGGCAAGAATATTTCTGGAACTGAAATACAGGATGGGATTCATCTCCTCTACCTTCAGATGTATGTTTTTTTTCTACATTAGAAGTTTAGATTTTACAGAAACCTATCTGTAGGTTAATAATCTAGATACTATTTTCAGTCAATAGAGAAAAATTGGTATCTCTAGAATGCAATTTATCTCATCCTAAGTTAGATGTCTGAAATAGATAAAACGAATCATATTTTAGAAAGGTCCATTTCTCTCTATTTGCTGACAAGAGAATCTAAACAAATAGTTCTAAAGTTAAGGGAGATGATTCCATCCATAAAGCATCTCATTAAAATATTTTAAAAGCTTAATTTCCCTATATTTCTAGCTAACATGAAATTGTTTAGTATTGGAAAGGTAAACTGATGTGGGAGAAAAAAAAAATAAAACCCCCATACTGCCCAATTCTACTTTATAGATCAAAGTATTGAAGCCAGCAATTAGTACAACATATACCCTTCTCTCTGACTTGCAGGTTGCTATTGGAAAAATTCCTATATTACATCCATAGTACTTGTAAATTAAATCCTGAAACAGAGCTGATATTTTCATAGATATGACAATGCAATCCAGAATTCACTATGTAAGAAGCAAGCTGGAAAATGCATGTAGTATTAAGTCCATATGCAAGAATTACTACTTCTTAAAGATATCAAAAATCCTTTAAAAAAGCAGAGTAGTGCATTTAGGTTAATAGACAATCCCACTGTTCAAATTACTTTACCAAGTAGTTGGATGTATGATAACTTGTTTTGATGTGATATACAAGTACTAACTTTCTTCCATTGTCCATTCCATGAAAGTTACTAAGTAAAATTTTGATCTGATCAAGGAGAAAATACTCATGGTCTGCACACTGTGAAGGATGTAATTCCTCCCTTTTGACTGGCTGTTGAATTTTTCAGGGTTATTTCCCCCCTCTTCCCTGTTCCTTGCCTCAGGTCTGGTCCAACAATATCACACTAACTTTGTGAACTAAAATGGAACGCCGTTATTCTCAGAGGAGCTGCTGAAAAATGCTGTTTTGAAAAATACTGTGAGAATAGAACCCAAAGGAATTCAACTAGAGAACAATACATGATGCTATTTCATTTTTCATCTTTGCCAGAGCTTTGACATGACTAGACCCATCAGGAATAGAAACTTTGGTAGTGTTGCTACAGATAAAATTTTTAGATGTAGGTCTTATTATGGTTTCTTCAATACTTAGTTCATGTAAACAAAATTTGCACATCAAAATCACTTTGCATTATGGTCTTTTTGGGTTTTTTTTGCTAGCTTTGAGTCTGTACCCTTTAAAAAATTCAAGGACTATATGCAGGTAGCTCTGTCAGCTGTTATTAGATACTAGGATATAAGTTGTCAGTAAGAATCATGACCATCACACTCACATTTTCTTATTGCTGCCACAGATGGCAAAGTAACTGCACCATCGAGCCTTTTTCAAAGTGTAACCAATGCCTGAAAAGACGGATCCATAAATTCTGTTGTCCAAACAATATAACTCACTGAAATTGTTTTTGCAGCAATTTTGAAATTGTTTAACATAGCACTTGGCAGCAGAGTACCAAACACAGTGTACTGCTGCACATGAAATACATACATATGAGAAATAAGGGTTGTATCTGAAATACCAGGGTTTATTCAGCTTGTATAGTGTATCCATTACTGTAAACAAACACTAATTCCACGCTAAGACTGATTGTGGATTACTAATTATAACACAGTAAGCTTGACAAGTGTCATAAGCTTTTCATGTAGAAAGACTTTTGTAGAGATTCTTGTTCTGTGTTAAGACCAATTATTTTTATATATTGGTGTCTGAAATTCTGTGATATGTATGAGTTATTCATTATTTATTTAACACCTGAAGGGTCAATGACAGTGTATTCATTGGACTAATTAAATGGACTGCACTTGTGCTAGAATCACAGAATCTTAAGGCTTGGGAGGGACCTCAAAAAAATCATCTAGTCCATCCCCCCTTCTAGAACAAGCCACCTAGAGCAGGTCACACAGGAATTCATCCAAGTGGGTTTTGAATGTGTCCAGAGGAGACCCCACAGCTCATCTGGGCAGCCTATTCCAGCTCTCTATCACCCTCACAGTGAAGAAATTCTTCATTATATTTCTTTGGAACCTCTTGTGTTCCAGCTTATTCCCATTACCCCTTGTCCTATCATTGAACATCACTGAGAACAGTCTATCTCCATCCTCCTGACACCCACCCTTTACGTACTTGTAAACATTAATGAGGTCACCCCTCAGTCTCCTTCAAGCTAAAGAACCCCATTTCCATCAGCCTTTCATCATATGGAAGATGCTCCACTCCATCATCTTGGTGGCCCTGCTCTGGACTCTCTCCATCAGCAACCTATCCTTCTTCAACTCAGGGGCCCAGAACTGGACACAATATTCCAGATGTGGTCTCACAAGGGCAGAGTAAAGAGGGAGGAAAGAGCATGCCAAAGTGAAATCATGAGATGTGTTATGTGGTCATTCCCTGTAACAGAATGTTCTGGGCCACATCATCTAGCATGCAGATCTGCAGCACGTCACCCTATTGTGTTTCCAATACAGACTTAAGACAGGAAGAAAGGGCTCTTAATAGCAAAGCAAACATGTATGTGTCTACAGCACATGTACACAAGAATGAAACATACACACAAGTTCTACTAAACTCTAGATCAGATGGTCTGAAAGTCCCATACTTCTGGAAGGCAAACTGTTGTAGAAGAGGTGGTTGCTGTTATACACAGCAATATCAGAGGCTGGTTGACTTAAAATACAACTTATAGGTCTAATACTCTGCTGGAGGCATAGCCTTCCTGCTATGTAACTTCAAAATCAGATCAAGATCCTATTAGAAAAAGGATAAATTAATGTTTCTAGATACATCAGTAATAGAACATCTTTCATTACTAAGAAGTCATAAATACTGCACTGTACTTTCTGTATCTTTCACATAACCTAGTTGTTGAGAACAATGAGAGGAATAGTATGCAGTTTTAATTTTTTTTTAGTATTCTGAAAATCTGTATTACATCTGATAGTCTGCAGAGAGAAAGAGCTCTATACAGCTTTTACCCAAAGGCGTTCACCATCCTCTTTTAAATTGTGATCTTCAGGGCCAATTATTCTGGTTGGATACACTTCTCATCACTCAATTTGCTATTATGTTCAAAGTGCATTCTTGATGTATTGTTTGGGGTACAAATATGTGTACCAGTGCCCTCTGGAATTGTTGAATTGTTTCTGAATATAGTAATATAGTTTTATTACCCATGTTATGCTAAAAAAGGCAAAACAGGTAGGCTGTATAAAAATACTAGACAGCAGTGTTTTCCAGGAATAAGTTACTGCTCCAGATTTCAACACACAAATCTGCTCATATTTCCTTTACCATCTATACTCATGGACTTGGTTCTTACACTGGTTCTTACTCTGCTGCTGTGCAGTTATCCAGGTCATTCTCTGTCCTATATGCATAATAACTATTGGTTATTAAAATAACCCACACCTGAGAGCTGTCCTCATGAATATGAGAAATGTTATTTCAGTAATTTTATTGATTAGGTACACACCAATTGGAAATCATGGAACTCATTAAAAAGAATGTTCAACGTTTCATTCCATAGCCCCAGTCATCATGGATGTCTTTTATCCTTCACCATGTGTACAATATTACAGAATTGACTGTTGGCTATAAGAAGACACACTGTCCCTTTCACTGTGTATGACACTCTGAAGGCTGGCAGTGCATTTTAGCTGTCTAAGGCTGAGCAAATTCTGGTCAGACTTTGAATTTAAGAAGAGTGTAAGTATGCCTAGTGAGAGAATGCATCTTTTAAACCTCAGTAATAATTCCAAACTCTTGACAGTCAAAATTCCGTTTTAGCAACATTGGGAGAATATGAAATTAAAACTAGAATAAATTAGCTGTTTGGAATAGCCATAATGATGGAAAATTCTTCATTTCATGTACTTTAAAATGAGATCTCATACATTAATTTCAAAATTATATTTTTTAATTTATAAGGAGCACCAAAAAAAGGAGAGATTTTTAAATAGTCAGCAAAACAATTCCATGTTGAAAAGTAATTGGTACAGCTCCAAAACCATTTGAATCATGTGAACTATTGAAAATTTTGAATACACTACATTTGTCTCAACCAAGCTTATATTCTATTTTTTCTTTTAAAAATTACAAATAACTCCACAAAACTCTTTCCATAGTTCCTTCTATATATTTGTGATCAGTTGTCACCTTCTTAGTCCAGAAATAAAGGCCATCTCCAGCAGTATTAGAAAGCTATGCCTACTTCTTCCAGTATTTTTCTCTATAAAGTTTTTGGCAAGATGAAGAGATGATATTATGCAGCTAGCATCTCAATCCTGGTCAGATCCTGTTTCTATCCTAACTGAAAATTATTTTTTTTTATATCACTCTCTTCTTGTCTCCTCTAAGTCACAATACTTTCTACCTTATCCTGAAGATTATCTAAGAGGGAAACAAAACTGTGGCTAATTTGTCTGTTTTTCCATTTTCCTGATAAATAAATATTATTTAAAAGAGATTTGTTAAAAGTCACTGAAAAAAGCCATATTCTGCTTAGAGGTTTTGAGAACAAAAATCCAGACATTCTCAAGTTTTGACAAATATTGGAAAAACTGAAATTACGGCTTCACAAATAAATAAAAAAACATAAAGACCCCAAAATTGAAGCATTTTCTTTAGAAATAGATTTTTAAAAGCCATTTTTGGTATGTAAAATTCCAGCTTCTAATGTAAATCTATGAGAATAATAGCTCAGGATTCCATATTCTTTTCCACAGACCAGGTAAGAAATAATGCACTATTGTCCATATACCTTTCTGCAGAGCTGCAGTGAATTTGACATATCTTTCTTGACACTATAATAAAAAAAGCTCAGAAATACTACTCACTTTTTAAGATGCAAAAGATAAAAGATGCTTCTTAAGCCTCAGTGAAAATTATTTTGGGAAAACCACTTTAAGTTGAGAGGCCACACCAAGCTCTGGACTGAAGTAGCCTTGTGTTTACAAGATGTGATATCTTATTTCTTGGTTTTGTGTCTAGTTAACTTGAAATAATGGACTGACCTTGATGGATTCAGGCTACAATTCAAAATGTCATATATGGGAAACATGAGAAAAGCTTTGCTAAACACAAGTCAGATCACTGATTAATGGAGTTTGGTGATAGCACTGTTACATGAGACTTAAGAGATAACAACTGACCTCAAAAGATACTTAAGCAATTATGTACCACCTCCTCTAAGCTGTATGGTATTTCTTTTTATTTTCTAGCTTATAGTTAACCCACCAGGTAGTCTAAGTCATACTTAAAGATTATCCTGCAGTCAGTAAGACTGGAGGATGTATCTTTCCCTGACAGCCTTTCCCTATGACTTTCAGACCCACTAAAACAGTTACTTTTGAGAAGATTGCTGAATTGTGCAACTGCTGTAATGTCTACACACCCTAAACAAGGATAATAGGCTCAAGCATAGTGAGTAAGAACTCAGTTTACAGGAAATCTCTATCTTTGCTAATGTCTCCATTGCCAAAGAACTCCAGCACCTGCTTCCAAGCTACACAATTCCTGGTGCTGCTGGCTGGAGCCTGCTTAGCAGGAGCCCCTCACTGACATTGACACAGAGACAGATTCATTCCTTGCAATCAGGCCCAACAGCTTGATGACTAACGAATACTAGAACTTACAGAAGAATTTTCTCAGTTTAGGTTGCTGTGCGTTACAGAATATTTGATTTTTTTTTCTAGCTTTCCTTCCACTACTTCAGTGAACTTCTGTGGGGTTCCACCACTCCCTTTGATTTTTTTCTCTTTTCAAAGAAAGAGAAAGTTATGGCTGACTGTATGTTTGAATAAACACATATTGAGATTCAAATAAGTATTCCTAGGGTAACTCTTTGAAAATTCTCACAAGTACAGAACAGCAGCTGCTTTCAAGCATGTAGTGAGTAGTGCCTGTATCTGGAGCTTTACATCTCTGCATATTGTCAAGAATTAGTGGAAAATCACATACTGCTCATTTGCATATCTTATTTCAATAGGTTTATTATTTGGCAATCAAATGCCATCGAACTCCCAAAGCATTTCCACTCATCAAGGATAAAGTCCTTGGCAAGTATGAAGACTTTCAAATGAGTTGAGCTGAAATCATTGTCTGTTTTAAAGGTCCTTAACATGTGATTCAAGGTTTTATTTCATGCTTAGGTAGCTCAGTAGAATACCAATAATATATTACTAAGTTGCAGAGT